>NC_132984.1:4099583-4424166 GCF_047496725.1 Anoplolepis gracilipes | reverse complement strand
AATACATAATAATAATAAATTAAGCACAGACAATAAATGTGATAAAACCGATTAAAGACAAAATTAATTAGTACGTACATACGAATAAAACAAAAGATGTAAAATAACGTGTTATAAACGTGAAAAGTAATTAAACATTTCGCTAATGTGAAATATTAATAAGACAAACCAACACAGTAAAGAAACATTCGAATGTACGTATTAATTAATTTTGTCTTTAATCGATTTTTTTGTCTGTGCTTAATTATTATTATTATGTATTCATTTGTACCTATTGTCCTTTTAGTGACACTTGAAAAGGACCACAACCAAATGGTCGAAACGTCGTATTATTAAATAAAGAATTTTTTGGCTAGTTTGGTCGTTTTAATTATACTATTGGCTATTAAGTAATTAAATACTAGCGACTTTAATCTAATAATTTAAACTTTTATAAGACAAGCATTTTTCACTTGCGTTAAATTTCTTATTTTTTAACATTGAAAGTTAAAAAAAAATTCAATAATAATTGAAGACATTGAATATAAAAACAAAAATAAATATATATTTATAATATATGTATTATATTTTAAACGCACAATTTTGCTTGATCGTTTACAATATCAGAGCAAAATTACCAAGGAGAGAGAATTTTTAAACAAATTTTCTGAACACAAAAAAATTCCATGAGAATTTCCTAATTTTCCAGGTGTAAAAAAAAAAATCTCTGAAAAATCCAGGCTTTCCCGATAAGGGAGTAGGCACCTTGATCAAAAATTAAAAGTTCTTAAAATGTCTTACAGACCCAGAGATTTTATTCGGAATAGGTAACGCAATGCATTCATAATTCAAACTGTTTCAGTTCTCCGTCTCTCTCAGTTTAAAGAAAGATTATTAAAGTTAAATGCAGATAAAATACGTTTCTCGACCCACTTTCTCCTTTTAGCGAAAAGATCGAACGTTTCTCTTAATGGAAATTATTTCGTGAGCTATTCATGAAGAAATTTCAACGAAGCAAGCTCTTGGGCTATCTATTTTTAATCCCTCGCAGCATTCTATCCAAATTTCTCGACATTCTACCCTAATTTCTTTACACGTATTTAAGATCACAAGGCTCCTAAAATGCGATCGCTCGTGAAACTCTACGGAGGATTCGGGATTAATTAATATTTGCGCAATCACGGTATTGCTCTCGGTTATCTCTGGAGGTTATTCTGGAAACGATTCCTTCGGAGGAATCCTCGGGAGGACACACAGTGCTCTCCTACAGAAAGTGCTTTCACACGGCTTGCGGTTGCATCGCGCGAGCAAAGCAGCCGTCTTCCACGGCTGGTTTCTCCTCAGTCGAAGAGGCAAACTCGGCAAGATCTCGAAAGGTTGCCCAGAACAGTTGCCTAGAAAGCTTGATTACTGACATCGCGTCGCGACGTCAACCCCGTCCGATATACATATATATATATATATATATATATATATATATACATGTACGCGCTTAAGAAGACGTTCCGTACATATACGGGTAAACGATCAAAGAGCTCTATAATTGTTAATTAATTAACACTGGAGAATATATCAAATATCCCGAACCCGACGAGACATCTTAACAAACTGTACGTTTCGATTTCCGCATTATAAATGATATATATATATATAAAATGCACAAAATGTAATTAATATGCATATTAATTTGTAATTAATTCATTATATAAGGCAAAAAGGAACGCACACACGTACAAAGTGTATATAGAATATAAAAGTTCAAAGTTAATTAATTCAAACAGAGTTTTGATCAAAGTTGCCTCGACAATTTCTACCCGGAATGCTTTCGGAAGCGGAAAAATATTCAACAAACTCGACGACACAAACCCTCTCTCTCTCTCTCTGCCTGAATTTATATATTACATAACGTAAAACGGATTGTCACGTTTCTTGCTGAATCGTGTCCGGGTGTCTCGCTCCGAATAGAGGTCTTGTAAATCACCGCGTACGATGCACTTTTATCTCGGCGATTTACGAAGCCGTGCTTGACAAGCCGCTACTAGCGCTGGCTGCTGGCTTTTGCAATTCATGATCCAGAAAAGCTCCGGCTCAAAACGAAACGACGCGTCGGCGAATTGAGGCCCGGCTGTTTGTTTTCAACGCGCCACGAGTGTAACTGAACGTTTTCAACCGCAAAATGATGCTCGTGGCCGGGCATCGTGTAAACACGCGCATTCAACGTTGGCGAGACACACAATCTTTCTCTATTTTTTTTTACACCCGCCTCCGACACACACACACACACACACACACGCGCGCGTACCTTTGTTCTCCTTTCGCCGCAGGCCGCGTGCCTGTACTACATAAAGGCTCATTTTCGCGTCGTGAAATCCCGCAAACGTCATATAATCAGCAATGTAAAATACTTGTGTACAGGAAACGGATGTAGAAATGGCAGAAATCCAAGTCCAAGTCAAACCTGACCTGCTTATCCGAAATGCGAATATTTATAATTTTAAATAGAAATTCGGACATTTTTATATGATTATATAATTTTATACATTTTACTATATATAACAAATAAATTATATAATAATAGATGAAATAAAAAATATTTTATATTTAATTATAGATCAAATGAAAAAATATATATATATATATATATATATATATATATATATATACATATATTTATAAACGTATACTTCTTTCTCTGTCGCAACAGAATTTTTTTAGTCCATCTCACAGTAATTGTCTTTCCTTCAATGCCAGTCATTAAACCATCCAGATTTTATCCGCGCTTTAACGCGCGAAAAAAAAAAACAATCTAAAACGCTTTATGACGCGCAGCGTATTTCCATTTATCGTTCTGTTATCATTCACGTCCATCTCGAACGAAGCAATATGATGCAATCATAGTCGCGCGGCAATGACATAAAATTTACTGCGCCGGCTGTAAAATTTATTGTTGACGAGACGAACGTCCGCGAGATCGTTACAGGTGACCGATGCTCGAAAACCGACACCGGAATCTAATCTAATCTAACAAGGACTCAAGCTATCTAAAAATAAATATTGTAAACGCGGCGTAAGAGATTCAGGGCGCGATGAATAATTTAATAACGCGCTTCTTCTTTTTTTTTTTTTTTTTTTTCAAGGAGGATCGAAAATGTTTTTGCGCTAAGTACAATTTTATCTGTATAATTTAATAAATGAATAAGGAAATTTAATAATGACCCCTCCCCTTGCGATATCCAGAACCCTATTTTATACCGCATTGCGGATGCAATTCACTCCGGGCGGATCGGTTTTAAGAAATATCAGCCCGCTGAAAATATCAGTAAGCGTTACTCTATGACACTCGGCGAGAGATGCCGGCGAGAGATACGGCACGTCTCTGATTGCGTTTCTTAGTTCGTAGCTACCCCTTATTGTCCACCCCCTTACGGAAGCCAACCGCGGCTGTCTTTTCCTCCCCTCTTCCGCGTTCACCTCTTAACAGCGCAGCTATTCTCTCTCGCGGTTTTTCTTTTGTCGTCCCAGAAGAGCCCCAGGATCGGATTCAACCCCCTTTAGCTTCGAGAATTCCTTTATAACTTTTTCAGTGCTTTTTCTATAACAACGTATGTTATTAAAAAATATTATTAAAAATTCCGAGTTATATTATTCTGAATTACAATACATTTATATCGTGCAAATTTATTAAGAATGTATATCTGTTTGTTTAATTAAATGATTATGTTGTATTAGAATATGTTGAGTCTCGTGAGAAATTGACAAAAAAAAAATGGACCATATACACAGATATATATATATATATATATATATATATATATATATATATATATATATATATATATATTTCTCAAGATTTTTCTGAGCGTTGGAATTTTTACTGTCGTCGTAAAAAAAATAAAAAGAAAAAAAAAAGATAATAGGGATTTGAACGAACTAACTGACAATACGACTGAGATAATGGAGACACTTAACTAAAGCGCTCAAATATCTAACACAACCGCCCCGCGTGGCACATATGGGACGCCGCTAACAACCCCCGAGAGGGCGAAAATTCACGCGGGCGGCCCTGAACGGGGACGGCGCGCTTAGAGTAAACGGAGGAGGGTAGAACGAGGGAGAAGCTTTACAGAATTAAGGAGCCATTCGCCTTTCATTAACTCACTGCGAGAGCCTAGGGAGGAAAGAGAGAGAAAGAGAGATATCCCCACCGTGCGCTAACCCATTCCCTCTGGTTAATCACTATCGCGGACGCAGGCGACTGTCTCCGATAAAAGGACCGGACTTTTATCCCGCCGGTGAGGCCATTTACCTCCGTCGCTCGGCAAATAGGTAAACGAGAGAGATCTTTCTCCGATTCTAACTGAACTCTTCGACCGCGATCTAGATTGCGCTACTTCGTTAATCAAGAACGCACGACTGCCCGCTTACATTTTCCATCCTTATTCCTTAGCTTCTCTCCCTTCCCGAGAAACGACTTCCCGTTTAGATTAAATTTGAAGTAATCGGTGACTTTTGCCTTTAATCGTTTTAAGAAGTATATACGTCTTTAGAGAACAGCAATCCAATAAAGTTTCTCGTTCTCAAGAAAAGATTAGAACGATACCGTTGACAATTACATTCGAAGCTCTCACGTGTCACTAGATATACGCGCAATTACAGCCATTGACAAAATTAGGCACCCTTAAATTTTCCGTATTTCTTATTTTGTAAATACTATAAAGGTTAAAAAATTTTTTAAAACTATCGATAGCACTTTAAAGCTGAAATTTCAAGTTTTAAAATGTTTTCTTAATTTTTCGCCCAGTATCGACAACATGTCTGAAAAATACAGATTTACTTTCAGAATTATGTATCTCGGGCAAAAAAAATTGTAGGAAAAGCATTTTGTAGGCAAAATGTTGTACTTTATGGAACTTGATTTCATTTTTTCGAGAGAAATTCTTTTACCGAGTTGCAGAGGGCCAAAGATACAATAAAATTTTAAGAAGCAAAACAATGTTCTTTTTTAAAGTTGCTGTAGGTAATTTAAAAAATTTTTGTATTCTCCTTGTTCTGTGCCTTTAAAAAAAGAACATTGTTTTGTTTTCAAGTCAAGTTCCATAAACCAAAATGCTTTTTTCAAAACTTTCCTACAATTTTTTTTTGCCCGAGACACATAATTTTGAAACAATCTGTATCTTTCAGACATGTTGTCGATACTGGGCGAAAAGTTATCGCAAACGAAAAATTAAAAAAACATTTTGAAGCTTGAAATTTCAGCTTTATAGTGCTATCGATAGTTTTCTAAAATTTTTTCATCTTTTTAGTATTTACAAATAAGAAATACGGAAAATTTAAGGGTGCCTAATAATTTTGTCAATGTACATATATATTTTATATAAATTACAATATACCATAAACAAAATTGTATCGAGTATGATAATTTTTAAATAAAGAGTTATATTAAAAATCACGAATTGTGAAGCTAAATATATAAAACGCTGTATCGTTCTTTCGTCCCGATATTCAAATTATCATATATAAACGCACAGACACATATATGTATATAAATTCAACGAGATTAAAGGAATGTTTTCTCATAATTTATCGCGCGACAGTCTTAACACGTCCCTTTTCAAGAATCATGAGTCTCAGTCGCGACGAATTTCCCGCGAATCTCTCAACAATATATACGAGAAACACATCGGTATGATAATCCCACCCCGTTGACATTATAACGGATATACCCCTATAAGGTCTTACGACCTTACCCTACTCCGGCGAGAGTTAATCTTTATCATCACGGGACGGACGCTCTCTGAAACCGCGCATCAACCTTTCGGTCTGTCGTTAAGACTCACCGGGATCGGAAGTGGGATGCGCCCTGGTGAGTCGGCAGAGTTGTAATGGCAGATAACGAGTGTCCGCCCGCGGTGGTGACTTTGGCGGCGGCGGCGTCGCGCTTAGGAAGCCGCGCTGAAGTTCCCAACCCACTTCCTGGATGATCGAAGCCTTCCTGAAGTACGGCGTCACTTCCCGCAGGTATTTCACTGCAACAACAGAACGTCTTGTCAGCTCGTCTCGTTCACTAAAGAGCTCGGGAAGCGTAAACGTTTACACTTTAACCCTCTCGAAACTCTCTCCCTATCTGTCTATTTTATAATTATATTTGTCTAACCTGTTCTTTCATCTTATCTTTGCTTTAAAAAAATTCTGAGCATGTATTTATAGTCATTTTAAGTAAAAAAAAAAGAAAAAAATTACAAAAATACAAGCGCAATCACATGGATCTGATCCAACTGCCTTGTGAATTTTTAAATCACCCCAAAAATATATTTTTTCATCATTAAAACTTCAACAAATTTTTTTTTCTAATTATTCTCATACAAACGCGAAAAATTATTTTTATTCAGAAAAAAACCAATAGTAGAGTTTCGGAGCTTATTATCGAGGAAAAGTGTGTCAGACGCTAGAAAACAAAGAAAAGTCACTTTACATTACTCGTATAGGTTTAAACGTAGGTTCGCGAGTTTTCCGGGGACGGGCAAGAAAAATCCAAACTTTCTTGTAACGAGTCTTTGAAACGAAAGTCGTGTCGCGGAAATCGAGTATCGACCTTTCGAATTGCGGGTGGCTCCTTCTCCGCTTAGCCCGACATCTTGTCGGCCCTATTACGCGAAATTTAATGGAGAACGTCGCCGTCACGTGGCGACGCGACGACGGCGTGATGGGAATGGAATTCTGATGTATCGTATCCGCGATGATCCAATATGTCTGCCACGCAGCTTCATGCGGATAGTATAGTATGTGCGCGCACCCTCGTAACCGGCTTGTATTTACTCCCTTTCGATCACGAACGACATTTCCGCAGATCGTGTCAATCCCCTTAATTGAATATATCAGCATTCATCAGCGTTGGCGCACAATGTCGGCTCCTTTGTCTTGACGTCATCTTACAGTTGGTTTTGACAGAATTGACATGGCAAGAAGCTTGCAGATCAAATTATTTTATTTCTTTTCAATGTTTACAAATTTTTTTTTTTTTTTTTGTATAAATTAGACGTTTTATTAAAAACGAGAAAATTCCGGTGCTTAATAGAAAAAAAAAAATATCTCATGTTTGACCTCTGCATATGATAATAGCAAAGCCAATAGCATTTTAGGGAGTTAGAGCTCGAGCGACATATTTCTCAGGCAATCTCTCTACCGGGAGAGATACGACGGTGGAATTAATTAATTTCACGCTGAAAGGGTTTAACTCCAGTGGAAGGGAGGGAGGGGGGGGGGATAGGAATTGTGTCCGCGCGACCGAAGATCAAGCTGGCCATCCAACTTTTCATGCGCGCACGTACCATACCCGCTGCTCTCTCTCTCTCTCTCTCTCCCTCCCTCCCCTCTCTCCTCTCCGCTCGCACACTGTATGCCGACGCGCGCGCGACGTGTTTCTATTGAATTTATTTCGGATGGAATCCACCCTGGACGTGGCGCGCACGTTGCTGATTGCACAGCTACATCGAGCCCTGGCCCAGGCCGGGACCACCAACCAGGCAGGCATCGGGACGCGCCGGACCCGACTGGACGCTTCGCTTGCCAGTCACGTATGCCTGCATCATTTGCTATGGGTTTCATACCAGCCATAACTCTACGGATATATCCACTCCACCCCCAGCCCCCCTCCCCGCCCCTTCGGCCTTCGACCCCTTCAAATCTCGCACCGTAACTGCAGTGGTTGGTGTCCTCTCCCGGGCTTGCAGCTCTTAATCCACCGCGCATTCATTCGAGCGAGGAAGTAGCGTCGGAATTAATCAAGTCTCGACCTGGTCTCGTCGTTAATTCGAGCAAAGGCCCCGCTAATTTTCATTCGCCGGCCGAGCTGTTAATTCGCGGAGCGGCCTTTGATCGCGGAGAATTCGCGAGGATTCTGGAATTGAATGATATTGTGTGATGCCTGTTGGGTCGGCAAGTATAGCGCCGCAGAAACACGCGACGAGGAGATCGGTGAGCTTTGATTGAGCTTTCATTGAGCGGGATTCTGTTTAACGGTGATTGCAATACCAATTAGACTCGTCCTGATTGCATTTGGATGCGCCATAATAGACTTTAAGTCATGTCTCCAACGTTTCTCGAGATTGTTTGTAAAATAAGAGACATGCATTCTAGAAATCTTAGAAATTTACACAACATCTTGATGTAATTATATAATAGCTTGACAAAAAATTATAAAAAATTTAATTAACACTCTTTTTAATCCATTTAATTTTATAAATATCACTTAGTACTCTATCATACCTAATACTATTTCGATCAAAATAAAGATGCTCGATGGACTGTCAATTTTTTATAATTTAATTCCCGATTTTAAAGTTATCGGAATATCAGTCTCAAATTTAGCATAAAGTGATATTTTTAATATCATACATATATATTAAATAATATACATGTACGATGTTAAAAAAAATAACTGTGATCGAGTAAAAGAACCGGTGGACTGTCAATTTTAATATGATTCAATTTCCGGCCTTAAAATTCTGGAAATATCGATTTAGCATAAAGATAAATAAAATCATATCACGTATTAAGTATTTGCATATACGATATCTTTAGAAGATAATTCTTTATTATTTATATATCCTAAAGCAAAGAAACTTTATTATTTTTATCTCAACTTCTCTTTGCGGGCAAAATAAATTTTGGATCCACAAAATATAAAAAGTAAAAAAGTAAATATTTTATGGGTCGCCGATTTGAAATTTTTTAAATTAATAATTTTTTTTTTTTAAATTTTTATCCGCCACATTGGACTGGTCATTTTAAATTAAAAAATTTGAAAATGCTAACCTCAGATTTGGATTCAATGACTCAAAAAATCTCGAGATCACCATTATAAAGAAATTCAAACTATATTTATTTGAATTTACGGTAGAAAATGTTGATTTTCAAAATTTTTCAATAATTATAAAAAACAACGTAGCAAAAAAAAAAATGTGAAAAAATTTTTAAAAATACTTTAGGGTGTCCTAAATAAAGTATCCAACTTGCCGTTTCAATGTTGATAATAGTTTGGAATAGAAATTTTTTTTTTTTTATCAAAAACATAAATTTTGAAAACACTAGGTATTTATTCGTTAATGTTAAGTTTCTCACATATGATCGAGATTTCCCGCCGTTTGAACAAGCAATTCTCGCGCTGTAAGAGATCGAAATTCGAGGGGGGGGGGGGAAAAAAATCGCCCGAGAACGAGGTGCAGCGGCGCTTGCATTCCGCTTGCATTCGCCGTCGAATCGGACCGGGTGGCCGGCGCAGCGTTGCGAATCAATCGACCATAATCGCGCCCGTTGAATCGGGTTCTCCCGTTTCCTGCGTCTGGAAAAAGCGTTTCGATGGCGGCCGCGCGGACCGAATATCAATTGCCCATCTCGTGGCCCGAAAGCTGGCCCCTGCATTCAGGAAGGATGCCACCATCCCTCACCCCCTCACGCCCCGTTGTGTCATCCTTGTTGCGGCCAGATAGGAAGCTAATAAACCGGAAGGTGACTATCGCGTCCAGTTCGATAAATCGATCATGGCTCGATCCCAAGATTCGTAATTCGATCTTTATACATGTCATGGTCTATTGAAGGACCTACAAATCAAAATTGCCCTGCGAATATGATATAAACGTATCGAGGATTCCTATGTTACTCTAATCAAGTTTCAATATAATTTTGAATTTTCGAAAAATCTCTGGTTTTATTTTCAATTAAAAACAAACTCTTATAAAATCTTTAATTATTTTTTGTTTTATTTAATAAAAATAAAATTTGAGAAAAATATTTTTTATTTTATTTTTATTAATAAACAGTCTCTAATATAATCTCTAATTCTTTTTTTATTATATCGAGATAAAAAAATATTCGCAAACTCTAGAGCATTATTATATAATTATTTTGTTATATACAGTAAAAAGAAGTTTATAATTTATCATTAATTGTATCATTAACTTGACATATACTTTTATTATAATTTTATTTTATTTTATTATTGATTCCCGTCATTCGCGAAATAGGTATCACTAAAAAGAACGTCGTAGATAGAAATAGCCACTGATAGAATGGAGGATGATATCGCGAAGATATCGCATGTCTGGCTACCCGTCCTGGGACCGATATTCGTTTCGAACTCTCCCGTTGCGATTGGCAACAGAATTCGAATCCTGCCTGCTCTTCCGCGGCGAGAAACTCATCTCTTTCTCTGCGCCCACAGTAAAGCCTCCAGGAATTGCTCTCAAAGGATCCACGTAAAGCGAAGCTTCTCTCTCGATGTGGGGCAGATTTCTCGACAGATTTCCGAGTCCCGGCAAATTCTGCTAAGACTATCCGAAAAAAAGAAAAAAAAAAACATTAGACCGAAAGTCCTTGCGACTTACTTTCCGCCTTTTCGTCTCGCGATAAGCAAAGTTTGGAGAAAACGAGTCTTTTACTTCTCTCTTTGGCGTGAAATTTCTTGGCTCTTTTACGTGTTAATTGTTCGAGAACAAAAATAAAAAAAAAATGTCAGACGGGCTTCAAACTTTTGTCATTGCAATATTCGCTTGTGCCATATTTTTTATCTCTCCCTATATAAATACAATACGTTAATTGCATAAAGTTTATATAAAACAGAAATACAATATCTTTAAATAAATTGAAAATATGTATATATTTTTAGATTAAAATATATGTAAAAAAAAAAAAAAAAATTTGTTGAAAATGTATATTCTCAATTTTGTCGCTCATCGTTCAACAGCTTCGATTGATAGTTTCCGCGATCCCGTTACTTTAAATTCAACACTGTCACTTTTCCGTAAATCGCGTATCTCGGGAACGCGATATCCTGCCGATAACGAGGTTGCAGGAAATGTGCGCGACATGAGAGTCGAGAGAAAAAAAAAAAAAATGTCGAGCGAGTTATCAGCTGATATGATTGATAGACCGGCATGTATTTTGCATAAAGCCAAAATTATACGGTACGCTTTCGATGAATCATGCAAGACTTATCGGGTAAATTAGTTCTTGCCGAGTAAATTATCCCCGGTACATTCCGACAGTAATTTTATGAGCATTCATGAATTTTTTTAATCCTTTGACGTTTAAATTATATTATCAAACTTTTATTTAAATTTATTCTTTAATAATTTCAGCACACATGAACATACGAAACGTATCAACATGTGACAAAAGTATGTTCCGTGACGTTTTTCATACGACTTGGTGACCATTGTCTACAAGTCCTGATAACCCTTTGAGCCATAAATTTTTATATTACACCGATTTTTTTTAAACTTTATATCTAAAGATGTTATAGTTGATGACAAATCTAAAACGTCAGATTTTTACAATTCTAGAATTGTTTTTTTTTAAACTTTGAGTCATTAAATTGATATTTTGAATTAAAAAATTTGAAAACTCTAATCTCAGATTTATTTTCAATCAACGTTATAAGAAATATTTAAACTATTATTTATTTGGATTTATAGAAGAAAATATTGATTTTATTATTCAATAATTATTAGTTTATAATAAAAAATAATGTAGCGAAAAAATCTGAAAAAATTCTGAAAAATACTTCCAGGAGTTCTGAATAAGTACCTAAATTACCGTTTCGATATCTATAACAGTTTAATTAAAAATTAACTTTTTCACAAAAAACATAAATTGTAATTATTTATTTGTTTATAAGATTTATAAAAATGTAATGCTCTTGTCTTCTCTTTTTCACAATTGTTTGTTTACGTACTAGGGACTCTGTAAAAAAAAAAAAAAAAAAAAAAACAGATTCTTTACGTCAAGAAATTCGTTAAAATAATTAAAAACATTATTATAAAAGTGTCACTGATGAGACACCATCTTAAAAAGATAAAATCCTTTCTTTTAACGCTGCGTGTATATATTAACACGTAATACGATACATAAAAATGCGATGGAAATACACGAGGGATGGTACGATGGGATAATTTATGCCAATGTAAAAATTTATAAATTATTAATTAAATTGATACACATGAGTACCGTCAAAGAAAGGGTTAAGCGACCCGTAGAAAATTACTATCATGAGAGAGCGGTGTAAATTTGCTTTAACCTACCACACACACATTTTGTGTGTTGATATTGCCGCACAAATATCGGCAATTTGTCACATTCCCCTCCGTACTCTTTCCCTCCCCGCTTCCTCTCGTTGCGCGCAGCATGTTACGTAACCACCTCTTCTCCCACTCGCCTACACACACACGTACACACACATGGCTGCTATCGCACTACACATATTCGCCCGTGTGTTACATACGCTCTACACCCTACTGATGTATCCAATATATCACATGTGGCACGCGCATATGTATTCGCAGTCGACGAAGCGTGCAATTTTTGCGCTTTTTATAGTCGCAACCGCTTTCATAGACTTCAACTTGACTGCGCTTCTTTTTAAATCTATGTGGAGGAGAGGGGGGGAGCAGGGGGAGGGGGAGCAGGGGGAAGAAACGCGCTGGTAGCTATTTTATTTGCAAGCGTTCTCGAAAAGAAGCTCGCCCGCTTTTCTTCTCTTTCACCTAAGTGTAAATCTTGAGTTCTCATGATTTATTCGCGATATCTAACTGCCTTTCTCTCTCTCTCTCTCTCTCTCTCTCTCTCTCTCTCTCTCTCTCTTTCGCTCACGTTACTGGAATAATCGCGTTCTGGGAGATATAAAAACATTTTCGGATAAGTAAGTGCCGTGAGTTGTAAATAAAAAAAATAAAAAGCTCATACTACAAACTATCTTTTCCGAAAGAAAGAAATGAATGCTATATCAAACTTAATTCAAGTTAGTGAGGAGAGACTTTCGAAATCAGCTTATTCAGACGAGTTGATATTACATTTGCATTCAAATCGCATTAGCTTTGCGATTCTCGTTGCAGTTTGGAGTAATGAAACGAACAGAGGCATTATAAAGCGAAATCGATAAGCGCAATTCCCGGATAAGCTAATAATCAATTCGAGGGGAGGAATTTTTGCCCGGAGGGGACGTTACAGAAAGCTGCGAGAATATCGGCCTCGATAGATTCTCATATTTAAACACTCTCGCGAAACTTTGTCTTATGAGAATCACACGATTACTCGTGGGCGGTAGCAGCAGAAAAGAGCAGATTTCCTGGCTTTTCAAATGTAACCGCTCGTCCGAGAGAGCAAAAATCTGATGGGATCAGCCGTTCTCCGGAGGAGAACGCGTTGCCGGGAAAGAAAACGTTTAATCTCCGACGAATAATTCACCCAACGAATGAGATACGAGGGAAACGGAGGAAAAATCCGCGAATATAAAACCGTAGGCGAAGACCAAAACGTTGCGAGAGTCTCTCTTCTTCTACTACTGATCCGACAAAATTTTTGCACATTGACAGCACGACATATTAAATCTAATTTATCGTGAATAAATCAAGTGCGAAAATATAGGTCTAAAGAGAGAAATCTTATTTCAATACTGAATACGGAGAGGGATGAAAATATTTCCTAATATAGGAGGATTTCTAGACTGTGAATAAAAAAAAAATAAGCTAATTTATTTTGTGAGTGATATACTCGATAAAACATGGATTTGCAGATGCCTTGATCTCTTATACAATAGTATCGAAAAAAAGATTTTAAATTTTGTATTCCATCTCGAAGGAGTGACGCTCGCATGCGAGCTAAATTATTATTTTTTTTTTTTTATCAGCAAAAACACAATATTGCTTTTTTATTTTCCCAGAGTGTTGTAAAAATATCTCTTAAAAGATTTTTAAAAAAGATAAAAATTAACAATTCTTGCATTGCTAAATTATGTCTTTTTATCAGCAAAAGCATTATTTTTGGTTTTTCTAGAAAATCGTAAAGACACTTCTAAAAGTCAATAAAAAAATTAGCAGACTTCACCTGTCGTGGAAAATTTGATTCAAAGAAACAACATAGCTCACTGACTTTCCAAAGGTTCCCTCCCCCCCCCCCCAAAAAAAAAAAAGAAAAAAAAAAGAGCGCTGGTACAAAGTGTGTGGAAAAAGTTTCGCGCGATCTTTCACCCCGGCGCGTTTTATTCCCATTATTTCGATGCTTGTTCGCGATCGGAAAAGCGCTTTCGAAAACGATATGATTTACGTCAAAGGGGCCTGTCACGACGTACGCGAAATGGCACCTTCGCGTGAAAAGGGTATTTTCTCGACACACACGTACGCACACATACACACGTGGCGAGTGGTGGATAGGGTATATAGGTAGAAAAGACCGCTACCACCTGTCGATCCCACTGAAACGCCCGAGGGATACAGCCCTCGTGCGAGCGAACGCGATCGACTTTATTCCCTTATTCCCGCAGAGACCCCCGGATCCCTACGTGCGCTCCAGGCTGGCCGTCACGCTCGGACGGACGTATACGAATCCCAGGTACTACGTCGATATCCCGAATTTGATTGTCGATCCTGTTCTCTGTCAACAACCGGGCATTACTCGCGCTCGCGTTCGCATTATTAGATGACGCGCGGGTATAAAGGCCGCGGAATGGAATGTTCTCGCGCGAGGTCGCTCGCAAAGTGGCGCGAAGGGTGCCGCTTTGATGTGAGAGAGCCCGGAAATTCTACGTGCCTTGTACACGAGAAATAGGTGCGCGATTTACGTCCATTTTGTGTCATAGGTCACGGCATAAAGCATACGTATACGGAAAAAATGTTCACACGAATCGTGTAGAATTTTAAATATCTACGAAATATATATGTATATATATATATACGAGGTACATTCCAAATAAGTGCGAGAAATTTTAGGAGCCTTTGTCAAAAATTAAGAAAGGGATCTTGCACATAAACATGTACTCCTGTATTCCTCCCTCAAGAGTCAAACTTTTTATTTATTTATTTTTTTTTCAAATTTTAGACAAATTAAAAAATGAAATTTGATAGACATTTTTCACTAAGATACTTAGTAATATTTTTTCAATCCTCCTATATTGTGATAAGAGGATGAAACTGTGCATGATAATGTATTTTATTTTTTACTTGAAAATTGATTTTATAAAAAAACTAAAAAAAGTTCCCTAAAAAATCAAGCGTTTTACGTATATTTTTAAATAGTTATATTTACTAGATAAAAAATTGTAATAAAAAATGGAATAAGGGTAGCTAGTTTCATCTCTTATAATGATATAAAAGGTTTTAACAAATATTAATAAATATCTTTTTCATTCGTGGAAAATGTCCATCAATTTTCATTTTTTTAAGTTGTCCAAAGTTGGAGAAAAAAAAATAAAAACCTAATTTTCATCCTTCCCTTTGAAAAAATGTACATGTAACTTTTCAGGAAGGGATGTAGAGGTATATATTTATATGAAAGCCCTTCCTTTTGAGAAAAAATTATTGTAAAATATTTCGCGCTTATTTAGAATCACCCTATATATTCTCTCTTATTTCTCGCGCATATAAATATATATTTGTCTAACTTTGTATTCCAATTCCAATCTTCTCGTCAGACGAATGCAAACCACAGATGAACCGTCTTATCACCCAGATTGCGCGCAATCGGTTTTGTAGCAATCGACTTTTCAGGACGCTCTGAAAATAGAATGAAACGAGCCAACCGGAAGTCGATCTCCGTCCGTTGCCGGCGGAAGATATTTTTAATATCCGGCAAATCTATATCCTTTCACCTTTTTGATATATAGAGCGATTGTAACTCGGTAAGAGAATACCTTTTTTTTCGATTCATATTCGCATTAGTAGCGAATATAAATGCGCGATACTTTCAGTTTATAAAAAAAGAATTTAGACTTTTTTTCACACACTGATTCGTCGAGGATTTCATCTCCTGTCTTTGAACCATCATCGCCACCGACGCCGATGCTTTTAGAGACTGCGTTTCTCCTTCCTTTTCTTCTCTCTCTCTCTCTCTCTCTCCTTCTCCCTTCTGTTTTTTTTTTTCTCTATATTTCTCTATATTTTCTATCTTTTTCAGAGGCTTTTTTCTCCCACGAAGCTTTTTCGCTCGGCGAATTGTTCCGGTTGTAAAATAAAATGGGAGAACAACCCCGAAAACACTTGCACAAATGCAAGAGATAGGACGGTGCTGAAATATTCAATATGGCGAGACGACCATGAGAATTTTTGTTATCGTCGTTCTTTTACCACATTGGACTGATTCTTTCTTTTGAGTGTCGGTTTTATTTTTCTTTCTTCCATTTTCTTTCATTATTTATAAAATACCGTCCTTATTTTTATTAAAAGAAATTTTCTTTGTAACTTGTCGTAATTTTAACCCTTAAAGGTCACATATATATCATTTTGACCTTACCGATATTTTAACAAATAGAATATCCCAAGATCTGAATCGATTAAAAAATGTTTAATACAATAATATTTTACCCCGAAATATTTTAAGATTTTATTTACTGTTTTTTTCTATTTATAAATAAATCTGAAAAAACAGCATATATTTTTCTTTTAAATAAAATATTTTTTTTCCGTGAGACAAGTCGCGCTTGACAATATTGTATTCGCTGCCACCCGCACGTTTATCTATCCCTTTGTACTACGTCCTTTACGCGGTAAATGTCTTTTACGCCCGACGTGATTTATTTAAGAAAGGATGTCGGCGCGCCACTCGAAATGCTTATACTCTCCTTCGTATTCAATAAGCTCGGCTTTCTACTTTCCTTACGAGAGTGAACCACCCACCTACCACGCTTTTTCCATCGCTTAACAATATGAAACGTATACAAGCGTGCAGCACACGTACACCATGATAAACCGCGGACTTCCTCTCTCCCCCATTCCTGTAATTCCCGGATAATAAAATGTCTCATCCATAACAAATCTCTCCATAGTCGTACGGAGAATAATATTTGCATGCATGCCTGTTGTCGCTCGCGATATTTAATTACCGTAGATTGTAAGAGTTTCTTTTATATAAATTGCGTTTGAGATGTTGCAAAGAGAAATTTACACGGTTACAATTGTTGATAGAGTCAAATTTTTTCATTCCCTTTTTATAAATCGAGGCATCTTTTTAAAATATGGTAATTAAAATTCGAATATTGAAAAATATCAAAAGCTTTAAAATTGTTTTAAAAAAAACATGTGATATAATATTATAATACAATATTATACAATATTATTATTATTATTATTTATAATAAAATAATATATACTTTTCTCCTGACATATATGTATGTATATCTAATTTACCTCACCCTCTCTCTTATCGAATTCAAAAGGCAAAGTTGGCGGTAATAAAATTAACAAGCAGGCGGCCCAGCCTCTTTTTTAGCGTCAACCCTCCTTCATTTTCATCCCTTTGCGTTTGCACGAGTTCTTTCACAGTCTACGTCGCTCGCAAACATCCCTTTACTTGGGGAGTGAGCAGACACCACCCTCGCTTCGACTTTATGGCGTTGCAACGGTACTTAATGATCACCATGTACGAAATGGTGGAATGAAAGAAGATAGAGGGAGGCGATTAAAGTCTGGAATATATCGCGAGGTAAACGTTAACCAGAAGTAATATGTAAGAAAAAAGAGAGCAGAAACAAAGGTGAGAAACGCGAAAAGTAGAGAGAGAATCGGGAGGAGGGGCGGGGGGGAGGGGGAAAGAGATGACGACCGAAGAGAGGTAGGAGGTAGATTGGGAGCGGTAAAATATGGGCCAGACCACGCTGGATGCTAATAATAATAATAAAAGTGAAATAAGAGAAAATGGGACTCGGGAGAAATTCACGGGCTTGTAATAAATTCAAGACGAAACAGGCGTTCCATTTGCGGCTAAGGACTCTAAAACGAGGGATGAGGAAAAATGAAGAAAGTCAGCTGCGAAAGAACAAGGCCAGGTACAGCCGTCTTTAAGAATATTATTAGATACGCGTACGCGCATTAAAATATATATATTATTATTAAATAATCCAAGAAGTAAGATTACTGAATTTATTGATTCATACTGAACATAGAAATGTAATAATTATTTAATTATGTAATAAATTGCGCAAGAAACAATAATTGCAACTGCATTTTTGAAAATTTTCGATTACAATACAATCATTTCTTAATGTTTATTAATAATATATAAATATTATAGTTATATTTGTTATATATAAAAATGAATTTAATTATTTAATAAAAATATTAATAAAAAAAATTAAGAAAAATCTCCAATTTCCGAAATCCTTCGCGAAATTGGCATCTAAGAACGTGTCAACATTAAAAAAATTCTCAAAAAATTTGCAGCGACAAGGGTCGAGAGAGAGAGAGAGAGAGAGAGAGAGAGAGAGAGAGAGAGAGAGAGAGAGAGAGAGAGAGATGAGGTGCAAACTTAAAAAATCATTTTACATACAGGCAATCGCGCGCGCAAGAGACGCAGGTAGCGCACGTAAGAAACACACGAGGGACAAAACACAGGGGGAGGGGGCTCGGAAGCAAAAGCTCGGTGCTCCGGGGATGCATCGCGACGGAATTTATTGAAGCGCGACCGGCACTCACGGAAAATCGCTCAAGTGTTTCCTCTCCGCGCGCCCGCGATGGATTTCCCTTTCGTGTCACTATATAAGACAGGATACACACACACCACCCTCCCTAGCGGAGGGTGGCACTTTTGTTCCGGAGCTGCGGCGGCACCTGCCGCGCGACGAGATGCCCGACGCGCGTTATCTCGGGGATTCAGGGGGTAAGGAAAAGGGCTTTAGTCTCTTGGTTCGAGTCTTTACATTCTTGAATAGCTGCATAAATAATGGAATATGGGCCGTTTATTTTCCAGGATGTCGGACATTCGGTGTTCTCTGCTTCAACTTCTCTTCACAAATAAGTTTCGTTGTAACTTTACGACGTACACGCGTGGATCCTGTATAGGTGCAGATTAAAGGGAAATTTATCGATAAATGGGAAAACCATTTCACACACACACACACACACACATATAATATTTCCTCCTCTCTTTTTATCTTTCTCCCGCTTAACCTCGATAAATTAATTTAAATTTTTCTGATTTAATTCTTTAAAAAATTTTATAATTTAATCTTCTTTTTATATTATATATTCCTAATTATATTAATTATGTAGATATTATATAAATAGGTACAATATATAATCTAAACAATAAATTAAATTAAATTTTTCTGATTTAATTTTAAAAAATTGTTTAAATTTAATTATTTTTATATTATAATAAATACAATATATTATTAATTATATTAAGTGTATGTTAATATTATATAAATACAAAATATAAAATATTTTTCTGTATTGTAGAAATAATTACTTGCAATTAAAATAAAAAGTTAAATTAAAAATTTTAATAAAATCTCTCTGTTTTTCATGTAGAAAAAATGCCACTAATATTTATTAAAAATATTATTGTAGTAATATTTATTGATCGCAGTTCTTTGACTTTAACGTAAATACATTCTCTCTCTAGTTAAATTAAATAAGTCAAATAGCACAGATTCCATCAGTCTACCATTTGCGGTGGCAAAAATTTGGCAAAGGATCGTTTCGCGTTCGTCTTGATGATTAACACAGGAAGCGGCAGCGACCGCGAGAAGCCCGGTGCGCTTTAACTCATCAATTGGCTCTGAAACGCGCCGTGCAAATTTCTTCTCGCTAATTAAACGAAATTGCCTTTATCGCGACCGCAACGTCACAGCGATACGCCGGTGCAAAATAAATCAGGGCGAAGGCTGACCCTTTGACAGTGTCGTTTTCGCGCGCAGTTCGAGCCCGCGTGTGCGGTCGCAGAATATCGACGGGGGACTCTGTTACAGGGAAATTTACGCTCTAATTTAATCTAAAAGTGTCCGGGATTGAAAAGTTTCTCCGCTCTCGAGGATCGAGTCAAATTGTTGAAATTGGAGGAGGGAGGGCAAAAGCACGAGAAACAATATGTATACACATTGCATCCCCTGTATAAACGACACGGGGTCGATACCGGATGTCTCATGTATCTTTTCGATTTATCCCGAAAAAAGATGTCGTAATAGTGGAGAAACAATATCGTCGGGCCGGTCGCACAAAACGCGGCGTTGATAACCGTAAAATTTCGATCGTTTGGCAACAACAACGACAACGGCAACGAGGGTGATAAAGAGGGTGTATACAACAACAGGCAGAAACAATGGCAGCGATTTGTAATCTCGTCCCCGGCGCGGCATAAAATTATGAATTATGAATTATAAATTAGCGAACGGCGCGCCCCACACACACACACACACCCCCCGGTGGAGTAGCGACATATAAATTGCCCGATAATTATTCGATAACCACGAGCCGACGTTTCGTTTGTTTGGTTTTCCATAGTTGGACAAATACATTTCCATAGTGTTCACGGGACTCGCAATGAAATGCTATCGTTTACAGAGCATTTTATTCTTTTTAGTCGGGTTATTTTGTATGCAAAGAGTGTTAAATTTGAATACGCATTTCCAAGGAATTGAAATATTTTCGATAGGCATCTCGTACATATTTAAGTATGTTAAATTAAAATAATACATGTCAGAGAAGTAGAAGCTAATTTTTATATCTTGCTGAAAAGAAAAAAAGAGAATAAGCCTTCTATATTATATTTAGCTTTAATTACACAAAAAAATGTTAGATAAATTTTTATAAAATTTTTATTTCAACTACTTTTTACCTTCTGAAGCTTCTGAAGAATTTATTAATTACTTAAATTAATTATACAAAAAATTTAAATCAATTTATATAAAATTTTTATCTAAACTATTTTTATACGTATAAAACTTCAAGTACCTCGAGTTAATTATTAAAAAACCACTCTTTATTAAATATTATCAAATGTAAGAGATATACATAATCACGAGGACACCCTACGTTTTAATGATCACAAGGAAATAGATCTAAATAAATTGCGGTGTTATAGAGAAAGCCCGCTGGAAAACGTCGCAAATATTTTCCTTTAATTATCCGAAAACATCTCGTATACGACCAGTGGCATAACTAGTACGACATAATTAAAGGAGTGGCCATACCACTGGCGGCGCGCACGTGTCGAATTACACGAGCTCTCAATCCGATTATACATGATCCCGTACAAAAGAGATATCACCAACGAGAAGCGGAAACTGCTCCGCTGCTGCTTCTGCTGCTGCTGTTGCAGCTGCTTGAAATTAGAAGCTCTGTTTCGTTGCGGCTGTTACGTTGCCTCTGGGTATACCGCGGCTCCGGTAACGATAGTCTGTAGTCGAATAAAGTACTTGGATGAATCATCCCCGGGGTATTCACGGATTAACAGGGGCGCCGGGGTTTTAACGAATGTTCGATCGTTCGAGGAGACGAACTAATATCGATTGGCATTAACTCTTCGTATATTCTTTAAATTTTCTAATTTAAAAGATCGACTTGTTATGAATTGGAAATGGCTGAAAATTTTACATAATTCTGTTACAAATTGTATTTCAATTTATCAGAATTTTTTATTTCATTATTTAATAAAAATTTTGTATTTTAATTTTTATTAATTTTCTATTCAAAGACAGGAAAATAATTTCGTAAAAATCCTCTTTCGTTTTTCTAACGGCTTTTCATTCTCATTAAATCTACTTCTGATTCGAAATGTCACCAAATGACAGATAAACTGCGCGTCATCCGCTTTTTAAAATGCTAAAATAGAAAGAGATTCGTATGTTCACGCGCGTACATCTGTCTGTATGACACACATAAAATTCCGAAATTTTTCAATCCAGGACGCGTCACTTTGTGTGAATTCTTCGCTACACCAAGTGTGCGAAGCCGGCATCCAGTCACACCACCGATCTACTGTCATTGCACACCCACATTGCTACACCCTTTCTACAACCCGTCTCTCTCTCTCTCTCTCTCTCTCTCTCTCTCTCTCTCTCTCCTTTTTTCTCCTTCTCTGTTCCTACCTGGGCTTTTTCCTTTTTTTCCTCACTTCCGGAGAAATTCACGACACCCGCGGGAAACGGTGGTGGCGGCTACATTCAGAGAAATGGCCGCCTTTAAAGGGTGGCCGGGAGATTTAAGGCTTTGAGGTTTCGCCGCCAGAGTTGGAGTCGGGAGAAAAAGAGGGGAGAGAGTCTGCGGCCAGCTCGCAGACCCTAAATCTCGACAGAAATCGAGTCACATTGGAGCGTAGAGCGTGAGCGAGAAGATGAAGATAACCGGAAACGCCTGCGGTAAATGGATAAAGAAGAAAAAAACGTCGTTTCCGACGAAAGCCGCTAAAATTGATAAGGGAATTTAGAGAATTGAATATAAGATTGTACATATATAAAGAGGTCAAGTAAGATAAAAAAGTAAAAGTAAGGTCCTTGTGTATTATTAGACATAGTATAAAAACATAATATATTATTATAGCATAAGAAATATATTTTATTCTTATTTATATTGATTTTTTTTCTTTTAAATTCGTTCAAATTTTTACGAGAGCAAGAAAAGTGCTCTTTTTAAACTTTTCTTTTGGCATAAAACCTTTTTTAATTAATAAGAGAATATTTAATTAAAATCGTTGCAATTACGAAAATTAAAACGACGATTTAAGAAAAAAATAAGACAATTTCTTAAACGGAACACAATTTTTTAAATATAATATATATGTGATATATTTTTAAGAAATGTTTCATTGTAAACTTTAAACGTACGATTGCATAATTGCCGCAAAGTAAATCGATAAAACGTTATTCTGTATTAGCGTTTCAAGTGTAAATCCCGAGATAATACTATTAAACAGTAGTGGAAGGGTAGTGGTTTAATAACGCATGCACGTATTTCATTTAAGCATACGCGATGGCGTCTTAATAAGACGATATTAATTCCCTTCCGATTTTGTGGTCACACGCAAACATGGCTTTCCGTAGTATAAATTACTCAAAAATTAATTAGTTTATACAAGCTAGTCGATATTTACTCGACTTGTATAATCGACATGTGCAATATTGCACACAAATTTGCAATGTACATATATGCAAATTTCTTGCATTATATATTTGTGCACATGTGTACTTTACGTTCTAGTTAGAACATGTCTTCTCCGAAGAGATCACACAAGAGAGATTTCAAGTTTTCAATTTTGCTTCGAGAAATATATCAAATAAGTGAAAAATTATAATAAAATAATAATAAAATTTTACTATTGTGTGATTGTTAAAGTGCATGTATTGCTTGTTCAATCAATATACATCAATTAAATTCTTCATTATTAACTTGCTTTATTTTATTATTTAATTGTTGAATATCGAGCAGCTAATCATAATAGTGGAAATAAGTTATATTTGTAGGAGCCAGACTGCGATTAGAACGTTTCCAACTGTCTGAGAATTTTCGCAGCGAAATTAGCAACGCTTTGCTGTAACTCTTAGAAGAGAATACGATTGTTGCCTGCCTGGATGTAATGCACGTATATCTCAGTGTTTGTTTCCCAGTGTAAACACTAAATTTCGCTGAGAAGTCTAAATCATATCCTTCCGGCATCTGTCGTTGTGTCTATTTTCTTAGTAAACTATAAAGACAATTTAGCAGTCATGTGTCTATTGTGATGCCGTAAATTGGAATTAAAAATATCGAATTGTAATCTAAATCGCATTCCAAAAATTGTATACAATATATCGACGGAATTTATTTATGAAAAACAATAGCTGTGAATTTATAATAATAACAATCAAGCTTTGTATCAACAATTAAAAACAGATTCAAACGATAAAATTGTAAGTTATATCACTGACTGTGTCCGTCGACGAGACCACCCCTCAATTAATTGAAGAATTAAGCATCGCTGTTTATGGCTTGACGTAAATTGGCAATGTGTGGCCATTTGGAAATGGCTGCACTGCGTTTTCAATCAGCACTATCCAGTAATCATGCTTCGGTATGTCGGAAATTCCTGCTTCATTACCGCCCCATGGACATGTCCCATTGCATCACCCGATGTCAATTTCGTGAAATTCCTCGCGGGTTTATGATCGCGACCGACGACAGCCAATTTGTCGACATCGCGTGAATTTCTCGATCGAGCGAATCATAACTGTGTCACTGTAATTAACCGACAACAAATGAAATTAATCCGTTTCGAAAAATCTCCAAAATCAGAGAGAAACGCAAATGTTCAAAAAAAAAAAAAAAAAAAAAACAAGAAGTTAAGATTTTTTGAAGAATTCAATCCAGAATGTCTATTTTAAATCTTGCAAAAAAAATCCCTAGTCTTTCAGGTATTTTTTTGTTCAAAAATCTAGGTAGAAAAAATATTTTAAAGATTTTTTATTACAATTTTCTCTAAAATAAACTTTTTTATTACATGCGTTTTCTAATACTTTTCGGTCATACAAAGAAAAAACACAGAGAAACTCTTAAGCTTCAAATGCTAGATTTTTAAATTTACTGAAAATAGGAAATAATTTATTATTAATCAAGTATTTTTCACTTGCAATAAAATTTTCATTTTTTTATCATTAAAAATTACAAAAAAATATGTGCACACGTAATATTTTATTATTAAGACACTGAATATATAAATAGAGATAGATATATATTTATAATTTAAGAGCAAAATTATCAAAGAGAGAATTTGTTTCAAAATTCCATGAAAATTCCCTGATTTCAAGTATAAGAAAATTCCTTGAGACTATAATATACCCTGGGCAGCCTGTAAATCGCTTGTATGCAATTTTGAAGAATTAAATCGTACGTTGTAGAAAGAAAAAGACAGAAGGAACCCCTTCCTGCGAAATAAAAAAATGCAATAATTGCAATACATCTTGTAATAAATTCCAAAGTTTTAAAATTGTTTGGAAAAATTTCAAGAAAAGGGAAAGAAAAATCTTTTAATATCTTAAAGAGAAATCGCTTTTAATATTTTATAAATTATTATTGCTTGTCTGTGGAAGCGGAAGAAGGAGTGGGATAAATTGTCTGCTCGCTGTTTCAAGATACACTTGAAAACCTACGATTTACAAGTTGTATTAAACGCAACGACGATAGAGGTTTCATCGGGGGAGCGTAAATCCTGTAACGGCGATTATTCGCTTTTATGGCACGTCACATTGGCCGCGCACAATATGGCGCCATCAATTTTTCTTTTGTTCCCATGTGATTTCGAGGCCCGCGAAAAAAGGCTCGTCCGGATAAACTGCTGAGCTTTTTTCAATCGGTCGATATATCCGAAAGGAACGGTAGGCGGCGGGGGGTGGGACTGGGGGGGGGATGGAGATCGTATACCGATACGTTTTTAATTACCTCTTCACCGACGCCGTTCCCTCATTAAAACGAGAGAGAGCAAGTCGCCGTAATTACAATTAGCGAGCAAACATTCGGCGACAAGGTTCGTCCGGATCTCGATTGAAGCGAGCTGGACGGTGTGCGAATCTCCTTAATAGCGTCACGTAAGTGACCATTGTTCACTACGGGTTGCGGCACGTGACCTGCTGACCAGGAACCCCGAAGAGAATCGAACGAAGCGAGGAAAGACAGATTAGGCGAGAGAATTAGAAAGACAGATTCATCAGGGAATTCTGCAATTCTCTAATCTTCAGAGACCCCTCTAAAGCAATGAAGGTTAATGTTTCAATGTAAAGTTGTAAAATAATTACAGTTTTACGGAAAATAATGTTTTTTTTTTTTTTTTCAAACAATAATAGAAATGAGTGTAACTCGTAACTTTTTTTTTTTTTTTTTTTTTTTTTGATATTAAATAAAAGTCTGCAAAAGTTAAATATATTTAAATGAAAAATTAAACATTCTAGGAATTTATAAAACTTTAAAAAAACTGTTATTCACATAAATTTTATATTTTATATTTTATAAATAAATCAGAGGGACAGCTGTCCTTTATTTTCTTGACCACTTGTAAATTACACGATATGTTAGATTAAAAAGTGGAAAATTATTATATCAAAGATTACGAATTCAATTGCGATAATATACCTAACATATTCGTATAAGCTGGAAATAAATATGATATGATAAATAAAAAGAACACGGGAGGAAAAAAAAAAGATCTAACAATCTGAAATGCTTAATACAAGTAGACATTCTGGCGATTGCCTGCGCGAATCAACAAGAGTATTTCTCTCCTTTCCATTTTTCGCCACAATCGTTCGTTTCTACAGCATTACGTAGCGGCAGTGGAGCTTTTGATTAAAGGGATGGTGGAAAAAAATTTTAATTAGAGACTCGAACGCGTACCTCTTCGTCGCACGAAAAAGGCAGAGCGAGGAGATGAGGGAGCAGAGAGATGGGGGATGACACGTAGAGCTTAAAAAAGCTATGGTAAAAAAGAGAAGAGAGAGAGAGAGAGAGAAAGAGAAGGGCTTGGAGTAACGCCCATCGTGGATCAGTTAAAAGCATGTAATCTACACGCTCGATACCTTCAACCCTTATCGGCTAAATACCATGCAAACATGCCCCAATCTGACCAGGAAAGTCAGCTCTTATCGCTACCTCATCTACACCTATCTAACTGTATTGCTAGAATGTGTTCGAATTAATTTCTTTCTAAAGTAATCACAAGTATAAATTACAACAGCTGTAGATATTGCAAAATTGTTTAATTTTATCAAATGAAAAATCCAGAATTTTAATGTTAAAATTTAAAGAATTAGCGACGATAAATTAATAAAAATATTATATTATAATTTTTAACATAGTTAAATAAAAGTCACAGCTACATTAAAAATACATAACTGTCAGTTTTCATGTCTAAATCGATATAAAAAAAATTGTACGTATATAAAATACATATATATTTTTTATTAAAAAAAAAAAAATTAATATTAATAAAAGATAAAACATTTCTATTTTAAGGAACAATGATCGATCCAATCTTCCCTCTAATCGTATTATTATCAGCACCGTTGATTATAATTTCACGTCATCGGAATGCGTCATCCTCGCTAATCACAATCGTAACGATTACCACCCGTCAGCTTAACCCAACCGCCAAAATCTTTTCCGATAACCTGGCAGAGTTAGGTTTTCAGGGATCGGGTCAGTGAACCAGCTTATTCGGAGCAACAAGAGCGGCAAGAGTTAGCTGGAAGCTGTTGTACATTCAAATGCATGATATCGCGTGTGAAACAGCAGTTAGGGAGGGGGGTCAGATCTGCATAACTCCTCTACGAACACCCCCTGAGGGTACCTTAGCTTCAGCCCGTGCGCTCTCCTATCGAAATTCACTCCACCCTCCCCCTGCCTCCGTCCCTGCTCCCCTCTCCCCGTTACCCCAATGCGTTGTATATGCGCCACCGAGGCCCCCCTTCTTCCCGCCAGACTTCTCCTACCCCCGCGTGTGTTCTTACCCCGTCTCGACGTAACCGCCACTTTACATACGTGTACAACGTACCGCTACAAGCAACCGCCGCCCATTTTCCGTCTCTGACTGTGCAATCACACGATGATAAAAGTGATTCCGCGCCGACTTCCGATCCGCGATTTGTCTGCGCCGTCTGCAACGCTCTTGTAAATCAATGAGCGCCTCTATTTCAAGCGCCCGCGCGGTCGTTATCTTTGCACAAAGGGGAGTGGAAAGAGTTGGCAGTTAGGCGGATACGACACGTGTTTTCCTTACAAATCGCAAGTCCAAATGATATAACACGATTGCGTACGTTTTACGCGCAATTGCATTTACAATCGTAATATTGTGTATATATATATATGTATGAAATAATTGAAACGAATGAAACGTAAAAAAAAACGTACCTTACATATTACATTAATAAAAATTTCAAACAAGATTTAATTTTGCAATAAATAACATATAATTTTATATATAAAATTACACTATTTTATATATATATATATATATATAAATATTTTTAATATTATTTAAATATAATATATAATATTTTGTACATAAAACTTTTAATATAAAACTAACGAGCTGTATTAATAAAAAGTAAGAAAAATTGTGTTCAATAGCTCTCATCTTTTTAACAAGGAAATTTTAGTTCGTACAATTAAAGTTACAAATACTATGTATAATTTTGTTGGAAATGATAAAGCTGCAAAAACGGGCAAGGCTACGATGAAATTATCGCCGGATAAAGATCGCTATATAAATTCGAGTTATATAGTTAACGGGAGACGCGCGCGTGGAATTTTACATCTCGTAAGTAAATATATGTTCTTCGAGGATAAAACATGTTTAATCGGACCTTATCCATTCAGGCTGGGAAAAGATGTTTTCCTAAGCAAAAAAAAAAAAGAACGTAATGTACTCAGAGTATACACACTCTGTTCCTATCTCTCCGTAGCTTGGTAGCCAAACAGTTAAAGAGGATGGACGCACATATCAACGTGTCAAATATATAAGCCGCAATCCGCTCAAATATAAATATTCGTGTCATGGGTAATCTGCGTTTCTGTCGATATGGAACTTTGGAGTTAATGACGTATAATAAATATGATTTACACTGCATAAACTAAAATTTGTTCTTTACAAGCAGAATGTTTACTGCGTGTCAAAGGGGGAAGGAATCGTTAAGAAAATAACTATTTCTCTAAAGGTATAAATGTCATCAAAGTCAAACTGAAGCAGATGCAAATTGCGTATTAAACTTAATATTAAAGCACTTCATGATGTGTTTAACATTTTCCCTTATGTACAATTAATTATAAGCGTGCAAATTAACATCAGACATCTATTTACACATATATTATTTATATTTATAATTTATCACTAAAATCGATGAGTTTGAAAACAAAATTTAGTTTATTTCCCAACTTTTTTCCCTTTTATAATAAAAAAAAATTGCAACTTTATAAAAGTTCTTGTAAATATTATTTATTTTATTATTAATTTTATATAATTATATATTGTATATAAAATTAATATTAAAAATAATTTTATATTATTACTAAGTATGTTTTATTTTATTATTAATTTTATATAATTTTATATGAAATTAATATTAAAATAATTTTAATATTATTATTATTAAACATGGTTTATATTATTAAATATAGCAATATAAATAACAAAATCTAGTTTATATTATTATTAAAATAATTTTATATTATTATTAAATATGGTTTACATTATTATTAAATATAACATATGATATACATATAACAAACTTTAGTTTATATTATTAATAAAATAATTTTATATTATTATTAAATATGGTTTACATTATTAATTTTATATATAATCTTATATTATATAAAATTAAAATAACGTTATATTATTATTAAATATTTATATTATAATACCTAAAATAAACCTAAATATATAAACCAAAATTTTGATTATATTATTATTAAATATAAATCATGTATAACATAAGCTAAGAGAAAGAGAGAAAAATGTTATTTTCTTGAAGAAGCGTGCTGTAAATACACTCCGTGTTTTTGATAGCCGTACAGTTAAAGGAAAAGGTATCAGCATCAGCGCAGAAACATTTTCGCGTCACGTGAGCGGAATTAGTTAACGGCGTGTAGAGGAGCGGAGGAAATCGTCATCTCGCACCTGAAACGCCCCGAAAATTCCCGATCTGTAACGCAATTATCGTCGCACCGTTCAAAACCGCATGTAACTCCGGTGCTCCTCCGGCAAAGTTGTCTTAATTAGTTCGCTCAGCGTTCGCAGCTGAACGTCGACATTTGCCTAGCCATGCAAAAACTTTCCGACGCGCCATCGATTCGATATCAAAAACGCGGCTCCTGCATCGGTTTTCCTCATCTTTCTTATCTAAAAATTGTCAAACAACTATCTTCAGAAGAAGCCTTCGAAAGGAGAAACCTGATTCTTGCTCGATAAAAGTTTGATCTGTTCTCTAACTTTTTTCCCTTATAATAATAAGAAAAAAAAGTTGCAAATTTATAAAAATTCTCGTAATTTATCAAATTTCTTCTCTTTTAACGCTGTCGTGAAATTTTTTCAATTTGCGCTTTTGGTTTTTATTATATCCCTTATATAATCGTGCCACATCATTCCACTTAGTAAAATCCTGCAGTCTATGCTCCGGTTTTGATTATAAAAAGGATTTAATTGAATCAACGGAATAATTTCTTTGATGAAGCCGAAGCAGATTTCAAAGAAACACCTCGTCAAACTTAATAAAGTAACTTCATCAGGAGACTAAATGGCGATTCAACCAGCAACTGGCTACTCATTTATGATTTTAATAAAACTTGCTGGTAAAATAAAAATAGAAAAATCTCTTCTCCCAAGTTCTCTCAGGAGAAAAAGAGAGAAAAGGAATTAATCACTTTTTACATATAAACTAAATAAAGTAAACTAAATTAAGTTAATTGTAATTGGAAGACGAGATATTAAGAGTTCTCGTAATAAAAATCAAAGTTGGAATAACATTTATAAGTAAATTCGTAAATAAGCGTATTTTCCGATATGTAAACATGACCACCGAGTGCCTGCCAAATATTTTCCAATATGTAAACATGACCGAATCTACTAAATATTTTCAATCTCATATAATTCAATCAGCAACGTTTGGTAAGAAGTTTTATAATAGTCCATTTAGTCTTTAAAATGAGAGAAATGGATCCCCATTTCAATAGGACTAAATAAACTGTTTTTAAAAGAAAAATCGATCATCTCTTTTTAAAACTATTATTATTTTAATCTATTTTCTTTTTAAATAATTCAATTATACGATGAATTATGATTTTATATGTACAAAAAATAAAAATAAAATAAATATCGAAAAAAAAATATTCCATCCAGAAAATTTTAGAGACAAAGCAAAAATTGAAAAGAGCTATTCAAGCATTTATTGCGAACAATGAGATGGGCATAATTAAAGCATATGTTTCGAGCGCGATTGCAAAATCCCACATATATGTACAACATGTATACATGTGTAAAATATAGCGTAGCAAATTATAACAATTCTGTAGTTTTCTCAAACACGATGCTCGATTTAATAAAACACTTTTTAGCATAATAATTTCGACATTTTAATGTCAGATATTTCAATATTTTAATTTTGACATTTTAATCAACCTTTTTATAGGCAGTCCAAGCGTTTGCAGAAAAAACACATATTTTTCAGTCGAATCAATCCAATATTCAAATTATACGCACACTCCCACATATCTACTATACGCATCGCTTGTACCACATGTAGGCATGTTTAACAATGCGCGCTTAATGCTGCACTGGCAGAGCTTGTCGTTGTACTTGTTGTTGTTACATGTGCCACTCGTCGCTTTGATGATAAACGATCCCGTAAAACTTCATGTCACGACAACCGGGTTGGAATATTCGACAATGTAAGGGAAATAAGAATTTTTTTCGAGAGAGAAAGAGAACAACACGGATGATTAGCCCTTAATAGCCAATTTAAAGTCAACTTTTTCTTCATAAGAAAGTTAAGAGAGATCATCATTTTTCGCCATTTGCTTATTCAAGGTTCCAACCAAACGTGAAAAATATGAAAATTCAACAAATTTACTTTAATATATATTTACTTCTATCATAAAAAAATAATAGAATAATATAACAATATAATAATATAATAATAAAATCTCTCTCTTACTTTTAAAAATATTATAAAATTATTTATTAAATATATATAATATATTAAAATTACATTAATTAAATAAAAATTATTTTTAAAAATAAATGTTTCTTTATTTTAAAGTTTAAAAAATTCTACTTACAATAGATGTACAAGAGTACTAAGCTTGCAAACAGTGATAAATTATTAAAGACTTAGACGATAATTTTTCTGTTTGTTCCAACCTAGTCTTCTCACGTAATGTTACAGTGAAATATTTCCGAATCTCTTCATATCCGTTCTTTATGCTTGATATATACGACGGAATTTTGACTGAGCGGTCGTGTTTCAAAGACATAGCGTGCGCTTTATGAAAGCGGAAGTCTTACTATTTTATAGCTGTCTTTCTTAACGCGCATGCGCTTTTGCAGACACGCGGACACGAGCGTACGTGTGTGTCCTGCCGCTGATAGCGCATATGTAATATAAGTCGCTCGATATTTTACCGGTTCGAAGGAATTCCGGATGCATAAAATGGACGTTAGCATCGCATGCTGCAGAGCGAGTGTATTTTGCATATCCCTCCCCACTCCCTTCTTTCTACCACCACATTCTTATTGTACGCGCTATGTGAGGCTCCGCAATAAAAGGATTCGCAACTAAAGGATACGGAATTATCGATTTTCTCAGAAAGGGACGGATATGTAATAGCAAAGTATAATGTCATCTTGATTGATGATCCATTGAATTCCTTGGAATCCCTGGCATATAATTAGTACTCTCCTACATCTAAATATAGAATTTTTTTTTTAATTTTCATGAAAATCATGCTATTTTTAAAAATAACATTTATTTTTTCTTGCATTATTTTATTATATCGTGATAAAAACAAACATATTAATAAATTTTTATATCAAGTATTGAATGCATCCATTAAAACCCTTAGAATTTTGAAAAATAAAGAGAGTTGTAAAAAGATGAGAATAAGTGAAAAGGAAAAAGATTGTATATTCATCATAATTCTATGTTAATTAAGCTAATAGCGAGTCATTCATCAACTTAATATTTTCATTGAATAGCATTTTCACATAAGAACGACTAATAATATCTCCAAATTATCCTCGAAGATGAGAGGATCGCACACAAAAAAGAGCCGTAGAAAAAAAGATCATGATATTCACATTTTAATATTGATTTTTCTAAAAGAAGTTTCAAAAATGTCTACGCGCGCTACTAAAAGTATAATCTTTATGATTTAAAAATATAACATATATATCAAAACTATACATATATATATATTTTTTGTAATGTTATGATAAATATATTATAATAAAATTTATTAAAGCATATTATATAATAAAGTAATTAAAAATAAAAAAAAATATTAAGCAATTTATATATAATAAATATTTCAATATGTGCAATTTGTACATAATATTCCAAAGAAAGACTCAAATTTAAAAATATATATTTATGCAGATACTAACGAGATAGAGTGAATCCTTAAATGTATACATGTATACTTAAGTATTTTATGAATATAAACTCTATTGTAAGATTTATCGTATATTTGTCTACCGCTCTTTGTTCCTGTCGGCCACCGATGCAGGATAATGAATCGCGGCGGTGCAAAATGGATGTAATAATAGGAGAGAAATTGATTTCCCCCGCGTGTACGTATAGAACATTCTGTACGTAGAACACAGAATCGAGTGGATTAATAGTGAAAGAAAAAAGGAAATGCTTTTGTTGTCCGATTATTATCGATGCGCAAGCGCGGAGCATCTTCCGATCCAATTTGGCTAACGCGCGTGTTCCTCCCAAAAGTACGGCCGCCGTATATCTCCCTCGGAATGCCGATAAAAATATATTGCCGAAAAAAAAAAAGATTTTACATACACGCGCGCGCGGAGACCGACAAATTTTTATTCGCGATCTCTTTCATTTTTGAAACTTCAAAATGATTCAAAGAGAAAAGTTTCTAAAGAAAAGTACATATATATATATATATATATATGTTGTTGTATAGAGTTCGAAAAAAAATGTAAATTTAAATGCACATAGATAGATACGCCAGTCGAAACATGACTGGTGAAAAAATCACCCTGGCGGTCTTGTGTAAAAATTTAGTGAGCGTGGAAACACATCTGATTTTTTTTTTCCTGCAAGAGAGAGAGAAAAAGAGAAAATAATTTTAACCGTATACACAAATTTAATTCGGACGACGGAAAAACATTTTATCGGGGAAGTTATCGGAAGAGGGAATTTTTCGCGAGAAAGCTGACGAATTTTAGCCTAGTTTACATCCGCGGTTGCAGCCGCAGCCTCAACAGACGCGGAGATATTTTACGCGATATTATGTTAAGTTTAAAGGCGCCCGGAAAGTATAGGAGTTTCCCAAAGTGCACCCCGAGGGAAGGTGCCCGAGGGAGGGGCACGGGGAAGGGACGGAAGAGGAAGTAGCTGACCCGAAAGAGGCGAGCATCGATAAAACTCTTTTACATTACATTACGCCCGATGCGCGCGCATCGCCTCGATCTCATAACATTAATGCGTGTTGCATATCGCCGTCATTCTATGCGCGTCTTGGTATTTTCCGATACGCGCCACCGCCGCCGCAAAATCTCCCCCAAATATCGGGAAAAACATTTCTCGCTCGTGAATGTGTATTCGCGCGACGAATATCTACGTACGAATATCTACGTTCTCCCCGTGCCTTTTTTTTACCCCAATGCGAATAAATCGTTCGGAGGTAAAGGGAAAAGAGTGTGGGGGATGCTTAATGCCAAACATGAGAGACAAAGGATTAAAAAAAAAAAATCTAATCTCACTTTAACGAGACACATTGTCGTCCTTTAAGCACGCGAGTAATAAAGTCTCATTAAAAGTGGAATATTAAAATTTTTCATTATAATTTTTACTACGTCATTATACTCTGTTATATACGTATTTTTTTTTTTTTTTTTTTTTACGAGCTACATTTCTTAAATAAGTACTCTTGCATTTTTCTGTAAAATTAAGCGATCGATCTTTTCACAGAATTAGTTTGTCGATATATATATATATATATATATTTATTTTTTTTTTTTTTTGGACATCCTGTAGTGGAAAACAAGTCGACGCTGCTCGCACAAGTCGATGCAACGTGGAATCCATCTTTCTCGACCGTCGTTGCCTCGATATGGCTTATCCCAATGCGAGAGCTACGCCGGAGAGACGATTCCAAAGGTTGCCTCTCAAGGGAACGTGTGGCAGGAAATGGGATAGGCGGCGTGCGGATGGCTTTAGGAAAATTACATTTCGGCTATACTCAATCTGACACGAGAAATAATTCCGCCTCCCTATTTTGATCACGAGGAATAAGCTGCTGAAGGGGATCGATTAAAATTAGGTTTCATCATCGAAGAAAAGGCAATCGGTTGCACGTATATAATCAACTTCCTAACTTTTAAATATACTAATTGGCATACAATTTTCGAAATATATTTTAAAATCTTTTTTTCAAGAAATATTTTTAAAAACATATATTTTATTTTATATATTTTGTTAGATACATTTATTATACATTTTATACAATACATATTTTTAAAAATATATAATATTCTAAAAAACATTTAAATGTATATCATCATCGAAGAAAAGGCAATCGGTTGCTCATATATAATCAACTTCCTAACTTTTAAATATACTAATTGGCATACAATTTTCGAAATATATTTTAAAATCTTTTTTTCAAGAAATATTTTTAAAAACATATATTTTATTTTATATATTATGTTAGATACATTTATTATACATTTTATACAATACATATTTTTAAAAATATAATATTCTAAAAGAATTAAATACTAAATTTTATGCAAAAAGATTTTAAAATATATTTCTTAAATTCTCTTTCTTTGACAGATAAATTTTAAATCATTCGGGCAAGATTAATGATAATTTGTATAATGTTTAAATTATGACGCGAAAATGAAAGGAGCTGTACAGAAAGCGTGAAATTAAATCAAGGCGAATGGAAGTGGAAAAAGTTAGAAAGACATCCAGGGAGAGAGAAAAAAAGAAACCCCCCCTCCCTCTTCCCCTCCCCTCTCCCCCGCCGATATCCAGTCGACGCGCGCGATTCACATCAACGGACATAATTTCCGACCGAAGGTTCGGTAGATCCGGGGCGACAACTTTTATTCTCAGCTCGTTAGCGTCGCTTCGAGTTCGAGCCCGTTCGAAAAATAGAGGAGCCGGTTTGATCGACATTTAATCGGTCCGGAATTGCCGGTCGAGTATCCTGAACTAACGCATCGGGGTCCCGTTGGAGAAGAGAGGAAACCGAACGGGGGAAAGAGAAAAAAAAAAAAAGGAGAGAAGAAAGGAAGAAAGGGTGGGAGGGATAAAACGATCGCGAGAGAGGGACGGAGGGTGATGAAGGGGGATCAGAGGGAGGGGGGAGAACGTCGTTACGGCACGTACGAGAGCTCGTCTCGTAATGAAACAACGAGAGACGAGCCGCGCGACAGGATTGGCGGAAATCCAGCGGCCTCCGCGCGTTTCTCCTCCAACTTCCTGATGTCGCGGACCCTTAAATCCGATTAAAAAATATCCCGACTCCCTCCCTCCCTCTTTCTCTCTCGCGGATCTGTGACAAAAATTCCTTAGTTGCGCAGAAATCCCGGAGGGATGCCGGGATTATATACTGTCGGTCCAGCTTATACTCTCTAACGTTTTTAACCCGCCTCGCCCTCTCCACTTTCCCCCTCCCTCTCTCCTTCCCGCCGATCACTTTTAATCAACCTCTGGTTGTACTTTTACTTTTTGATTAATTAAAATTTTACTTGCTTTAGCTGTTTAAACATCGCATATCCATTGTATCATATTATAGTTTTTTATTTACAGGGTTCTAATAATTAATTAACTATTAATTAGAATGTTTGTATAATATATACATATATATACGCAGGATAAAACCAGGAGAGTACTTGTTAATGTTTTTATAAAAAATATTTTATTATTACCCAATTATATCGATCTTATCGCATTTTTTTCAACCCTTCACTAAAATACTTGACTCTAAAATGAAAAATATTCTTATTCTAATATATCGAAATTTATAAAATACTTAAAAAAAAACGCACGCAACACATTTTTTGTTTCCAAATTAAACCATTCAAAAATTCTGAAGTTTTTCGATCGAAATGCATTAGACTTTTTTCTTCAAAGAGCAAAATACTTTGCTAGTACCCTGTCAACCCGACAAGCGCAAGTCATTAAATTCCGCGCACCGTTTCGTATAAAACATAAGAGATGTATTAGCACATCAGGTAAAACGAGGCACTCAGGATATTACGACGATACGAGTGTGCTTCGTTTCCGGAAACTGGCATCAACCCCAGAGTTCGATGACTCTCTCGTCCACCCACCACTCACCCTCTCAGATGGGTGACTGCGAGAGGGGGAGAAGAGGCGAGTTTAACGCGACGACGGACGTTAGGGCGACGCGTACGAACGCGGCGGTGCTTGTATTAGAGAGGATTGCCTATCACAGAATCGAGGGAGAGGTAATTTATCCGTGGCGTATTGAACGAACGATGAAACGCAAAGGCAATAATTCAAAGTGGTGGCGAACGCGGCGGGCAAATCAACCGAATGGTGGGCGAGAGGGTGAGACGCAGTGTAAACGCGGTGTAATTCCATTAGAAAATCGAGAAAACCTCTCGGTTGCTTTCGCAATCTTGCGGCGAGTCACAACGTGTAACTTATGGTCTAAATATTCTACACAATATATTTATAATATATATTATAATATATAATATATATTAATATATATTATAATATATATATATATATATATATATATATCTTTTTTTATTCATATTTATATTATAATTATAATATATTATAATTTAATATTGTACACGCTAAATATCGTATACATATATGTGCAATATATTGTAGATGAATATAAAATAATTCCAGCGTTTCACGTAACAAACATGTTTTATTAATTTATTAATTAAAAACGTTTTTATTAATTTTAAATTAATTAATAAATTTTTTTTAATTAATTTATTAATTTAAAAAATATTTTTATATTATTAATTTTACCAAAAAAAAAAAAAAAAAAAAAAAAAAAAAAAAGATATATCTTCAATTGCATAATAATGTTTGATGCATGCTCCGAAATTCCCTAGAATTCATACAAAGCAATAATTACGGTCGCATTCGGGGGCAACGTTCCTCGCAATTTATGACCTAGAAACTTGGCGGCCGCGAAGAATCCGGAATTTGAGGTAGGGGGTGCCATTTCGGCTGGTGGAATGGCCGTAAAAGGAATGACTATGTGCGGCGCGATGCAGTCGAGCGTAGAATCATGCTAAGTGGCCGAAGTTTTCGCTCATTCGGCCGTTAATTCGGGAGGAAAGGGGAGGGGGAAACCCGCGCCGAATGTGCTAATGTACTCCCTTCGATGTGCAATCCAGTTTACATGGCACTGACGAGCGCTAGGGAATTGTTCGTCTTCTTGAATTAAGTCGGCTAAAATCGTTTTGCTAATTAAAAGTTCACGAGCCATTTAAGCGCGACGTAAAAAGCGCCGCGAATCTCGTATCGTAAAATCGACTCTTATATTATCTTTTAAACGAAATACTCTTAATCGCGTCCCTCAGATACAATGCAAATTAATTCATTTTTCAAGACATATTTAAGAGAAAATGCAACAATTTTTTACGCCCGATGTTTAGAAAAATCAACATCTTTTAACAGAATAAATATTATATTCTCATAATTAAGAATTTTTAAAATTGCTGAATTTGAATATAATGTGGACGGAATCTCGAAGATTGAAATAAAAAATTTCTTATATCGATCAGAATAAAAATTTATGCCTGAAAATTACTTTTCATCTAATGACGCGAATGTTAAAAATATTTAAAAAATCAATTCAATGTCACAAGTTTCCCTTACAGAAATATTCATCGAGAATTGTCTAGAAAAAGAAAATGTAATAGTATCTGTCATTGTATATGTGTACGTTCGGTGAGATTAATTGCACCATATAAGAAAGATGAAGAATCTCGTACACAGAAAAGAAAAAGCATTTCCTTTATAAAATATCAAATTTTTACCAGCGTCATTTCTTCTTTTTGTATTATTATATCTAGAAAAACCGACCGTAACTTTCGCATGTGTGTAGAGAGAGGATGGAATTTCGCAAGTTCTAACGCGGGAAAATTCTTACGTTTACACAAAATGAGAAATCCCCGCCACAACTTTCAGTCATTTCTCATGCTCGAAACATTTGCGGAGCGAGAGAGTATGTGCGTATCTCGCACATGCGTATGCATATTCGTTTTACGCGCCTTGCGCAAGCGCTTTCCGCCGAATAAATGTCGCAATGAAAAACCCGAGCACATATAAAAAATGCGTTACAAATTTTTTTCCTTTTGTCAGGATTACGTATATTTTCGCTGTTCATTTATTACAGCGTTTTATTTCGTGAAATTCGTCCAAACTCAATTTAATAAAACTCTTTTAAGAAATGGCACATTTCATAAGTGGAGAAGGAAACGTTTCCAGGCAATATTTTGAAGGCTAAATTTAAATAGAATGTAGCTGTGAAAAGAAAACCAAACATGCCTATGACAGATATTAATATTATTTTCTTAGAACACACTCTTTCTTCCCCTCCCCCTTTTTTTCTAGTTAGTAAAACAGATTTTTGCAGGAAAAATAAATTTTTCAATAACTAATTCAAATTACATATGTTAATCAGTCTCCATCGGTCCTCATTTATTCGATTTTTAAAAGCGTCATTAGTAAAAAACAGATTTATATGATTTAATTTCTACAAAATAAAAGATAACGTGTGTGAGGGCTAATTAAATGACTTTAAAATATTAAATTTTACAAAAATATTTGTAAACAATAGGAAAGACAGGAAAAATAAATATTCAATTTATAAAATCGTCATTAATAAAAATAGAATTGTAATTTATAAAAAAAAGAGCGCTATTTAAATTATTATACAATATTATTATTATTATCTTAAAAATTATTATTATATAATTTAAAAAAAATCACAAATATATATGTATAATTATCTTAAGAATATGTATGCGTATATTTTTGAGGAGCAAAATTTTTTCCACGAAACGTTCGATCGATATCCCCGGCGAGAGAATTCTTCCGTCAATAGACTTAGCAGGAAGTCTGCGCAAGTTAACCTTCAAACCAGCAGCAGATTTAAGCTGACGTAAAGAGCGAGGTGAATGGAAATATTCTCGACAGAATCTTGCGAATCTCATTAAAAGTTAAGTCAAGCCGCAGTTAAAGAGAGAGAAAGAGAGAAAGATAGAGAATTCTTGCCGCGCGCGAACGTCATTATTTTGAATCGCGCTCGTCCATGAAACAGCGCCACGTGACCCGGAACGCAATGACAGACGCGCGTTTGTTCGACCGCGTTCGGATTGCGTTCACGGCCGATCGTCACGAATGCGGATAATCCTTTCTGCACGAAGAGGCATTTCCGAGAGTTTTTGTGGATTTTACCCGTGAAACCAATTCGTGCAAGGGTCGCCTGTGTTCGCACATACACACACATACACAGATACACAGACATATATATATATATATATATATAATATATATATACAGAAGCTCCACTCTAATGAATTAATCGTGCACTAATAATCAGCAGTGGAGCGTCGTTTCCGCTGGCAACGTTGTTAATTTCCATACGATTATAACGTAGCCCGGGCCTTTGTGTGTAGGCACATAATTAGTTCATGCGTTCTCTCTTTGAGGGCTCTCTGATCTCGCTTCTCATCGAAATTGAAATCACACATTGATTACGGAAATAATATAATAACGCTCGATGCGCGAATTCTCTGCGCGAGTAATCAAAAAATGTTCGATTTTAATTGCCTGTAATAATTCAGGGAAGCACGCACCTCTTTTCTTTGAATTATTTCCCACCCTCGCGAATATCCGCCAACTTGAATCGAATTTTTTTTTTTTTTTTCTCGTTTTTTACCTCTCGACCCGGTCCACTGTGTCACTTCTGATGAAAGAATAGCAGCGCAGCGACTTCAAAATTGCGCCGGAAATTTTTAATTGAATCGGGCTTAGAAAAGATACATTCACGCGCGATATCTCGAATGACCCTGAATCCCCCGTACGTTTCGATAGCTCCGCGCGCGCCAATTAAATTCGCTTTATTCCGTCGACGACGAGTTTTATTAAAGCCGCCGATAATTACCGCGAACTAGGTCGCGACTCCATTGAACGGACAAAGTGGATAAAAAGAGTATCGACTGATCGGAGAAACATCGAGCTACCGGGTGTTCGTTATCAAGCGCGGTAGCGATTAACTTCTTAATTGGTGAAGTTTTTTAATTTCTTTCACATTTTCTCTGTATTTTTCTCTCTCTGTCCCTTTCTTCCTGTCTCCTCTACGCGCCGATTAATACGCGCCGAATAAATCTCTCGTCGATCGCGCGCTTTGCGTTACGAAATAAAGAGATATTAACTTTCTTCCTTAAACTTTCCAGTGACGTTTGTAAATTATATTGACGTCGAAAAATATACGGGATATGGCTTTCAGATATTTCGTATATTGTATATAATTAACAATATTATATTTTTCTTAAAAACATAAGAGAAAAAAATATTGCACACGATGAAAAAATTCCATTTCCTTCATCAATGACGTAGCTTTACAACGTAGGAACATTCTAAACTTTTTCGGAAAAAAAATATAAGTGAATAAATAAATAAATCGGTTCCCCGATTTTTGAGAATCTTCCAATTCCCGGATTCGCGGATCCTTCTTCTGCTTCCCGAATCCCATTCCTCTATTCAAAGCACTCCGCGAATAAAGTGCAAGAATGCACCAGGCTTGCATCGCGAGAACGAAAAAGGGAATTTTTTTTTTTTCCTCGCCGTTCAACGGGCGACGATCGCCTTACGCGCTTTCAAGCACGCCGCGTATTCTCGGGCGACGCTACAATGGCGTCCCAATATGCAGAATGGCGTCGAAATAAGCAAGAGGGAAAGGGGATGCAACAAGGATAAGGGTAAGAAAGGGTAATGCCGTGCGCTCGCGATGTACGGAGCTTCCCTCGGACTCGGAAAAGTGCCGTAGCTCTCTCTCTCTCTCTCTCTCTCTCTCTCTCTCTCTCTCTCTCTCTCTCTCTCTCTCTCTCTCTCTCTCTTCCACCATCCTTCTTATTTCCTTTCATGAAGCCGAAGTGACTGTTTACGCACGCATCTGACAATCGTAGTTGTCATCCCCATCCCCGGACGTCCCTCTGTGTTTGCGAGTTTTGTATCTCGTCGTTTGAACGTGAAAGGCGTTTGAAAAATTGACTAAAATGTAAATTACATTCTTAATCCTTACTTCAGACTCTTACTCGTATCGGCATATTTAACACGCTGGTGAATCAATTTTATCGTAAACAGTCTGCTAACCAATCTAAATAATTATTGTATTTCCAAAAAAGGTATTGATAAAAGATTGAGAATTTAAATATTTCTCAGCTTCTCAGATCACAATTATAAGATCCAATATAATATGTTATTTAAAATTTAACTTTTGACTTTAAATCATCGCATTAGTCCCCTGTTTAACCGGCGAAAAAATCGTTCTGTCAGAGAAGAGAATTTCTAGGAGAATACTAAAACTTTTCTTGATATTAGTATAACCTGCAGGCACTTTGTGTGTCTCTTTCCCCGAGACATTGTCATCTTGGAAGACAGTTTGTATCGTTGAAAAAATAAAAAGAGAGAGAGAGAGAGAGAGAGGAGAGAGAAAGGCAGGAGAAAAATGTAAAACGAGGCGAGACGCGAGTAGTAACGATTCCTTGCATAAAGACTGCACTCGAAGGATGGTGGAGGAGCGGTACGTGATCGTAATATCGAGCCAGCTGATGGCTCGGTGCACTTTTTACGCACATCCAGAAAGCTCGAGAGCTTAAGAATGGCAATGGGAACGAATGCAATAAAAGCAGCGGGAGGCTATCTCGCGGTTGTCTCTTTCCTTACGTGAAGTAATTTTCCCTTATCAGCCGCACGTGAAAACGTGATGCGACCCGCTTCGCGAGAAAAACAGCTGATTGATATGCTGTGACTCGCATCTGATCGCGCGCATTGTCAGGTATGCGTGTCGGCAAAACATCGGTAAAATCGGTAAATTCACGTCATCTAAATTTTATTCATTGGCTGAGTCGAATTTTACGATGCCATGTAAAAAGAAGATGGAAAGAGACAAGTTTTATTCTCTTGTCAGATGTACATATGTCTGTTAATATATACAGGATGTCCTGTTTATGTTAACTAGTGAAAAACTTGCTAATGGCAGATTCTTGAGATCATTTGGAGACGATTTTTCCTCAGCGAAAATGTCGAGGCATCAATTAACTTCCGAGTTGTATAAGTGATTGAAAAAAAGCCGCTTTACGCAAACTAAACTTTTTCGAGTTAAAAAATTACTAAATCCTTCAGTTAAAATTTCAGATAAAGTTTTGCTTTAATAGAATTTTAATTTAAGGCTTAATTGCAAAGATATATAATGATAAAAATTGAAAAGTTGCAAAATAATGTGACGTCTCTCGATATTTTCGCTGAGAAAAAATCCACTCCAAGAATCTGACAGCAGGTTTTTCGCCAATTACAGGACACCCTGTATATATTGATAATATGTATATTAATATTAATATTAATTTGCATTGACGATGCTTGAGTCTCATCTTAAAATGTTCTGGCAAAATGATTCAAACTCACGCGTTTGAAGCCAGCCTTTGCCAAAAGAATGTTTTGCTTGGCATTCGCAAACTCTGATCTGTTCCACTTGGCGCCCGCGGCGTTCAGTGAGCAATTCCAGGCAATCAAGAATGCATTCCATGATGTTCCCGAATACTTCAAACATTTCCACTTCTACATTTTCAAAAGAGCATAGACTCAAATCGGTTAAGATTGCGCTTTAAGCGTTTCGAAATTTTCGAAAGGCCAATTAAAATGAGTTCAAATCTGGATCAAACACATTGCATTTAAATATCTATGCACGACATGAATTGTGTGTTCAAAAGTTTGACATTTTCGAGTATTTAACATGTATAGAAGATTACGTTATAAACATAAAATTAAATGTAATATTAAAGATTTAAAGTTGATAAACATGAAATTAAAAAATAATATTTTTTGACAGGTTATCAAATTAATAAAATATAATTTTTTAATCAATAATTCTAAATATCTAGAAAAATCTTTTCTTCAAAATATTAAATAATATATAACATTATATCTACTGTAAAAGGTAAAGCGCATCTTGTAAGAAGGATGGAAAAAGAGCGTTAATTTCCAGGCATTGTCTCCCAGCTTCAGTATTCGAATATGCTGACTCGTAAAAGGAATATCCAGCGAACGTCTCTAATGCGCCGTTAGTGCCGAATTTAACGGCGCCATCGTAAACGTGAAAGGCCGAGGAGACGAATCTCACGAGACCATCGGAACAATGCTAGAAATTTCGAGTTCTCCCCGTCTCTCTCTCTCTCATTGTCAGTGACATTAGTTTCTCATCTTAGCGATATGCTGTCAACCCAATTTCGCCAGAGGAGCAAGATAAGACTACGGAGCATATTCCGAAATTTCGAGTCAAGTAATCACGTATTACTAAAATATATCAATATATACATACAAGACTTTGGATAGAAACGTTATTTTTATTCACGCTTTTGTCTCACGAGAGAGAAACAGTTTCGTCAAAAAAAATAGAGGTAACTTTAAATTTTGGAAACGCCTCTGCAACGAAATTTTACCGAATAGACAAAAATAGACTGTATCCTCTCTCTTTTTTTTTTTTTTTTCAAACATTTTTCTCGATGTTGTTTATTTTTTTGACACACATTTGTTTGTTTTAATTAATTGAAAAAGGAATATTGTGTGAGCATCTTTTTTCAATCGTAAATAGATGCTTCGGTGAAGAGTCAGTTTGTCGAAAGGTTGTATTACGAAAAACAATCCATGCGTCTAACGCGAGTGTATATCGGAAAAAAAAAAAAAATCAAAAAGCTAATCAATTCGCCCGTATATTCGTTTGCGAGACAGAGTGAACGCGCGGCACGTACGAGAGAACAAACTCGGCAACGCTGATTATAACTCATCGCGGCTCCTCGCATATTCATAGAAAGCTTGCCGTATGATTTACGCGCGTGTAATACATTTGTATGACTCCCGCTTTCGCCTTGCACGATCCAGGCGTGAACATAAAAACCGAAAACGTCGTTTGCAGATGCGATTAAATCATCCTGATAGGACTCGACATTGTAAAATAAAGTATTTGTAGAGCATTACAAGAAAGCATTAACACACGTACAACTGCCTCGTAAAAAAAAAAAAAAAAAAAAAAAAATACACCCCTGATGCAGACGTTTCATTAGATTCGGATGTTTACATCGGTATTTCTCAGAGTATTTATGAAAATCTTTAATGCGTATTAAAATTATGAAATAATAATATATTTAATTAATTTTATTTTTAAATAAAAAAATTAAATATTTTTAAGTAAAAAGTAATTTCTTTTTTTTTTCAAAACTACTCCGTAAAAATGTAAGACAAGTATTTGGAGTATTTTGTAAAATAATTAAAATAAACTCGAGCAGAGATTTTAATTTAATAGTTCAATTTCAAAAATTACTAAATATCTATCATTTAGTAAGTATTAGAAAACAATAACTGTCATCAAGTTTCTTGATCATAATTGTAAGTTTAAACGTATTACGAAATTTTTCTGATTGAATTATTGAGACACACAATATGCACGATAAAGCGAAAGATATACTAGGTAAATTTTCTTTTCAAAACTACTTTGTAAAAATGTAAGACAAGTATTTCGAGTATTTTATAAAATAATTAAAATACATTTGAGATTTTAATTTAACAGTTCAATTTCAAAAATTACTAACATTCAATAATTATTACTACCATCAAGTTTCTTCATTATAAGTTTAAATTATTTGTATTGTGAAATTTTTCTAATTGGCTTATTGAGAAACACAATACGCACAATAAAGCAAAAGATATACCAAATAAATTCCAGCTATCAACGCAAAAATTAATTGCCAGTTTAATTCAAACAGTCAAAAATAACGGTGTTTCTTCTGCGCAAACGGAAACCCTTCGCCGAGCTCCTTCATTTGAGGCAAACACAGAACAGAAGCCCTTGCGAAGGCCTCCACGCCTGTCTGCGTCTATAATCATCGGTTTAGATCTGACATCGCCACCCCTGCGTCGAGTCTCCGCGAGGGAGTGAATTCCCCGGCGGGGTAGGAGCGGCAGGTGGGGGTGGGAGAAGGCCTGTTTAAGTGGCCGGCGATAAGATAACGTCCGGAAGGCGGGTAACGGGCAATTAATTCGGGAGTAGCTTGGGTAAACAGTGCCGAGAAATTAAAAGCTATTTGTCACGGCGCGCAAGAAGGGTGACGCCAAAAGGGGGGGAGGGGGGTGGATAAGGGCCGGGGCTCGCGCGCGCAAGCCGAGGAATTAAGATGGCCGCGATACGCGTGCATACCGTGTGCATAAAGCGTGTGAATTTCCCGACTTGGTTTACCGCCAAGCAGAAAAAGGATCCTAACCGAGTGAGTGAAGGAAAGAGATACCTATCGTTGCGCGTCGTGAAAGCGATCTCTACCAGGTGTTGATACTGTTTTTGAAATCGGGGGAAAAAAAACATCGTGTTACAAGATTTTCATCGAGATTCTTAATCACGCACGCGTCATTGTAACAAATTAGAAAGGATGTGCAGAGTATATTAATCTGTATAAAATTAATTATTTTCGAATGTCAAAATTTATTTATTATTTATTACTTACAGATTTATATTCATATATAAAATATTAATTTATACAGATATTTATATATATTTATATTTTAATAATTTATTAATTTATTAATTATTATTATAGAGATTTATCATTAAAATGCAAATATGTTTGATCAGAAAACACGGAGTTTTGTTGTCAATCTTGTATTTAGCTGCAATTCTTTCTACTATTGGATTAAACTAACAAAAGTATTTAGAGATATACGTTTTTGCTTCGAAGATGGTGAAAGAAAATATCGATAATAAAGAAATAAAATTACGGACGTGCATGCTAATTTGAAATCAAACGGATTAAAATACGAATTAAAAGAAGTCTGATTCAAACTGCTAAAGAGATTAAATAAAATGTGAGAGAGACCGCTAAGCGGGACCGTTCGAGATTGTATTTTTCAACACACACGCGCTATTAACGTTACTTTGTAGAAGCTACGGGGGAATTTACAGGAACGTTTACGTGCTAATTACGTGACACAGATGGCTCGAACTAGAAGGTGCCGAGCGCGTTTCGCGTGGCAGCCGTCGCTCTAATGATCATTAAGTAATTCAGATTAGCACACACGGCACGCGCCAAGTTTCTTACCGTCACAGCATCATTGACGACGATGATTATGCAAGGTCAGCTTCCTTACCTGCGAACAAGACAATGACGAAAAATAATTTCACAATATCACACAAAAAATTAAATTAAATTAAATTAAATAAGACTATCTTTTAATTTAAGTAATTATTTAATGAAAATTGTTCTCTTAAAGTGTGATCAAAATTTATATAACATGCAATGTAATTATATGCGATACATATTTTAATTTTTCAATATCAAAACTTTTTAATTATTAAATACATGTACAAATATAATTATGTATTTTTTTTTATATACATGTAGATTAATTACATATTATATTGTACACTTTATTCATATTAATCAGAAAGAAAGACCTAATAATAAAAAATTGAAAGTAAGCAGGACATTTTTATCCCGAGTAATATTTTTATTAATTATTCGCTTTATACAGATTTAATGTAGAAATGTATATCAAATTCTGGGACAATGTTTGCGTTTGTTATATTTACATAAAAAACAAGCCGTAGAATGCAATTCATCATAACATTTGTAAGCCTATAATATTCTCACTCGAACAAATAATGTATTGATTTACATTGCATACATGTGGAACAAATTTACCGTTATTCTTTTTTACTTTAATAGATCAGTTTAAAAAAGTGCACAGTTTTCCGTTATTTTAAATACTTCTGCTCTTGTTTTATATAATTTATCGTGAATAATGAAAAATTATATAAATTATGTATAGAAAATGTAAATAGACTAACAGAAAAATATGATATACTAAATAGTATTTAATTATTTAAAATTATCAAGAAATAATTCAAAACAAAAATAACGTAAAAAAAATAGAAATAAATTAATAAAGCGAGTTTATATTTTATATTTTATTTTATCCTAAAAATATCATGAAAACGAGAGACAAAAAATTATTTCTCTTTATAAATTATTTCTCTTATCCATCAATTCTTCTCTAATCCTTTTTTTTTTTTTTAGTTACAAAATCAACAATCTAGTTAAAAGAATATATTATTACACAATGACTAGATGAATTATATTCTAAGTCATTAAAAATGTATATATATTTTTATAATATATAAAATTTATTATAAAACCCCTGGAAGAAATCGTAAGAAATTTATCTTTACATTTTTATAATTTAAAAAGATAAATCTCCCTTTTTTCTGCAGTCTTACATCAAGCTGAATTCCCGATGCAGTGATTTATTATCCATTATTATATTCCAATATTGATTAAAGGATGCTCGTTTAACAGGATATTCGTAATATTGATTTATCATCAAAATTATTTGAATCATAAAGAGTTGAAATTCTCTCAAACAAATAGTCCGACACGCAGAAAGAAATCGTAGGAAGAAATTGAAACGCTGCTGTATGTATGTACACCGATCGACTGTCGGGGAATTCTTTAGAGAATAAATTGGAACTGTCTTTGGCGACGCGTCACGCCGTTTATTGTCATTTGTTCGATAGCAACTACCACAGCGCGTGTGCTCTTTCTCTCCCTTTGACAAAATCGACACGACCGTCCGACGATTTATTCGGTGGGATTTATACGAGTCGTTCATTTTGAGAGTGACATCAGTCATTCGCAGCATTTTCAAAATCTCGTAAAAAATATATACGCCCGTCAGTTTGTATCTTACCGCGATTCATTGTATTAGATTAGAGTGTCCATTCAAAAGTATAAATTCCAATTAAATCTATGAAATATATATATATATATATTTCACAATTAATTTCAACTTTCTACCCATCAAACTATAATAAGAAAAAAAAATTGTTCATTTCTTCCCTTAAGACTTGAAACTTTGTACTCTTGAAAAAAGAAAATAATCATCAACACCGATATCGAATATCGTTATTTTTTTTAAGGTCTAAGAACTCTGAAAGAAAGTCAAATTTAAAAACTTATGTAATATCTACTTAAAAAGTAAGAAAATAATTAAAGAGAAAAGAAACGAAGTGAAATGCAAAATCGAAAGATCTCCAGACACTAAATAATTTAAAGATTTATTAAAAATATATAGCCGTATCTCTCTTTCAATATTCAGAAAAGTGCGTTAAAAATAAGAACATGGTAATGAAACATTATTGGAAGAAAAAGAAAACGGGGGAGCATCATCAGAGTGTATAGAATGTTGAATTATGTGTACGTAGAGTTACGGGGATGAAGGGGGAAGGAGGGACGAGGAATGAAGCTTAGAGACTGGAGGGGTAATAACTCATAGAGTACCGTACACAATACCATTGTGTTCGTTGTACAGATTCTGCTGAGAACAGGACTGCGCATATATACAGGGTGTTCCTGAAATAGATCGCCAAGCTTTGGCACCGTATTCTACTCATGTATAATATGTACTCTGTTATGGATATCTCGAACTTATTAAACGTCTCCTCAAAATGATAAAAATCGTATTATTCGTGGCATCAATACTGTGTCAAATTATTGCGAAGGAGAACCGCCGTCTTATGATAATAAATAATTAACATTTAATTAATTAATAATAAAATGATAATTTTTTAAATGGAGGTAAGTTTCTAATTGGTTGGAATGTTTAAAAATTCTGAGAAAATATTACGACTTGGAAACTAATGTGAAAGAAAAGCTCTCGTTAGTGAACATTTTTAAAAGCTGTTACATTTAAGAGAACAAAAGAGAGAAAAAGAAAGGAAAACACAACTAGTAGTAACGTGAAAAGAGACGTAAATATGTAATACAGAGGAACGCGAGATCGTGACAAGCAAAGCAACGCAAGATATCAAAGGAGCGAAAAGAGGCAACCCCTGTGCAATGTCAGAGATAACAATTTTCACCCTTTGCCCGAGTCAGTTCAACGTGCGTGCATCTCCTTACGTTAGTTTCGAATCGCATGTTACGAGAACCGAGTTGGAAAGATCATTACGCATTTCTTTGACATCGTTTCTAACTGAAACTATATTTGTTGAGAAAAGATGAAAGATACCTTATCTACTTGAAGAGGAGATTAAAAGATGTCAGTGCAGTTTGTAATAATACAAAATTGCTGTCCGATTGTAAGTGATGAAATTACACATTATTTCTTATTTTTCTAAATTTTAATCAACGGACGAAAAATATTTAATTAACTCGCTTCAATTAATACGTATTTAATCAGTTTCGCAAAAGTTACACATATGAATCATATTACGTATCAACAATTTTTCCAAACGTACATCGTTACCCAATTTTTATATATTTTAATAATTTTTGTATTTCAAAAACCATTGGAATTGTGTATCGTACAAAATTTGACAATAAATTTAAAATATATCGCTACCCTTGCGAAATTTCTATCTTATCACACACGTGATCATCATTTCTTCTGAATCTGCAAACTTTTATTGCGATTACTAATCAAACCGAGAATTTAAGCAAATCTGTCCGTTATTAAAGGCGGTATCTCGATGTTTTATAACAAGCCACAGCTTGGCGCACACTTAAATGGATGATACCTTTCATAATCTCGTTCGCAAATCTCTACCCATTCATAAGTGTCGGCAGCACGCTCTCATTAGTGCCACGATCACTACCATTACGAAATAGCGAGCCCTGGGGCTGCTTGTAAGTGCTTATTGTTGCGATAGTTTTATGGAGCAAGAGCCGCGAAGTGTATTACAAATGTATATGAGATTTAGAAAATGTGCATTTAATACATTAAATAAATGAATCTTTAAATAATTTATGCATTGTACCTCTCGAGGAAAATATATGATTGACAGACAGGACTTTTTTTCGTGAAAAAAAATTTACGATTTAATTAAATATTATTTCCTGCATAGCAAAAAAGATAACAAGTAACAAACTGATTTAAAAAAAAAAAATTGTTCGATTAAAATCGTGATATATAAAAATGAAAGCAAGACAAAATGTAGATAAGAAGCAAGAGATAATAATTTTAAAAAATCAATTTAAAATTAATAAATTTAAAATACAACAAGTGATCTAGAAAGACTTTGTCCTCTAATTCCAAACTAGATTAGCAAATGCTAGCCTAATGAAAGGAGTGGGAACAGAGAGGATGAAAATTCCCTATGGAAATCCACATCTTAATTATCCGTCTCCGACGTCACTTTCAGTCTCCTGACAGAGATTGCGTAACTACTACACCTACTCTCTATTAATTTCTTCATTACCTTTGGTACGATGGCTTTATCGTTTTATATGTCCTTTCATATATATCGAAAATTTTTTATCCCCGCTAATTACACAGGAAAATCTTCCCCAGCTTCCGAGAACTTTAATGATCTCATATGGCACGTTATTGTGTCGTTTTGGATTTTATCTCTTAATTCCATTCGCTCCTACATCATTGAGTGAATTATTTATAAATATATATTATAACCATTGCATTTTTTGACAAAAACTAAGATAAAGATTTATAAAAAAAGATTATATATACATCTCGATTAAATCACTATACAGTAAATTTTACAGACAACTTTTTTTTTAATCTTTTTTTTTGTGGTACCTAAAAAATGAACATGATATACAGCAACAGACATTTCTATAGCCTCCTTTGAAAAATTAGCTACAATATGAACGAAATCTAATTAAGGGATATAATAGAGCCAATATTGATGCGAACGATCCTATGAGCGTAGGAAAAGCCTGGATATGCGCGACGTAATTTGTCAGGAGCTGGAAATTAAACGGAGGCGAGTCCGAATCGCCGCAATCTGACGCATCACTTCTGGGAAATTGGAGTTTAGCCGAACTCTCTCCCTCTCTCCCTCTCTTTCTCTCTCTTTCTCTCTCTCTCTCTCTCTCTCCCTATCGTCCACCCATTTCACAAGGAATCAAAGATCGCTTTGACCGCTCTGGTCTCGCGGCTCCAACGATCGCCATTCTGGATAGAGCGAGGGAGCGGCTACGCGCGATACCCGGAAGTCACGCAGCAGCCGGAAACGGAAATTAGCTACGGCTCTGAAACAATGCTCCTGGAAGGCCGTCAAGAGAAATGCGATTATCACTGTCCCCTCTTGTTCCATGAGAGAATAATTCAGCGCTTTGTCGCGATGAGATGTCATCGATAATGAGACTCCCCAACAATTGTAAATAAAAAATACAGGGTAAGATGTTAGATTAAAGCAAGCGCTCAAAAATTCAGATAAAGCCATTGATAAAGTAATTAAAAATTAAAAATATATTAATATATTATATTATATATATATATATATTAATTTATATATTAATATATTAATATATAAAATAACAAGCGTACACAGAAATTATTAATCCTTCCAATACTTTCTTGTTCAATTTTTTCTACTTGTTTCGTGGTCGTTGTTTAAAAATGCAATAACGGAGAATCTTAATTAGGTGAAAAATTGAATTGGAGCATGTATGGAGAGCCCGTCAGTCAAAATATGCAAGGTATGCGTTGCGGGGGAAAAAAAACAGCAATTTTTAACAATCGTGAGAAGAAGGAGAGAGGTGAGGGATGATAACGAAACGATATCTCGGCCGCTTCGTTTCCGACGAAACAAGCCGGCCCCGAATTATAATATCAAGTATGATGCTTCACAGAGCGTTACTGAAATATGTATGAAAGCATAAGCGCGTGCGATATAGGCAGGACAACGAGCGACGCGACGCAACGTTTCTCGCTCCTACACACGTACACGTATATATACATATATGTATTCGCGTCTGGTCCTTTGAGTTATTATTCAAAGCGAATCATAGCTGGGGTCGCGCGGGATTAAGCTTCCTTTTACATGCACGAAAGCCCACGGTACAAGGAGACGATACCGGATCCTACTCTCCTCATCGCACCTCACATCATCCACCTCTCGCGTGTCCCACCTCTTTCGTGTTTCGCGAACACCCGGTGTTGTCCCTCGGTCACTATCAGAGATAAGCCCGATATGGAACGTCGGCATAGTTAACGATTTCGCACGGCATACTTGGCCAATATTATACTATAATTTTCGGTACAAATTTCGAGTGACAGCAATTGTACGCGCTCGCCAAATGTTCTGAAATAAATGTCAAAATACATTATACGGGGAAATAATTAATTATTTCTTCCCTCACATCTCTTCAAATCAATTATTAAATTAAATTCATTTGAAAGAGTCTTTAATAACAATTCTTTTACATAATATATATGATTCCTTGCAAAACGATTACTTTCCTCGACATAAATTAATTAATTATTATTTTTATTAGCATTCTTTATATATACTCATCTGTAACGTTAAATTGCTAACTCTATTTTTGTACAAAAAAAAAAAAAAAAAGACAACGGAAAAAAATGAAGAAGACACTCCGCGCTATCTCGTCGTTCAAAAGTTTGGCCAATTTCTAAACCCTGGAGAACAGATCTTTAGACTAGCCCTTAACAGAGTACGTTACGCTGACGGGGCTATGTAAGGATGACGGGACAAAGGGGAGGGGGTGCGGGAAAGCTCAAGTTCCTAACGAGACACGCCGTACTCAGCCATGAAACGAAGTCAGCCACCGTCAAAGCAAACACGAGGAGGTCTTCAACGATGTGCAAGTGCTATGAAATACGAGTATGAACGAACTGGAGCAACATGCCCGACGCTGACTAATTATCAGTAGTCCGGAGGAATTTCGTTTTCAATGTTAACGTCGACTGGCTTTTGTTTAAAGCCGTCGAGCCGTTGTCAAAGAGCTCCCCCCTCCCTCGTCCTTTTCGCGCGCGGGTCATTCGCTGTCACGACAGCAGAGAGATGGTCGGGACATCTCGTTAAAGAACAAAGAATCTGCCGGAAATGTGTCCTGTAATGAGCAAGGAATGTACAACAGTATATAAGCGAAACGCACATAAATCGGATATAATTCACGTCGGTGACTCGGTTTATATTATAATTTATAACACCACGATTGGGAGTCAAAATTTGTAAGGAAAGTTCGATACATTAATGCAGTGTGATGGAGACAAAATATTATGCAAGCAAAATATTAATAACGAGAATCTTCTAATTAAGTTTAGAAATTTAGCTATCCCATTAAATTTCTCTCTTCCCTTTTTTTATTTTTAATTGTCCGTCTTTTTTATTCTCTGCCCTCTATTTTATGTCTATCGCTAAACACATATACTACTTATTAAATGTTAAAATCTTGATTATGTAATATAATTACCGAAAGAAAAATTCTTAATAATGAGTAGATATCTCAGCACAACCTAGTCCAATCCAATTTCTCTCTCCCAATGCGTTTCTCACGATCGCGCAAATTTCGCTGACTGAAATGTGACGTATCCCTAAAGGCACGTCCGTTGGTGTCGAACTGGATCTTGTATGGGATTTGACGGACAGTCGAATACTTCCTGTAATTGATGATCCTTCGCGGCAACTGTTGCAGCAGGGAGATCATGACAGAGCAGCTAAAGCTTAACCGCAAACGTACTGACCGAGTTTAACGGGTCAACACTGAACTGCTCTTCAACTCGTGTGATCGATATCCCCCGAAGATCCTTCCGGCGCCCGCGCGCTTATCTCATCCCGATTCGTTTATTAAATTAGACCATCAGATACGTGTCATCGTTTATCGCTCGTAAACGTGACCTAACTTACGGAATGACCTACAACAGAATATTCTCAGCTAATACGATCTCCTTAATCTACTGGATATCTCAAATTCGCCGTTTTCTCCTTTCATCGACGATTCTTCGATGACAGAGATGATTTTTTTTTTTTTTTTTTTTTTTTCTAAGTAAAAATCGTCATTCTCTATATATGCACAGGATTTTTCATATTTAATATTCTTTTTCATAATCTTTTATAATTATTTTATAACTCTTGTTTACAATTTTTTTATAATTATTTTACAATTCTTTTTGAATTATCCAATGTTTTCGCAACTAATATAATTCGGAGCATTCGAAATTTTGCGAGGCCTAAAAAAACTCAGTTTGCACGTACACACGGAAATCCAAGGAGCTACAAATTTCACCTTTGACCATATTTCTGTGCCGTTATCGGCTTTATCCTATCGGAATTTCACTGCTGCGAGGCAGTCAGCGTCAGCGGGGCATCTCTGACAAAACAGACGTCGCGCCAGTCGCTGCAGAGTTATGCAAACTTGTCGAGATTCGTTTACCGAACGAGAGGGAGAGAGAAGGAGAGGGAGAGAGAGAGAGAGAGAGAGAGAAAGAGAGAGACGGCACAGATGTCCTCGTTATCAATGGAGCGTAACTCTTGTTAAGCCCGACAAAACACTCGACTCGACTTGACTCCGGTTCCACAGCAGCCTTCTTCCTCTCCCCCTCCCTTCGTTCGGACTTTGCAGTTTCCTGAATTCTGTGTGGACCAAATACTCTCGCGCTCCCTCCTGTGAAAGCGCACAGCAATGTGCAAAGCTTGCGACTGCAATTAGGTAAATGATCGAATGTACGTGTACCTAAACGTCGCAAATTTTTAAGAATTCGCAAAAATTTTAAAAATCTCTAATCCAACCCTCTCTCTCCACTTTCTTGCGAATCTACTAATGATCCGGCGACCGCCGCCGTATCTTTCACTGCACGTTTTTCCTCATCTTCCTCTCCCTCTCTCATGAACGTAATTTTCTCTATCTTCTCGCCCTGGAAGACTCTTTTGAGAGAGTCGGAACATTGCGTAACTTCCAGGTTGCAGTTCCAACCACATTCAGTATCGTCGTAGTGCTCGGTCGTAGGATAATTATTATATCGCGAAAAGGAGGAAGGAAGGTGAGAGAGAGAGAGAGAGAGAGAGAGCGCGCGCGAGGGGGGACAGAAAGAGATATTACTGCTTGTAGTCGCGGTTGGTATTCGCGACGAAGTACAGGAAGGGGCGTAGCACAAGTAGATAAAGCAAGTTACTCGCAGCCCGACGTTGTAATGTAGCCACAACGCTCGCGCTAAAGGCGAATTTACACGCTTCGCTCTGTATCATTATTCCAGCTGAATCATCCAAAACGGAGGAGCGCGCGGAAGCGAATCGTGTAAACAATCTCTTGGCAAAAGTGAAATATTGTGCTACGTAAATTGTATGCAAAGGAGATATAAATAATTATTTTTTACTAATGTGGGAATATATATTTTACTAAATTGTCTAAAAAAACCTATCACTCAAGTTATCAGCTGTTTTATCATTTTAATTATTTACTTCTATTTATATCACGACTATTATTATAATGAAATTTATTTTTATTTTATATTATATTATTTATACATAAACGTTAAAAAATTGATTAAAATCATTTTTTATAAATAACATTTTTTGACTAATTAAATTATTAAGAGTAAGATCTTTTAAGATATTTTTTTTTCATTTTCTTCGCAAATCTTCAAGTTTTTGTTTACAAGTAATAAATTTTATTTTATTTTTCACGTTACTCATTATCAATCGTAATATCGGTTTCATTCAAATAATATTTCAATTTCTTAAAACCGTTACTTTTATAATATTTTTATTTAAAGAATCTTTGTTTAATATTTCATTGATGAAAGCAACACGATGCAGACAGACTTGACTGGTACGCGGTCGGCATTAAAATAACTATGATATTATCACGTAATCTCTGCAATGACAACCTTTTAAAATATTATTGCAATCTCGAGAGGAGTATATTATATTTTTTTCCGTTCTTGAAAAGCGGTATTAAACTCGCATCAAACGAATAAAATTGCTCATATATTCCTTTATTATTCGAGCTGTCAAATATACAATTTTCGTTCAATGACAGATCTTTATCGATATGAAATATAACGTACATATCGAGATAACCAATTGGCATCATAAAAAAAGGACAAGAATTTTCTGTACTTTCGAGCGATCGATTGATACTTTTTTCGTAAACTAACATTGATTCTATTAATTTTTTTCCTTAAAAAAATGAAAAATAAGAATTAAATTTGGTAGTTTCTCAAAAACAAAGGCACACATTTCAATTCTGTATTCTATAAAAAATAAGGTACAACCTTTATAAAAATAGGACACTACGTGGCAAAAATAAAAGTTAAAAAAAATGACGTTTTCAAACACCCTTATCCTCAATTCACCCTCACTCTTCTATCAAAGACAAATAATCAGGAAAGTCGTATGTTCTCTTGACAAGCTCACTGAGCACGATAAAGAAAAAAGCAAATGGGATGTAAGTATCTACGTTACACACTTTTCGTCGATTTCACTGCTGCGGGCTCGGTAAATATCTACTGTTTTCCTGTCGCAATAAATCCTTTTAAGCTTTTCAATAATACCGAAGAGATTGAACTCGAATGTCTCTAATTTTTTAAAACATACTAATTTATATGCTTTATTTTCATTAAAAAAATTATAATTATAATGCCGTAATAACGGAAATATAAAGCAGCGTTTTGTTCTATGATATTGTCGGAATATTAAAAAAAAAATAATAGAAAAAATTAAGTTACATTTTTTTTTGCATTTTTCTCACGAAAAATTGATATAATTTGACAACTAATGAGAATTCAACAAAATTTTGCCGTTTGTATCCACTTATTAATTTCTCAATTATACTTCTGTGAAGTGCAAAAAGTTTACATCTTTGATTCAATGACAATCTCAGCAGTAACAACCACTCTACTTTTTAACTCTGGCGACTTTTGATTAATAAAGTTGACCCAGATGGGCGGTCGCCTATTAAAATTCATCAAGAGTGTAACAAGCAATTGTAAAGTTCAGATGCCGGCACGTAGCAGGCGTTACCAACGAGGAATCACGTGATCTGGTACCTAACGATACAAATATCAAAGAACCTACTTAAATATTATCCGACAAAATTATTCATACACAATGCAAAATTAATATTCAGAAATTTAATTTTATATAATTGCTTGCAATTATATTTCCGAGTTTTCCTTTGTTATCAAGTTATATTATTTACAGTAGTATAAACAAATATTGCATTAATATTATTTAAAAATTTTTAATTTAGAAAATAACATTTTAAAATTTAATAAAAAATTAAATATATTATCCTTTGAAAGTAAAATTAATAACATTAATTATGTCCTCTTTAAATTGCTTTGATGGAACAAAATTTCTTACTAAATATAAAATATAAATAATATCAAGATAAATGTAGCAAATATTGAAATATTTATCGATTAAAAGCTATTCATCGAGCGTCTTTTGTAAAAGGATATTTTGTCAAAATTTTTATTGTTACACAATGTATATATATATATATATATATATATATATATATATATATATATATATATATTAAACAGAAAGTAGGTGACTGCTTTCTGAAAGCCATGAAGATAAAAGTTTGCACCGACTTGATCGACTCGCAAGGGTGGCGATAGTGAACGGGGGATGGCCACATCCCGAGGAGAAACTGACCGTACGTTAAAACTCCCTTGGGTCGACCTCTTTCCCTTTTGCCACCTCCTACCTCTCTCGAGACCTTCTTTCTTTTTCACCCCCCTCGGACCATCCTCATAGTAAAAGTTACACCATTACGTGATAGGGCGGTAAAGTCGGTGGAACTGGGAATGGGGTGGAAATGGGATGACTCTTCGCACCCCGCTTTTAACCCATCTTTTTTTTTTCCCCTCTTTCTCTCTCTCTGTCGGCATGTTTTTGTAATATAAAAGTTTCTGTCATACATACGTATTATTTGGGGAAGGAAATAACGCAATTTGTTTGTTTAGAACGCGTTAAATAAATGAATTTCCGAAGGTTACGTCAAAAGTTCAGAAAAAATATTAGGATCAAATTTTGCTACTCTTTGCAAACTAAAATCATTGTCATCTCCTCTCTCTCTCTCTCTCTCTTTCTCCCCCCTCGGTTTTCCCTCTACAAAAAAGAAACCTTGAGAAAGTTCCATACGCATCGTCCTGCGGAGCCTTTCAAGCCAAACCGACAGAACCCGATCCCGACGATATCAAGCGGAAGAGCAATTCGTCGCGAGGTCCTTTGTCGTCTCGCAGACGAATTTTCGACAAAAGAGTCCTCGGGAGGCTTCGTGACCAAGTCTCCCACCCCTCTCTTTCCCTCACTCTTTCCTCTCTCTCTCTCTCTCTCTCTCTCCTCTTCTCACTCCCTCAAATGCTTTCAAAGATACTTCGGCTTCCAGTCTGCTAGGAATTCGACGACTTCTCGCCATTAATGTGCCACCATTCCACGCTTCATTGTGCGGCCGGTTCTCACCCCGCTGCAACGCTTTTATCGTCACTCGCGTTGCCATACATGCTGCGCGCCACTGTTTCCAACTTGGAAGAACTTCTATTAGATATCCATAACTTAGGGCTAAGGAATCGGTCTCATCGCCGGAGAATTCGGGAATAGTTCCGCATTTTCGATAATCGAAAATGTGAGCTTCAATTATCAGTCGTGATTTCGTCGCAGAATGCATGAGAACTTTAGCAAATAAAGTGTCGATTATGTAGGAAATTAAAAGTCAAATAAATGTAATGAAATAAATAAGTGATGAATAAAAATATGAAAAAATGAGTGACTAAATAAAGAAATTAAAATTTTGATTAAATTATATTAATACTTAAAATGTAGAAAAATTTTGTATATAATTAAAGTGACAAGTAAATGTGATGATATAAATAATGAATAATTACTAAATAAATAAATTAAAATGTAATTAAATTATATTAACACTTAAAATATTAAAAACCTATATACATATAAATAATTTAATTTTCTCTCTCTCTCTCTCTCTCTTTTTCTTTTAAAAAGTTTCTCTCCTTTTCAATATAACTCTGCAATTTCGCAACCAATTCGTTCCAGATATTATACATATGTCATAGTTGAATTGAATTTATATGATAATTTAATGTATTTAAATACAAATTTCGATATACTTCATATTAAACAAACGTCATTCATACAGCACGAGACTGCTATTGCTGATCCTGCTAGAGGCGATGATACGAATTAGTCACGTAAATAAACAAATTTGTTTGTGTTCAATGTCGATGGAGTTTCCTTATTCGCGGCTGTTCACTCGTAAAAGCGGTTTACCGCCAAGCACGTAGACGAGTCGTTAATTTCCGTATCGCTCGTAAAAGCTGAAATGTGCATCGCTGGGAGCACGAAATTCTGCTATTCACATTATAATATCGATGATCCGTAAACAGTGATGGCTGTACGCCATATTAGTACATTACTTAAATATCACGTAATATTATGTATTCATAAAAGTTAAGTATTATGTAATATCTACGACAGGCTTTTTCGCTCTGCAATTGTCTTATAGCTATAAAGTCTATAAATTTATAATCTTTGAAGCCTTAAAATATTTTTTTGTTAATTATAGAAAAAATAATTATATCCATGTGAATTTAGGACAAGACTTTATAAAAATATATAATAAATTATATCAATAATTATATTATTAATATAATTAATAATATAAATATATGTAACATAATTAATAATGTATACAATAAATATATATTATTAATTATATATATATATATATATATGTATAAATGTATTAAATAACTTATCTTTTTATTAACTTTCTTTTGTAAAGAGACGTCAGATTTCTTTCACATCGATAATGATAGTCGAAAGTTTTAATTTTTGACAGGTTTATTTAGGCTTAAAAAAGTGAAGAAAATTAGGCCCAACATTAAGAAAATGAGAAGAACGGAAGCAATTTTCCTTTACTTACGTTAAATTTCGGAATTCTCTTGATGTGAGCTAATTTACTATCCGTTCGTTTGGTTAGATTGAAAAAAAAATCGTCCCGTTTCCCTGGTCGTTCATCCTTGCAAATTGTTCCGAGAGGAAAAGACTTTCGTCGCTCCCACCGATTCAGCGCACCATAAAGTATTTTCTTCTTCCTGCCGTTTTCCTGTTCCGTTTTTGCCACCAGCCTCTGTCTAATAAACTTGTGTCGATTGTCCCGTTTAATTGCTTCGTAACAAGAAACTTCACCGAAACCGCAATTACGATTTACCGGCTGCCTTTTCTTTCCCATCCGCTTATATGTATAATCGCGCACACGTAAAATGCCCAATTTTATTCAAAATTCCGCAACGCAATTTAATTTTTTTCTCTAACCATATAACATATGATATATATGTTTTGTCGCATTATTTTTTTTTTTTTTTTTTGTTTTATTTTAACATAGGTCGAAAAAGATGCAAAAAGTATCCAATGCTTTCCCGAAGATCTCTATCGGTAGATGGAAACGGGGTATAAGTTGATGGAGCTACTTTGCGAAATTGCCGACTGGGAAAAGTTTTCTACAACTAAACCCGGGGTGATATCCTTCGTGTGTGCATATGTATACGTCTATAGCTCGCATTCTGCCGCAGGACTGTCACGTATCTTGAAACTAGTAATTTCTCACAAATCGGAAAACCCGCGGATAGATTTTTGCTCGAACGATCTTTCGGGAATTTTCCGAAAATTCGGAATTTTCTTCAAACTTAAATGTCAAGGAGCATCCTTTCAATGTTTTTCTTTTATATATAAAAAAAAAAAGGATTAAACATTTTTGTGCAAAAAGTAATAGATTTCTAAAGCTTCCCCAAGAAGGTAATATAATACAAAGAAATTAATCTATTATATAAAAACCTCTTATCCTTTTAATTTATTAATCTATCATAAAGATAAAACCAATAAAATTTAGATTAGCTTAATTAAATTGCACTAATAATATTATATAATTATACTAATTTTATTAATTAAACTTATATATTTTTTTCAATTGATCTTTAACTACAATATATTACTAGTATTATTTTAAAGTGTTAAAAAATATATTGCACCTCGCTTCACTAATATTACAATGTGTTTCCCACTCGCTCCAGTTAATTAAAATTAATCTCGCGGTTGTTAATGATACATCGGCAAAGTCATTCGTACGAGAAGTCGGTGTAATATCGTTTATCATACCGGTACCTTTCTCTCTCCTTCTCCCTCTCTTATTACTTTTAACTTATAGTTCTACGATGAGTATACGTGCACAAGCGTGCGAGAATTGCGAATGCACCGCTAACTTTAAAGGTAAGTTCCCGTGTTGGCGTGCACATAAATAACACCGCCCGAACAACCAAACGCAACATTTTCAGGTTATTGCGTGTAAGACCGAACAAAACTTATTCGCGCGAGCCCAACAACGCATCATGTGATCTATTATGCTCCCTATCTCTTGGATTTACGCTGTTTAGTATTTCCCTGCGCGCTATAACAGGGATATAAAAATTCCAGAATATTATCGTCCCATTTTCTTATCTCGAAAGTTAGGATAATATTTGCATTATTTAAATGATAAGATTTTAAATTCTTTCTCTCTTTTTTTTTTTTTTTTTAACACAGAAATAATCAAAGATTAAGCTTCTAATCTTTATAGATATGTAGGATTAGTAAGAAATTAATGTCGATCAGATTTATTTCCATTTAGAAAGATGATTATCTAATTATTTTTATTTTTCATAAAGAGAGACCAAAAATATATTTGTAAAATAATACTAAATAAAAATAAAGCGACATGGTATTATCAGTAACGTTATCATTGCTACTCTTTCTCTCGTTAAAAATTTAATTAGGTTTCAGGGCGTACATTATAAATCTTATTCCGCTGATATTTTTTTCCAAAAAGTAAAAAAGCAAAAGGTGCTTTAAGCCGAACAGAAACGCATCTAAATATAGACAATCCGCTATTTCTACGATGGGACACGTTCGAGCGTTTGCTTCCGTATTCGTATAATCTCACGTTGCATCTTTATGATTATCGGCCATATTGTGATTCGGTGCGAGGCAAAACTCGTTTCTATCGAATATCTAATATTGTTAGGTCGGACGACGAATATTGTTCATTTCGTGGATAGAGACAGCAGAAAATCCAGAAACGAGAACTAATATTCTTCATCATATTGAATTTGAACCTTCTTGAATAGTAATTAACCTCGAAGTTTGTACTCTTGCTTTTAAGTAGATGCTAGATTTTTCTTACTTTTTGGAAAAAATACCAACGGAATAAGATTTATAATATACATAAGTCATAAAGTTAATTAATTTTTAAAGACAGAATAGCAATGATAAAATTATTAATAATCTCATGTCGCTTTATTTTTACTCAATATTATTATATATATTATATCTAATTGTAAGTATTTTTTATCCTTTATAAATATGATAAAAAAATTCTAAATTTTTCAATTAAGATAAATTAATTGTAGAGATTAAAAGTTCAATCTTTAATTATTTTTACATCCAACATGTATCGTGCTCTTAAAAAAAAGGAGCACTTACAAATTTCTATCACATTTATGTATAAAGAAATATTACAGCTATTTACAAAAGAATATTACAAGAGTAAATTCAACAAATATTACACGATATTACAAAAATTATCTGTAAAGTGTTTCAGGAAAAGTTAAATATTTTCTATAATAATTATTGGAGTAGATTCTTCAAGAGACATTGCAACAATAATGAACAACAACAAAATATGACGGGGAATATTTCGCCATTTCCGTGTATATTTTCGCCTCATTATAATCGCAATCAACTCAGAAGTAGTTCGTTATTGCACCGTCTGAATTCGAAAGCTCAAATGAGAGCGATGGCAGCTAGATTACAAGCAGCACGAATGGCTCAATGAGGTTGCAGAGCCCGGCGAGTATCTCGCCGAGGGTAGCACCGGGCGTTTCATTTGCACCGGAGGGATGCTTTGGTAAGATTGAGTGGAACAGGCCGGAAAGTAGAAACGGATAACCCAGGACGTGACGTCACTCGTAGCTCGTCTTAACAAGAGTTTCTGCGCAATGCTTTCCTCGGCTAATCAGATTGAACTGCTTGCCCTCTTCTCGCGAAAGGATCTCTCGCAGGAGAGTCTACGCCATTGTCAATTACGTTGCTGCAGATAACGAAATTTATTCAAATTCTGATATTGCTAAATACTATTCGAATACGGAAGCGTAAATTGAGACATTTGTTCGCAAATTCAACAGAATCGACAGGATCAAAATGCCCTTTCTTTTAATCCTTAGCATTTCATAAAATCTTACAATTTATTTCATTTTAATCCTTTCTTTTCTTAAAAAAATCTTTTATTTTCCTATCACAAATAATGCGATAATATTCTTTGCAGCATTAAATTATTTTAAAAAATTTGACAATATTTTTCCTTCAAAAATCGTTCAATATAATTAATAAATATATGTAATTTTAATATACATAAGTTGATAACGCGCGAAAGAGTAAGATAGAATTATTCGCATTGCACAAAGTCGTATTGATCCAGATGCTAATAATTTTCTCATTAATAGGTCGTCGAGACGCTGCTGCAAAGGATGGTCGGGAGCCTAATTCTCTGTGACAAGTCTTCGCAATTATGTCCCTAGGTTCAAGGGAATATAGGTGGCAGAATCGACGAAAGGAAACGTTAACGGAAATGAGCACCTAACAATGCGAAGACAGGGAAAATGTACGTGTGCGAGAATAATAATAGTAATAATATTCATCATGCGTGCAATTATTAAATTACCCCCTAGTTCTGAAGGCAAAAGCTTGAAAAAATACCGATGACATATCATTAAAGCCATATATCATTAATAAAAAAATTGCATTTATGTAATTGTGTAATTTATTTTTATTCAAATTCAAAATATTTTCGTGTATGTATTTATAGAATAAATCTCTGGTTTCTTTTTTTTGTTCAAAATTCTGAAAATTTTCTTCTCGTTGCGTATGCTTCTTGTGCACATTATCGGGCTTCACATTTAAATTAGTTGATAAGCGGGTTAGTTTCAGCTCAAAAGAAAATTTAGCAATCATTTCGGGATCGTCTCACGTTTGCCGAGATCACCGTTGCGAGAGTCGACTGAACTTTACGCGCTAGCACGCGAGATGATAAAATAATAGAGATGTGCAAAGTTTTGAGCTGAGTTAGGAAAAGGGTAGTTCTCTCGAGGGAAGTACCACTTCCATTTTAGATAGATCAAATATTAATGCTCAAAAATGGAGACTGACATTGCAAGAAATCATCAAATTCCACAAGCTGCTTTCTATCGTCGTTAAGTAATAAAATAAAAATACAATAAATATATAATAAAAAAAAAAAAAAAACAATTTTTTTTAACACGTATTTAGTATATTTTATTTTTGCACTCTTTTATTTGCATTTATTTCTTGTTACATAATTATACATTTATAAATATCTTCTATCATTATATTGCTTTTTTTACTTCCCTTTTGCAATATTTTTTTATGTTATTTATTATTTTGCTGACTTTATTATAAAAATATAAGAATGCAACTATTTTATAGAAACATCTCCTGAAGGATTGTAAAGCGTAAAATAAAGAGATTCTTCTTTTTCCAAACATGAAATCTTAAACAAGACTTGTTTATTAACGGAATATAAAGAGATCTTTTCCTCTCTCGAGAAAAAAATGCTACCTTAAGGACCACGCCCGTCCAGATAATTCAGATTTAAACGTGGCAACGTCGCGGCGGCGTAGTCACCCCCGTATAAGGGGTGGCAATTTATTAAACGTGTGCTCACGGGTCTCTAGAAATTTCTATAGTAAGACTTTACCTCATTTCCACCTCACTTTATTTCAGATTCTAACTCGTTGGATCCTTCAAATGTTACAGATGTAAAGTCTTTAGCATAAGATATATTTCCTTTCTATACAGAATGTTCAAAACATATTGCAAAGAGATTAATAAATCTTATATTATTATAATAATTAAGTCATCAAAATACGAAAATATTTAAAAAGGAGAATATTATTTATTTTTTCTTTGCAAAAATTATATTGTTTTTTTATAAGTATAATATAATATTTATTTACATCTTTCATGAAGTACATTGGGCCAAATTAATTTTTAACTTTTGAACAAAGAATATATTTATCGAGAGAGAAAAGAAATATAAAAAATACAAATATAAAGTATAAATATGTTCTACCAAAAAATAAAAATTACAAAACGCTGAAAATAAGTTAATTTTTTATTAAATTTTGTTTGAAACGAAAAATATTTAATTGTTCGTGAATATTGTATAATTTGAAAAAAACGTTTAGAAGTAATACTTTACTGAGAAAGATTAAAAATTATACGATAAATAAGAGTCGAAATTATGAGAAATTATACTTATAATCAGTGCAAGAAGTGCGACAAGAAAATTCAAGGCTTTACTTGTCAGCGAAAATTCTAAGACATTTTCCGCGAGTAATATCAAGAAAGTACACACGCGTGGAAATATGGGCACTTCCGGAACTTTTCCTTAATGTGTGTATGTACACGTCGCAACGACACGCCGTTTACCGGAAACGACGATACTCGAACGAATATTGTCGCGAAGAGTTACTTGTTGAAATGCGAGTTAATTTTGTTGTGTACATATTTGTAGGAAGGATGAGAATTCACGGATGGATAAGACTCGAAGTTGCGTCCACGATCGCGTTCGAATACTTCACTACAAAAGTGCATGGCGAAAAAAAGAAGCATTAAAATTATTATTAAAAATTGCCCTAAAATCATATGTAATTTATATGCAAAAAAATATACAAAAATTTAGCACGTAAACTGCTATCAGTAAATATTTTCTAAAAATAAAAATTTAAGTTTCTAAATTTTCTATCTAGAATTTTAGCATTACTATAAAAAATACATCAATCTACTAACAATTATTTTAAACTACATATTATACTAAATTAAATTAGAAATTAGACTAAAAATACTCTCTATTGAATCAGTAAACGTCATAGATTTAAAGCAACGCAATGACAAGATTTCACCGAAAATCAGTGATATACTTTGCTCCTGCGTCCGATGTTTCATTCGAATTTTTCGGAAAAATCAATCATCACCACCAACTGTTCTCTTCTTTTCACTATCAGTGAGATCCCTCTGTTTGACAGGTAAAAATCACTGCTTATCAGTGTAAAGTGATTCCATTTAAAATAGTAGATTACAAGCGTTTCCTGAATTAAGCATGAAATTAAAAATTCAATTTTTCCACAATTCCTCGTCACTTCCGGAAAACCGAGATCCTCACTATCGTTTTATCCGTCCGACCAAAAGGATACTCGCGTATCAACGACACCTATATATTCGTCGGCACGTCAAGTATCCTGGCACCGCGAATATTCCGCGAAATGCCAGGAACGTACTCCGCGTACCGGAACCATCTCTTACCCTCTCTTTCATCCCTCCCCACCCCACCCCCTCCCCCTCGTCACTCACAGTGCTGCCGTTTTCCCCCAGTGAACAATTTCGCACGTACCGTCGAGTGTACCAGCCCCTGAACGTTTTACGACACTTGCTTTATATGTGTGTCCGTGCGTTTTTATCGCCGGCCATTTTTATGCTTTCATACCCGCGCGCGCTCGAGTTTTAGATCAAAGTTTCCCTCTGATAACGTATGTAAAAAAAAAAAAAAGAAAAAAACAAAAAAAGAAAATACACTCACAAGCGAGGGCGAAGGCGAACTCGTAACTTTTTGCCTCGTCTATGTAGACCTTTTCAGCTTTTCTCTTATTTAAGCGATAAATTAATAGTTTGGTGAATTAAAACAGAAACGTAGAGATTAAAGGGATTTAAATTTTAATCAATCTCCACAAATTTTAAGTCCAACAGCAGTCAATTTTAATTGACGATATTATTAATTAATAAATTTACCGGATGATTATATTATTCGTCAAAGAAAAATCAGAAACTTTCAATTGACGGGCGTGGATGCACGCCGTTGTTTCGAGAACCGTTTTCTCTTCGGCTTTCTTTCATAAACGTATTTATCCTACAGAGACCTTTGGTTCATTACGCGGGAAAAAATGCGGGGCGGCCTTAAGAAGAAAATAGTCCGGCTCTCTGCCATATTGCTGGTACACGTGCGCGAACTGCGGTGAAACCGGCGAGCCAAAAGTAAGCCATAAATTTCGAACGGTTAATATACCGAAGCTACCACCGTCTCTCCGCGGTGGTACGAGGACTTGTTTTGCTTTCTTTTCTTTTCTTCATTGCCTGGGGCAGAGGAGGGGGGAGGAAGTGCAATAACGAAAAGGTCAAAGGAATCGCGAGTAAGGCGAATGATTATGATTGCGTTATACAAGATCTTTCTCGGCGCGACGTTTATTTAGAGGTTCCGCTTCGACTTTTACGGCAATGCGGAAAATTGCATTAATCATTCAGCAGCTTTTAATTTTAGAGACATTCCGGCATCCTATACAGATCTCTTATTGCTGAATTTTTCATTTCAATACTTTGGCTATATTTTTGAACCATAACTTTGAAATTTTTATTGTAATAATACTCCGTAATAATAATAACCGTATAATGCCATCGAGAAAAAGCAGATCAAAATGTAATTTTTGACAGTCAGATGTTTATTATTTTATCATCTTTAATTTTATAAATTTTCTGTTTTTATTATTATTTTTTTATTTTTATTATATATAATATATTATAAATTATTATTAATTTTTGTTTTATGATTATTGGTTTTATAATCTTTCGATAAAATAACCAAGTATATAATTTTCACGATGCAACGAAAACGAGCAAAATAAAAAAATTAAAATAATAAATAAAAGAATTATTATTCGATATAAATCTCTCAACAAATAAAATTTTTTTTGGAAAAAAAAAAAAAAAAAAAAAAAACTTATCTGGCTGAGCTAATCTTGCAATAAAAAAAATTCTTGTGAATTGTAATAATAACATATATTGCAGGAGGAAAAGAGTACCGCACTCGATCGTATTCTCTCTTTCATCCAATTTTATTTTCCCCAATTCTGCCATTTAATCTCGCGTTGATTTTTAACTAGCTTGAAATTATAAATTTCAAGCGAAGCGGGGCTTCTCCTAGTATATCCTCGTGTCACGAGGGCGTTGAAATTTGCGCTCACACTTCTCTTATTTTGCGGCGCTTGAAAATCGCGCTTTACGTTTATTCGCTGGACGAAGCTGGCTGTTCGGTCAACGCGGTTTTCCGCCTCGGTGAGGAAATTTCATTCGGGCTTCGAAATAACACAGTGTCCCCGGATACGGGTCCACTGGGGGTGTCGGCTTGCGGTTTTTGCAACGCAATCGTAGCCGACTCGTCTTCTTCGTCCCCGTAATCCGCTTCACTCTCTCTTCCTCTCACCGTCATTTTCCGACCGTCGCAGACACTGAGAAACCGCCTGAGACTTGTTACAAGAAATGTTGCCAAGCTCCTAATGTATAGTAATCTAGTTAATAGTTGACGGCTGTCCAATAGCTGTTCTTGAATCCTTTGAGAAATTTAGACCTGACTTTCCGTCAACAAAAAGTTAAAGGACTTTATATAGTTTATATAGAGAATTAAAAGCGGAGCGGAAAAAGTAGGAAAAAAATTTTATCATTTAATTAATGTCTTTTAAGAGAGGGGAAAAAAAAAAAAAAAGAAGAAACCTGAGAGACCTCAAGATTCTTATCGATTGAAAAGTAATTCTCCTCTCTGACGAAAAATTTCGCACGACCGTACGTGTGCACGTGTATATAATTCGAGAATCTAACGCGATGCAGTTCAAGATGAATATCGCTCCCGTGGCCCTCCCTTATATATCCTCGCATATAATCAAGGATGGGGGATCGCTAATCCCTCGTTTTCGCAACCTGCGCCGCCTTGCGCAGCTTCTCCGGAGGAGGTTGCGGTGATTACAGGAGCTGTAATTAATTTAGCGGAGCATAATGAAGCGCGAGACGTAGTAGTAACGCGAGCCGAAAACAGGCGCGTTAAGCCGACGGGGATTTAATCATGTGATTATGTAACGTGACGAAAGCATCCTCGCGCGTTGTTGTATCGTCGGAGTTGGAGTTCGCGAATTGCCGTTTGCGGGGACTCCCGCGACTGCAACCGCAAACTGCAATCCTATTTGGATGCTGTCGATGTAGAGACTTATTCCCTAGGCCGGGGACGTCGTTACGGGAACACCCCTGACGTGACACCGTTAATGACTTCTGAGAGAACTCTTCGACAATCTGCAGCTACGAGACTCTGTCTGTCTGTCTGTCTGTCTGTCTGTGTGTGTGTGTGTGTGTGTGTGTGTGTGTGTGTGTGTGTATGTGTGTAACAACTCGTCGACATCGCTATGGAATTGTCGCATTCGCGACAAGAATCTTAAGAATTGTAAAAATACTCATGAATGCAAATTCTCGCAAACTTTTTTTTTTTTTTTTTTTACCAGCATATTCGTGCATCAGTTTTCAAATGCGATAAACCAATTTGATAAGACAGACGGAGACTTTGAATAAGATACCATTCACAATACTTCATTACTATATTATTGGAGTTATGAAAGTTCGCTTTGCAATAGTTTGAAAGTTGGAAATTTAGCTACGAAGTTACGATGCGCGTAATAATATACGGATAAAGTGATAAGGTTACAATTCAAAGAGTATAATCATGAAGATATAAAGTGCATCATGTAACTACATTTATAATGCAAGTTTATTATACTTGTATATGTGCACAAAAAAAAAAAAGACTATTCTTGTTTTGCGCGCAAATATCTTTATTCTCGACATTTAAATCTTGAAACGCGGTTAAGTAACTTTAAACAAATTACTTGTTTGAAGACATTTAATATAGTTACACTTAAAAAAAATATATTCTTATTATTCGAGAATAATTTTAACAAACAAAGAAATAAATGTTAGATGGACAAATAATATACACTTGAAATATTATTAGGTATAATAAAATTGAGATAATATTATATTCTTAATTCTTGAGATGACTTATAATATTCAAATAAAATTATACAATATTGTTTTGAATTTTAAGACTATCAAATCTTTCTAAGGAGATTTATATATTGTTGCTTATATATAAAACAATGATTTGACTAAAGTATATAAATTGTAATTTGATACTAATTGTATAAGAAAATGTAATAAAATAATAGAGACAGAAATGAAGAAGAATATAGATTTATGTAAAAACGATATCACACAGTTTAATTTAAAAAATTCAAACCTTGAAAGCATCTCTATTAAAACAAAATTATCTTGATTTTAAATTATCACGCAATTACTGCGAAAATTGTTTCTTTTTTATCTTCAAACGTATATGAAAGAATTATTTAAGAGTTATTAAGTTATATAAGAATTATTTAAGAGTTTTAAGTTATATAAAAGAGTTAATATAAGAAAGTTCATTTTAACTGTCATTATAACAAGAAATAAAATTAATAACGTAATGTAATAAACTTAATGAGTAAATAATTAAAAAATTGAAAAATAAATTGATTTATAAATCCAATGTCGCAGGATGTAAAAGAATATGGAGAATATTTTAATATTATAAATGATGATTAGAGAGAGAAATAAATAATGCAAAAAAATATAAGTAAATATCATATCATGCATCGACAATCCATGCAACATCATATATATTATAACATCACGTTTATACATTTCAATCTATTTTCTTATTTTTCAATCTTCAGGATTAAATCTGAACTCTGATTATAAGTTAATCAGTTCAAATTAATTTCCCGCAATTCTTGTATCTTGAAATTAGCAAATCTTTTCTCGAATAGTTCTCGATGTCTAAGGTCGTTAAAGTTTTCGGATACCCAAATTGTCAAGTTCCCAAATCCCTTAAACGTTCCTCTGAATTTTCATAGTTTCGAAATCCTCGTCGCGTTTGAATTACGTCCCGCATTCGTCTAACAGTAGATTATCACCTCCAGTCGTCGTGTTCTCGAGATCCTTTCCGAGTATTCGTGGAAAGACACTCGATTCTCCAAGAGACACTCGTCGATCTCCATTGGAAGCGACTGACTTACTTTTCCGTATGTCCCCCGGGGGATATTAGCTGATAAATTTTCAAGGAATCCTCCAGATATGCCACTCGGTAATTTAAAAGCAATCGGACGGCTTCATCTGTCGGGAAAGGGAGGATGCGAGGGGACGCCTAACTGCCGCGAGGGCGAACCTACGGTGACGAGCGGGCTGGCGGGAAGGGGTGAAAAGAAAAGGGAAAAAATCAACCGCAGGAACGACGCACCTCCATCGCGCTAATGGAGTCGCGAGCTGTCTTCGCACACTAAAAGGAACTCTCAATTCTCGCGCGTAGAAAATCTCTACGACGTGGGTGGCTCTTTAAAGAGAGCGAGGACGATTCAATATAAGCGTGCGCTCAGAAATACGTGCTAACAATTATTTCTTTCCTTTTTTTCGCGTGTGTATAATTTGTTTGAATAAAAATCAACGGTATGTACACAGTGGACGTTAATTTTTACGAGGAAATAATATTCATATAAATCATATAAATTCAAAACTTATAATTACATTAATAAATATGAAAATAATTTAATCGTATGATTAAAAGGTTGTGAAATTCCAATAAGTTCCCACTTTGTTAGAATTTTTATTTTTCTTTTGCATTTAAACATGAGTAAAATTTTTTCGTTCCAATAAAATTTTTAAAAAAAGTACTTAATAAAATAATTAATAGAATTATCAAATTTAAAGCATGTAATATAGAAATATTATATTAATTATTACTTATGTAGAAAATTAAAATATGTCTCAATAAGTTCTACATTTAATATATTTATGTCTGCCAGTAGTAATTTTCTTTCTTACCTCAGCATATCAAATTCAGTTTAATTATAAGTTTATTAAACTCAATTATTTATAACTTTGTCGCTTTATTGATGCCACGTCATTAAAATCACCGAATCTCCCAAATGTAATTCGATACACAATTGGTAACATGTATTTCGAAACAAATTGCACACGGCTTGCTCATAATATTGACAAATGGCGCAATTATTGAGGGTGAAATTAAATAATGCCGTGAGAGAGGTAGAGAGAGAGAGAGAGAGAGAGAAAGAGAGAGAGCTCTCTCGCGAGAGTAAAATAGCGATACTTAAACGCAACCATCAAATTTATTATTTGAGAGAGTGCATAAAAGCGTTTCTTCTTCCAACTCCTCTCCGGTCGCGGGAGAACAATGGCGTTTCTGCCGATGTAAGTGGGATGCTCCCCCCCCCCCCCGGTTTCTTCCCAGGAATATAGCGGCACGTGCACTTTTCCGTTTCTCTTCCCACCGTCATTACTAATGTTCTTCGCCTCGAAAAGTGCACCTCGATTATCCTTGGGAACATGCGACCGCTCTCGCGACTAAAAACACCCGACTCGCACATCTTTCGCGTCCGCGATATCAATCCCAGAGACGCTGAATTTTTAAGGGACTATATACACCCCCATATATATATATATATATACAAATGCGAGCCACAAAAACACACACAGAAAGTCCTGTGTTTTTCCGCTCCGAAAACCCACTGTTTTGACGTGAAGTAACTCGTATCGGCCAAAAAGAGAAGAGATTACGGCCAGATAAGAGATTATATATAAGAGAGAAGAGAATTTCCGCTGATACGGCTGGATTCTCTAATACACGTGTGCCGTGTGACATGTGTATGTGTGTGTGTGTGTGTGTGTGTGTATGTTTGCGTGCGTGCGTGTTCCGTGTCCACAAGCACGCAGGCTCGTACTTAACCAACGATAGAGAAAAGAATGAGGACGAGAAGCTCCCTGTGTGTGGCTCGTGATCCTCATCTTTCTCTCCATTCCTGGAAGGAAAACGTTTAAATCCCACGGGATTCGGTTTTATCTCCCGCACGAGTTAAATTTAATTGAGTACTCTCGCGGGAAAGCGAAAATAGAGAGCCACCCCCTCTCCTCCTCGCCCCTCCCCCCCCCCCTGCCCTTTTGCGTTTTATAATACGTTAATGATACCACGCGACAAATTCAAATTATCCCGCTAAAAATTTGCAAATCCTTCTTGGGAATAAATGTAATCCAAACAGACGCTTGGAAAAAAGGTGTTTAACTTTAATCCAAAATCTTAATTTTAATCAGCAAGAAATTAACGGATATTGTTAATGCGTTAATATATGTTATTATTTATTTTAATATATATAATTATACATTTAATTAAATTTATATTAAACAATTATAATATATATTACAATTTATTTGGCATGAATATTTTTCACTTCTGTACATAATCAATTACCCGATACATTAATTTTATCGTCAAAACAATTTCATTTGCTTTTTCAACTTTCTCATTACGTTTCTCGCATTTTTCTCCAAATGTGCGTGCTCTTTCATCGTCGGTTACGTAATTTGTCCATACAATATTTTGTGTGTTTCAATGAAAAGTGTACTACCACAAATGTTTCAAATTGCTTGCACCTATATTTATACGTACTACACACATCCTACGTATGCAATAGACATTTTTTTTTTTTTCGGGCTCGTCGGAGAAACGCGGAATAATTAATAAAACACGGGGCGGGCGATAGCGCGAACAAAGGCAACGTTATAACAACCACGAGACTTCGTATGCTGCGAATGACATTGTGCGCGTAGAAAGCCGACGCGTATGACAAAAAAAGCAAGAGAGCAAGACATATATATATATTTAAAAAATGAAAGGTGTATGCGGGCAAAACTGGACTACACATTGAAAAGTTTCGGACAGACCGGTAAAATTTCGGTCGGGAAAACGGCAATAAATCCGCCCGATACGACCATCCGCGTATATCAATTTAGCCGAGGGAGTGAGTTACTACGAATACATTGTCATAGATTCATTACGTCTCATTACGTCGTTACACAGATTAATTGCATCATCGACTCACCCGGACGTTAAAGACCTGGGATTATTTTAAATTCAATAATGCTCTTCCAGCTGATCCTCTTAACATTGTAACATTGTAACTATTAATCTTTTCGAGATACTCTAAAGAAGGTTGAAAAATTTTATTAAAATAAAATACGTTATTGTAAAAAATTAAAAAAATAATAATAATAAATTATATAAATTAATAATATAAAAATATTAAAAATAATATAAAAAAAAAAAAAACATTACATCTTAAATTGAATTACACTGTGTATATATAATATGAGTTTATTAATCTTTTCAAGACACTCTAAGAAATGTTTATAAAAATCCTATTGAAATTAAATTTTGTATTAAAATTAAATATATTTTATTATAAAAGTGAAAAAAAAAATAATATAAAATAATAAAATATAAAATGTTAAAAAAATAATATCAAAATAATATTAAAGAAAAACATTACATCTTGAACTGAATTCCACTGTGTATATGAGTTTATCCGCGCGAAATTTTCATAAGGGATTTGGTAACTTCCATGAGGATTTGTGTCGTCCTGACAAATAGCTAAATGAATCTCTCTAGAGTATATATATTCACCACAAATTCGTTGTTTCGTTCGCGCGCCGTATCTTTTTCCTCTCAGCTTTTCCTCTTTTTATCCCTCCTCTCTTTTTTCCTCTTTTTTCGATACTTATGTGGTACGTTTATACAGTTTACACTCTCGAAAACTTCAAATTCATAACTTTAGCCTGCCGCCGCGTAAGTAAGTGGCTCGGTACCACGATGGAGAAAGATTTATCTTGAGTTCCCTGTTGGATTATAATCAAGGAAACGTGGCTGGGTTTTCATTTTTAACAATGCATTATTCATAATTGAAACCTCGTCGCCTCGGCGTTGCCGTCTTTTCCCGCGATCTCCGCCACCTTCGTTATCCGCGCGCCACCATTTATCAACGGTTGCTGTTTAATATAACACCCTCACTAGGTGCTTAATTATGTGACGACAGTGCAGCCTAGCTCGGACAGAATGTTGACTTTCATAACCGTGTTCGTCGTCTCTTCTTCACAAGTGGCTCTTCGTCCTCGCGACAAGTTCCGCGACTTTTTTTCAAAGTTGAAATCGTAACTATAACATAAGCCCTTCCCCCATCTACGATATATATATAAACGTACGGTTAATTTTTATTATACGGTTATCGACAACTAGATCCAATCGAGGGACGATCAAAGTTTAAGCGCAATAAATAAATCACACTTGTGTGAAACTCCGATCAACTCGGGGAACACATTTCGATTAGAGATCAATTAAGATGCTATCGCTACTGTAAAATCATACATACGTCTAAGATGTGGGAGTGCGCAAATTACAAAGGATTGATGCAAAGATAGATTAATGCGTCATGTAATCCCCCTCGAATCAATCGTTCGACTAAACACGTGAACCTAAACGGGAGGGTGAATCGCGTGCCACCGAATGATTAGGGTCAAATCGGACCGGGTCTCGAATCCGCCTGGTGCGATCCAATGATGTCGGGAAATTGGAGAAAGAGAGGCAGGATCCGCGAATTTTCGTCGAGTCTCGACCGACGAGCTTATCCACTTTATCCGGCTAGAATTACGAAGCCGACATGCGACTTGCTGCGGCGCGAACACTTTAAATCCTTGCCTCCCAATCCTCTCCTTCTCATCGGAAAATTCCAGAGGTGTGTGTCTGTTATTTAGCCAAGCCTCCGGAGTGCGAGGCATCTTTGGACTTTGCCTCACACTACGGAAGCGAGATCCTTTCTTAATTACGGTGCATTATTTTACCACGTTCGACGTTCATGCTTTAATCGGTTGAGCTAGTGAGGCGCCTTTCTTATAAATAATTTTTAACTACATATTGTAGCGAATTTCTTGACTTCAAGTACCGATTTTTTGTTTTCACAGATCCCTAGTAAATAAACAAATAAATAATTAAAATTTGTGCCTTTGATGAAAAAAATTCATTTTCCACTAAACTATTATCAATATCGAAACGGCAATTTAGGTACTTATTCAGGACACCCTGAAGTATTTTTCAGAATTTTTTCAGATTTTTCACTACGTTATTTTTTTTATAATCATTGAAAGATATGGAAATTCAATATTTTCTACTGTAAATCTAAATAAATAGTTTGAATATCTCTTATAATAGGGATCTTGGGGATTTTTGGAGATTTAAATCCAAATCTAAGATTAGAATTATCAAATTTTTCAATCCAATAAAAAAAATGATTGTCTTTTGTGAATTTTAAAAATCTGACTTTAGAGATTCGTCATCAGCGACCCCATAAAACTTTTAGGTAAATTTTCAAATAACTCGATTTTTAAAAAATTTTATATTTAAAAGTTATATGAGACTGATAACGAATCTAAAATCAAATTTTTTAAATTCAAAAAATCTATTTTGCAATTTTGCCATATTAAATTGGCCACTTTAAATTAAAAAATTTGAAAATTCTGACCACAGGTTTGGATTCAGTGACTCAAAAAAACACCCAGATTACCATTATAAGAGATCAAAGTATTTATTTGAATATATAGTAAAAATATTGCTTTTTTTCATATTTTTCAATTTAAATTACAAAACACAACATAGCGAAAAAAATGTAAAAAAATTCTGGAAAATCTATGGTGTCCTGAATAAGTACTTAATTGCCGTCTCGATATTCATAATAATTTAATAGAAAATGAATACGTTTCATAAAAAGCATAATTTAGACTACTTGTTTATTTATAATAATTATGCAAATAAAAATGTACGGTTACCTACTTTTTTTTACATTTATTCAAGTAGTACTAGAGGCTCTGCAAAAACAAAAAAATCAAAATTTAACACTAAAAACTGAGCAAAAAAAAAGGGTTAATCACTGAGCGATCCATTATGTCGCAAAGGGTTAAAATTAGACGTAAGAAAAAGTATAATGATACAAAAGGCCAAGAGACACACATTGTGGCGTGTCATACAAATATCTGTCAATTATTAAACTTTCAATATCTTTCATTTCCACGCACGCCTCATGAATCTCTCGTCATTGACGTGATAAAAATCGAAACTAATTGTTGTTAACTGCGAAGAAGAGGAAGAAAAAAAAAAAAAAAAAAAAACTTCAAGATGCTGATGTTGCGATACGCATGGCCGAGGCGTCGTGGGCGGCCAGGGAGAAACTACTAAGTTTGCAAGATCAACTAAAGTACCCCAGCCCCAGCCCCAGCGGTTGCGCGAAAGCCGACGGGGCGAGAATACGAAACGCGGTAGTAAAAGCAAAATAAAACGGGCTTATCCGTGCTCGCGTAGCTTTAAATTATATGAGAACGGCGAGAAACCGAGTAAGCGTGGACGCTCTCGCTGCTCGTTTTCATATTCTCTTGAGTGCTTACAATGGTTTTCTGGGATTGCCGGTTTGAATTCATGCGTCTTTCATGCATCTCTTAAGACATAAGTATACACAAGTACACCAGCATCTTGAAATTCAAGGTATCTAGATAAAATGAGACTTTGAAATTGAATGTATATTACACAAAGGCGATTATCATCAAGCGATGTTTAAAAGAAAATTGCACCAGAGCTAAATATTTACGTGTAAAACGGCGATGTAATGTAATATGATAAATGAATAAAAAATATTCAAACACGTGTAACATTTAAAATGATGATGTAATCCGGAAATAAAAAAGAGCATGTACATTTTGTGAATAAATAAAAAAAAAAAAAAAAAAAAAAAAAAAAAAAAAAAAAAAACCTATTCTTATTATCAAAATATAATAATCCCTTAAATTAATTATTTAAATTAAATAATTATTTTTCTAACAATACAAGTATCTAAAATACTGTAAAGACATTTAAAAACATTTTCATTAAAATTAACGAAATATCGCGAGTCAATACAATACATAGTACAACAATAGACAAGGAAACACTAGTTCGGAAAGTTTTTGTACATTTCCGCGTAAAATGCGATAAGGAAGGAAGAAACTGAGGAAATCTGTTAAATCAAATTCGCATTATCGTATTTTACGGAATCGGCCGTTAACGCACCGTCGGCGAGAGAAAATAAGCAATCGCTCGGGCAAATGGAATTGCTTGATTGTCACAGCTGCGACTTTGTCAGCTGAGAGGCGAGAGGCGGCCGGCAAGTAGTTTCCTCCTGAAAGGAAAGGAGCTTTTCTCGCGGAACAAAGTGCAAAAGCGCTAAATACATTTGGGTCCGTGAAAAGGAACATTCTGGAGCTTTCTCGCGCAGCAAGATCGGCGCCGTGGGACGTGGGACAGGCGTCGGAGAAAAATTGAGGATTAAAATGTTTACTCGAGAAACAACGCGGGGGAACGTATAAAACATTGGGACAAATTTATTACGGCCACTTCCGACCCTTTCGAGTAACGAAGCGCAATCCCATCACACCGGGAATCTCTTTGCTTTATAAGAGCGAAATGATATTAAATAATGTGCCAGGAATAGTTTGTTTCGTTCTTACGGTAGATGCATTCAAGGGATTTTCCAGGATGACAAACTAAGATTTCATCAGAGAGACATTTCTTTTTGTCTCAAAGTTTCTTAAAATTAGTTTATACCTTGAAAAAAATATTAAAAAATAAATTTAAAATATATGAATTCTAATAATTGGATTAACGTTAAATATAAACAATATTAAATAAAAATTTATAAGTCTAATAATCGTATTAGTATTATTAAAATAATACACTAATCTGTACATTTTTTGTTATACCAAAATTGCTCTCTATACATAATCATTTATTTTAAAAAATATCTTTAATAAATAATATATATAATCTTTAAGAAAAAAAAAGAAAATTGCCAAATACATAAAAAAATATTTAAAACTTGTAACAAATAAAAAGTTTTTAAACGTAAAAATTAAGGAAATGCAACTATAGTGCAGCAATTAATTATATGCCATCGACTGTTTCAAGATCCTTATAATTTAGAAAACACATTGTATATGATGTATAATTTGAAAGAAAATTTTACCTAAATTCCAAATCGCATACAACGAGTTTAAAACTTGCATTTAAAAAATCGAAATTTTTCCAATTTTAATTTAAATACTGCATATTTCGAGAAATCTCACGATCTCGAGCCTATCAAATTTTAATTTCCAAAATAATCACATTCAAAGGATTGTCTCGATATTTTATACAATAAAATACATATTATAAAAGTATCGTTAATTTTTTTATTATTATTAGTTTTCCCGAGATACTTTATTCGAAAGTGCGATTGACATAAAATTTCCGGATAAAAAGAAGCTGTTTGACGATAGACAATGACGTCAACATCGACCATCGCCGACCTGTCGATACTTTTATGTACTTGGCGTCGAGACACTGCGTCTTGATTATTAACTGTCCGTCTGTTCTTTTTATCGAAAGAAAAAGAATAGACAAAAGAAAATAAGAGAATAAATAAGAGTTTATAACTTTTAGTAAGAATAAATTTAGTAACTTTTTTTGCATAATAGCTACAACAACAACAAGCTATTTGCATAATCTTTTGTTATATATATATATATATATATATATAACAATTGCAGTTTACATTCCTGCTTTTCTCTGAGCAATTCTGCAACTAATTAGATCATCATTATTTCAACGTACAGTCTATTTATAATCATTCAGACCACTTGTCCAATTATGCCATTGCTCCCTCAATTATCTCGAACGGTCCCGAGGATCTAAAAGTAGTTTCTTCAAGATGACAGCAAATTTCACTTCGTTCTTATTATCGCTAATATATATATAAAGCCGCAGACAAGCCCTTACTTCGATCGTGAGGCCACTCTCAGCTCTAATTGTGTAATGCGCTTAAAACCGGATTCACCCCGAATGGTTGGTCACCAACGCTAGTAATCCCACTTCAATGGTCAAATCCCTACGACACTACGACAGGCTTCATTAATCTGTTCCCAAGCTACGTAACGCTTGTCACACTGAATGACAATGATGCAACTGATAATACAAAGAGAGAGAGAGAGAGAGAGAGAGAGAGAGAGATGCTTTTATTATTGATATTTATATCCTCTATTTAATGTTACATCTATTTAGATATCTCGAACTAAAATGCTTCATATATTACATAAATTGCCTAGAATTACATTTATTGTAATATCTCGTAAAAAAATGAGATTTTTTTAATAAATAAAAATTCAGATTCGAGGAGCTAACATTAAATAAAGCTTATAGATGTAACGTTAAATAGAGAATATAAATATCAATATCTAAAATCGTTCCAAAATTCTTATTAAAGTTTTATAAAAATGTATTTGAAGTATATATATGCATGTAAAAAAAAGGAGATAATTATTATAATAATATTATAACATATTATAATATGCATTATAATTATAAAAGAAATTATATAATTAAAATTATAATATTATATAATATTATAACTCTCTCTTTGTACGTATATTTGATCACTGTAATATTGTCATGGTTAAAACTCAGAATCAGGGAAACTTAAGACATTTTAATTGCTCAATATAAAATACCCATTTCGTCCAATTAAATAAAAAGACCGTTCCCCCTCAAGTCATTTAAGTGATTTTATATTTTATGTAAAATATTTTAATATAATAATTTCGCGTTAGAAATCTCTCTTGTCAGTATCAGATAATTTTCAGCAAAACTAAACATGTCTCGCGCGTGAATAGAACATAACATCGTCCTATTCTCACCACCTCAAACCTGATTCGTACTCTGGAAAACAGCAGGGCAAACTTGAGCTTGTACCACGAAACGGACCTGAGAAGATCCACAAGAAGTTAATCCGGCGTCGTCGCTCAATGATAAGCGCACTTCCGGAGTACTGAATTCGTAAGGCGGAACGCGCCAAGACAGTCCTGGATTTTCATCTCGTGGAGAGGAAGGGAGCGGGAGAGCGGGGGGATGGGGGAGGGGGAAGAGGGGGACAGAAAGACAGGACTCGGATAAATTGTAGCGTTACCGCCCTCCCTTTTCTCCCTTCCCACCCACTCACGCCACTATCGAATATGCAATTAAAAAGTTCCACAACTAATTTCAATTTAATCGTACTCTCGCGCCGGCTATTCCATCCCCTTCCCCTCTTTCTCCCTTCCCCAAGTCCGCCTCCTATTTTCCCAATGTCTCGTTTCATCAGGAAAAATACGAACCCGTTCGATTTCGGGATCCGTTCGTCTCTCTCTCTCTCTCTCTCTCTCTCTCTTATTTTTTGAAATATATAAAATATGCTGACATGTTAAATAAACGTGATATTATTGATTTTATAATTTTTTTCAAGAATATTTATTTTTAATAAATAAAAAATGCTAATTGCTTAATGCTTAATGAATAATTAATGATTTAAAATTTTAATTTTTATAGCACCTTGACTATTTATTATTAAAATCACTTGGGATAAGGAAGATAAAATTCACTTCACGTGAAAGAATGGTCCATTGTTCAGCATCGTTTCCTTTATCGGCAGAAACAGAAGAGCGGTTCATCGATCGGCAGATTCTTCGCTAACCTGAGAGGTTAACACCGAATTAGGGTTAGCCTAAGCCACCGGAACAAGGTTTTCGTAACGGTTAAGATTAGGCGTGCTCGTGCGGAAAGTTTCCGCGAACACAGTAAGTGCCGCGAATAAGCCGTATTAATAACGACAATAACGTTAATCGTCGCCGTAAACCGTAATCGTCCATTATAACGCGAACTTTCCTTTTCCTTTCTCTTAAATGCAGCGAGAACGAGTAAGAATGGATATTTGCATGGAAAATATAGAAATTTGATAATGATAATTTGCCGAGAATTTCTACAGTTTAAGATACTTTGAATTTAAAATGGCCTAATTAATGTTTACATTTTTTTTCTTTAGAAACACAATATTATTTTTTCTCCCATTTTAATGAACTTTAAATATAAAATAAATGTAAAATGGTTGTAATCGAAATAAAAAATTGCATTGTATTTTTAGTGTTTTAACGTACCTACTTAAGAGTTAAATCAAACTATTTACCATATATTTTATTTTACATCTAAATTAATTGATAATAAATAGAGATTTAGTTGTTTGGCCAACAAGATCTATTTATTCCACTTTTGCAGATATTTTTGGAATTTTATCAAAAATATAATTTATCGCAATCGACAAAAAACTTCAAAAAACATGACAGATCGATTGTTAGCACTTGAAAGAATTTTAAATATATTTTTAAAAAAGAACATTTCTGAAGATATAAATATAAATAAATATAAACATTATGTATGTGTGTAAAATTATTTAGAAATTAATAAAGTGTATATTGTAAAATAAACTAAAATATAGAATATTTTTTTAAGTCGCATCTCTGTCACCATTTCATAATATAATTTTTGCAAATCCATATTATCACAAAAATAAAAAAAAATTAAAGACTCACCGGTATGATGTGCTACGGCGGAATTGTACACAACGTTGATCTGTAAAATACAAATATATCCAAATTATAAAGCAGTGTCCGAAACAAATAATATTTCAAAAAAAAATTATTCCAGGCAATTAAACTTTTATTCATCTTTAAATAAGTATTTAATAAAAAGATATATTATTCAGCAAAAAAATTTCTTTCATACTTAAATTTTTTTTCAAAACTGTAAAAAATAATTTAATTTTTATACATAAGTATCTAAATAATTATAAATCTTAAACAATGTCAAAATACTTTAAATATACGGCTATATAAAAATATCATAATTATTGCAAATATTTTTCATTAAATATTTTCAAAATAAAATGTAAAATATTTTATATGCCTTACACAATGATGTAAAATGGTTCGAAAAAAATAAACGTACAATTAATTTTTACATATATATATATATATATATATATATATATATATATATATATAATAAACAATAAATTAAATAAATTATAAATTATTCACCTCACGGTTGCTCCACCGTCGTCTGATGCCTCCCCGGGCCTGCTCCTCCCCCTCCTCTTTTGTCCATCTTTTGCCGCTTCATCATTGCACACTCACTCGCGAAAACACAAGTAATTACAACGACACGTGCTAATCAGCAAAATATAATCGCGCGTCACTTTACACGGCACTCCCGACATTAATTACACGCGACACACACTTTATCATATTGCGATGGAAACAACGCGAAAATTATACGTCGCAAGAAACTACGATTCTTTCATTTAAAAACCGCTCGACAGATTTATGCATCACTTGCCACGGCAATATCATCGTAATGATTAATATGCGTTAATATTTCAAGTTCATTTTAATATCTTGCATTATAAAAGTAAATTAATACATTAGTTAAGATAAATATCCGCAGAATAATATTCGAAAATATGTCATCGCTTTATCGATTATTAGCGATACAGATTTCGATGGAATAAATCTCACGAAATTTCGACAAATTACAACGCAGTATGGTAAACGATTAAAATGATAAAAATTATAATATGAAATTAATGGACGTGTTTAATTTAACGTATTTTATTAAATGTGTCATGACGGACCGAAATTATTTCGTCTGATATCCGCGACGCTCTGTTCATAAGCTAAAAACTAGGATAATTTGAATGAATTTTATTTTAATGCTACGCGATATCTTTCACACGATTCGATTAATCGTCATGATTAATAAGTTAATACGTATTTTTTACTCGAAGATATACAATGAAAATTTATTGCGTGCGCGATATATTCCACAGAGAAATTCTGCAAAATAATATTATTAATAAAGGCAATTAATATAGTTCGGCTTTCTTTTACTTGAATCGTTTGTTTCGACGATTTCTCTACCACTCTGTATTTTCGATTCATAAATTATATTTAAATCGGAAAATTCAAAACGCGACGCGAGAGATACATTCACGAATTCAAGCATTAAATGGGCAATTATCACTCTGAACATGGCTACGCAATAATTTATGATCATAATTACTCACCGAAACGCTTACGATCCCGGTAACCGTAGTAGATATATTAACTAATCGCGCGAGTTGATAATCACCGATTACGATAATTAAAAGGAACGATCGCGTTTTACTTCTGCCGATAGGTACCTTGCGCGATCGCGTTTCGAAGGATAATACGATTTAGCGATAGAAGAATGTGACCTCTGCGCACCTGACGCGCTGCGCGATAACACGTAGAGCAGATGGCTGCCGCATACCATTGACGTGACGTCACGTCACGTCACGTCACGTCAGACGACGCCGGAGTCCTCGCGGCTTCCCCCACTCCGCCGCGCACGAAGGATAAAACTCGCGTGTCATTTCACAGCGATATTAATACGTCGAAGGAGACGAGCCTCGAAACATCGCGCGTAGATAATTCGTCCTCCCACTGTCGACCTATCGCAAGATAATTTGGGACACTCTGTTGCTTGTATTTATCTCGATTGATGTATCTGATTTTTTTCATTACACATACCTATCTATAATATTTTAATCACTTGACCACGCGTTTCCAATCCGAAAAAGATTAGCCGGTATTATATTTAAATCCGCGAAAAATTCAAAGGACGAGGCGAGAAATGCACGGATCCAAGCAGGTATGTATTTGTCAAAGCGCGTACTTGCCGCGATATTATTCATTTGTAGCAGGAATGCAAGAATGACATAGGAATTATTGTTTTATCGCGACATGTATTTGCGAACAATAATGACTTTTTAAATATGCTTGGATTCGTGCGCATATTTCGCCTCGCTATTTGAATTTCTCGCTGATTTAATAAATGTAACTTGCTAATCTTTTTCCGGATTGAGAATGATACTTGAATCGCGGAATTAAGTGATTAAAATATATATGAACGAAAAGCCGTGACACATGAACGTCCTAATTACTAATTATTAATGTATGTAATTAATATCAATTACTTGTTAATTATCAATTTGAAATACAAGTAACAGAGAATGTATTTGGTGTTATAAATTTATTTTGTAATATATTGTAAAGATTTCGCGCCGACTGGTGGGGGGAACGCGGCCAAGAGCGCGCTATTATTTATACGCATTCCTTCGTGACGTCATGACCTTGTTTGCCGTGCGGCGAGTGTCGCGTAGAAACATAGCGAGGAATTTTCACATTGTCCCTCGAGAGACGATCGCGGAAAGTACGGAGAGAAGTAAAACGCGATCATTGACCTTTCGATTATCATGATCGGCGATTATCAACTCGCGCGATTAATACCTATGATTACTAAGGATGGTAAACGCGTCGGTAGATAATTACAATCGTAAATTATTGCGTAGCAATGTTCAGAGTGATAATTACTTATTTAATGCTAGGATTCGAATGTATTTCGCATCGAGCTTTGCGTTCAATTTAAATATAATTTCCGTCGATTTAAATATAATTTACAAGTCGAAAACACACAATACTATGTCGAATCAAACGATTCAAGTGAAAGAAAGTCAAAGTACATTAACAGTTTTTATTAATAATACATTTATTTCACACAATTTATCTTCGATATATATCGCGCATGCAATATTGAATTTTGATTATATATTTTTGAATAATATACATCGATATTAACTGATCATTAATCATGATCATTAACCGAATCGCGTAAAAAATATCGCGTAGCATTAAAGTAAAATGGTCGGAATTATTTCGAAATTTTTAGGTTTTTAACAAAGCATCGGAAATACGAGATGAAACGATTTCAGTAGAACAGCATCGCAACGCGTTTAATTAATAAGTACGTTCAATTAATCACATCCACATAGTTATTAATTCCGTATTATAATTTTTATCATTTTAATCGTTTACCATACATCGTGGTAACTTGTCGAAGTTTCGTGAGATTTATTCCATTGAAATTTCTCTCGCCAACAATCGATGACATATTTTCAAATATTACATTCTTCGGATACTTATCTTTGATTTTAATTATTACATTAATTTACTCGTATACGTTATAATGCAAGATATTGAAATGAGCTTGAAATACCAACGTATATTTATCGTTAACGTTAGAAATAGTATTATTGCCACGGCAATCGATACGTAAATCTGTCGTGTAGTTTACCAGTGAGAATCGTAGTTTCTTGACGTATAGTCAAGAATTATCCTTTCATCGCAATAAAGTGCGTGTCGTGCGTAATTAATGTCGGGAGTGCCGATATAAAGTGTCGCGCAATTATAGTGTTTTGCTGATTAGCACGTGTGCGGTTGCTGTAAGTTACTTGTGTTTTCACGAGTAAGTGTGACATGAAGAAATAGTAAAAGATAAATAGAGAGAAGAAGAAGGATACCAGGAAAGCATCAGACGACGGCGGAACAACTGTCAGGTGAATAAATTATGATTTATTTAATTTATTATTTGTTATGTGTGTAAAAATTAACTGCTCGTTTATCGCCGCGATTTATTTTACATCATTACATACAATGCATATGCAAAACATTTTATATTCTATTTTAAAATATTTAATAAAATATTTATAATAAATAATATTTTATATAAATGTAAATATAAAGTATTTTGACATTATTTGAAATTTATAATTATTCAGATAATTTGTATATAAAAATTTAATTTTTATTTCTCATATATGGTAGAAATTAATATAAAAAAAAAAAACAATATTTCAAGAATTATCTAACTTTTATTAAAATCTTGTTTAAATAACAAATAAAAAGTTGAATTGCCTGCAATAATTATTTTTTTTTGAAATGTAAATTATTTTCGACACTGCTTTTATGTACATAATTTGCATATATTACAGATTGCATTATATTTTATAGATCAACGTTGTGTACAACTCCGCCGTTGCGCATCGTACGGGTGAGTGTTTAATTATTTTTTTATTATATACAAAATAATATATAAAATTTTATTATATATAATACATTACATCTATAAAATTAAATATAAAAAATACCTAATTTTCGAACTATATACTTTATTTCCAGAAATTAACTTTACTGTATGATGATAATTAAACACACACAGCCTATGTACATAAAATTTAATAGTATTATAACATCTCGTTTATCAAAATAGATTAAGTTGATTCGAGAATATTTGTTGTAAAATATTCCTTGACTAAAGTGACTCTATACTATTTTTCTCGATGAAAAAAAAAAAAAAAAAAAACAATCTGTGAGAGAATATATCCGCATAATTATATTCATAAATACAATCATGATACATGAATTAAATATTAAACAAGGCTCGATAAATTAAATCTTGATATAAATTTGCATTTATACTCTCTCTTTTTTTTTCTTCTTTTAATCCTTTCGAACATGATCCCGCTATTTTAGCCAGTGTCACCTTTCTAAATACAAAGTGCCAGGTGCGAGGACTTTTATAGAGAGTATCCTTTCGCATAGCGCTTCGAGAGATGCTTGTAAGACGCAACGATAAGAACAGAGGGGAAAAAGGCACGAAGAAAAAGGATACCGCGTCCCGCGTTGACACTCTTTAAAAACTTTCAGCCCCAACTTTGTTGAAAAGCTCCCCGCCTCTCTTCCGACCTCTGTCTGCTCTTCGTCCTTTCTTCCTTGCTAGACGACAATCAACCTCTCGCCCTATCCTCTCCACCGCCTCCTCGCCTTCCCTCCATTCTCGTCGGCGTCCCTTATTCCGGCGTAGCGAGTGCATACAGTGAGAATGGGCTCGCGACAATGCAGAGCTTTAAATTAGACCGTAGCGTCAGGAAGTAGAAAGAAAAGGGTGGTATATCGGTGCGAGAGAGTTGGCAGAGCAGGGATGAGAGGGGATAGGCTGAAAAGAGACAGAGAGCAAAGGGTAGCGGCGAACAAAATTGCGGGCTCTCGCAAACCGCGGAAGGGAAGGCCGGGCGATCGAGAATGATTCCGGTGGGGATGGAAACGATTAAACTCACAGGCTCCAAGAGAAATCTCTGCTCTGACCGTACCGTTTCGTTTCGTTTCCTACCGGGACACAAATAAACGCTTGTGGGTCGTAAGAAATTCTCCACTCTTGAATAAAAAGTGTAAATAATGAAATTTATTTAAATAAGATACCTACTTTAGAAAAAATAATTTATTTCAAATTATATACATATATTAGAAGAATATTTAAAACGAATTTTCTCTTTCTTTATTTAAATAAAAATTAATTAAAACATAATATGCCTAAAATAAATTGTAAAAGGCCTTTATTTCAGGTACATTTTATTTTATTTGACTTTTTTTATTTGAAACACATTGTCTGCTTGAAAAAAAAAGTACACTTTCTACTATTTAACGTGCACCTGCGTGTACGTACAATAAAATTCTAAGGAAATTTTAAAATATCTTAAAAATTGTTTTCTCTCTTTAAGGAATTTTTCTTTCAATTCTTAAAACTTTTATTATTATTTTAATTATCATATCAATGGATATTCTTGAGAGCAATGACTTGGGCAATATTTTTTCTTATGGCGACGCAATTATATTTGTTGTACATGTAGCGAGAATGTACGTCCCTCGTCTTTTCTAAACGCTGTCGCATATTCTCGCGACTCAATGGTGTCTGTAAAAAAAAAAAAAAAAAAAAACGAAAAAAATAAACACAAGCGTCCTTTAGAATCTCTCCAATAGCCTATTCAGAAAGTGGCAGCACGAACGCAAAGAACCGCCCTTTCCAGACCATTTTGTCACCGGATGTTATAGGGCCTCGCAAGTGAAGTAACTTTCCATGCATATGTTAGCAGCCGTGTTACATGCAAAAAGAAGCCCGGAGGGATGAATGAAAAGAAAGAAGAGCGAGAGCGAGAGAGAGAGAGAGAGAGGGGGGGAGAGGGAGGGAGAAAGAGTTGTTTCATCGAAAGTAAACATTGATCGCATGTGTACGGGCGATGAATCGGAAATAACAAAACAACGAAAGATAAAGATATAATCTTCTCTATTATTATTTCATATCGCAATACTTTTCAAAAAAAACTTCGCAAAAATTTTTATCTCGTGATTTTCCTCGCATTTTGTAAAAATACGTATTGCTTATAGTAACAGGGTGTCTATTCAAATCTTGTAAAAAAAATCCCCTGAAAATTCTCTGATCATTGCAGAATATTTTTCAAAATTCTAGATAAAGAAAATCTTTTAAATATTACAATTTTCTAAAATAAATTTTTTATTGTACACGTTTTCTAATGCGTTTCACTTACACAAAGGAAAAACACAAAGCCACTTAAGGTACAAGTGCTAGATTACAAATATGCTGAAAAAACTGAATAATTTTTGTTAATATTAAAATTTTTAACTTTTATAACATTTTCTCTTTTTATCAGTAAAAATTAAAATAAAGAATACATATTGTATATTTTATTAAAATATTGAATATATATATATATATATATATATATATATATATATATATAAAGGTAATTATATATTTATAATTTAGAATATATAAAAACAAAAATATCAAGGAGAGAAATTTTTTAATTTTCTAAAGTCCCAATATAATTCCTGAAAATTTCACGTTTTTTTTCCAACAAGTACATTTTTTATAAATAATAATATTATGTTGCAGTTGCTTTAAATAATTCAAAAAAATTTAGTCGCGCATAAAAATGTGAATTATCGCCTCGTGCTTTTAGAAAGAAATCTGAGTAAAGAGGCACAGATGTTGGCGTTACAAAGTATTCCAAGTACTACATCACTCATAATATTCTCAAAAATTCGCTCGGAGAACTAGTTAATTTCAACCTTCATTCTGAGTTGCAACTTCCGGAAGTCGTTGAGTAAATTACTCCTGCGTTATTGAAAACGATCTTTGTCAATCGTACTTAATTTAGTTCGTCGTCCAGCGACACGTAAGAATTGTTTACGTTTTTCCACGACGAGAAGTAGTACTGCGACAAGGAACTTCTTTTGACACGTGCGCGCGCGCGCGCGCGCGCACCCCATTCCGTATGCATTCTGTTGTCGGAAGGGAAAAAGGGGTTGTGCTCCCCCTTTCTTTCCTTTCTCCTAACTTTTCCAATATTCTCAAGTCTTTCTACTCTTCGCAAAATTACCTCTACCTACACCTATATATGAGAAGTGTGCAGACGCTAGTAATGATTTCACCCTTGCTCCTGTCCTCATCGACAATTCCGCATTCTATATAATACTGCTACTAGCGTGACACGAGACCGTAAAAAGGGAAAGAAATATGAGAGAATATCTCACTCCACGAGTAAAGTAAAGGGCGGTTCCGCCACCGTCTTCACCGTTTTTTCGAGGCGCGACTAAATTCTCACCGAGCTTTTACCGGATTTTGGCGACGAAAAATACGAGTAACAAGTTTCGCCGATGAAGTGTCGCTCTATATTACATTATCGCTACGCGTTTCGGCAGAAATATTTTATAATTAAATATTACGTATTTTCTATGTATATTATATACTTTAATTTTTAAAAGACTTTAAGCACTGGAGTAAATAATTTTAAAACTTGATGAAAGTTTAATTATTTAAATAACACTATGTGATATTTAATATATAACTTAATGTTGCTATTTTGCTAACATGATTAGAGTATTAATTCTAAAAAAAAAAAAAAACAGAATGTTAAGATTCATTTTTCTCTTTACCTTCTTTTTTAATTATTAAATAATAACGCGCTTTAAAGAATCCATTAATCATAATCGCGATTCAACCAGAGGACAGTCGTTACTCTTCACCAAGGGATGTTGGAAAAGAAAAAAAAACTAAAAACAGGACGCTATCTCAAAAATAGGAGAAGCACTGGAGACAAAAAAGAAGAGAGAAATGACGAAAGAGCCATTCCTCTTTTCAGGAGCGACTGCTCGCGTAGAAGATCGTAAGAAGAATTTATCATTCGGATGTGATGTTCGCGAAAAAGTGACCTGCCTATCAATCCACTTTTCTAACTATATTCGCGTAAACACTTTCGCACGCTATTAACTCATTTCAATTTCAAATCGTGACATTATGTGTGCTTTTATGTACATATATAAATATAAATAAATAGAGAGAAAGAGGGAGAGAGAAATGTTCTTCATTATATAATGCAACATGTAAATTATTTCTGATAAATTTTGGGGAAAATGTTTTTATACATATATTCCGTAATTTATATAAATTCTCTATAATTATATAAATTATATAATTATATTCTGTAATTATATAAATTAAATGATTTTATGTTTATACAAATTTATATAAATTATATAAATATTAGTATATATTCTATTAATGTTCGAGAAATATTGTGCTAATTGTCAATCGACAGTAAATCAGAAATAGAAAATATATATTTTTATACATCTTTTATTTTTTATCGTAAAAAGACTGAAAGAGAAAAGTAGTATCTGTAATGAGTATCACGAAAAACCCTCCATAAATAGCATTTCCTTCTGTTTCGCAATTATCCGGCGGCTTCTTTTTCGTTTCATAGTACTTTCCGGTCACAAACTCACTCTTTACTGTTGATTGATGAATTAGGTCGAGTATCGCTCCCGGGAATTCGCCATTACATTTTCGATGAGCCACTTTCGTATCGACTTAACTAGAACATACTGCGTTTCTGACCGACTGCAAAAATACCAGAATTAGGAAGTATATGCGACGTTGATAGAATTCTGCTAGTTTGATAATCTCGATTTTCACGAACAGGAAGCTTCCAAAAAACATAACGTACGATGAAGTAACTTTTTTCTTTTGAAATAATAATCTTATCGAATTTAAACACTATTTTTGTTTTGCGAAAATACGTCAAAATTTTTAACGTAAAATTTATTTTATGAATAAATTATACTAGTTTTTCTTTTTTTAATGTAAAATATCCTTTACAAATTCTTTTCAAATAAAATAAAATGGAAATTATTTCGCGATAAAATTTTGACTCTTCATCGGATGTAAACGTTTCGTTTTTTCACAGTTCGAGTAAATATAAGCGGGTAAAAATGATCATTAATTGAGGCGCCTTCAAATAGAACGCAAAAAATTAATCCAAATATTCCCCAGTTAATTCCACCAATTTTGTTTGAAAATATTGGCTGCAAAATGTGCATCAAAAATTGTCGACGATTTTTTACATTACGAACTTTCGAAGCTCTGCCTGTTAACGAGAAGTTAATCCCTTCTTATCCCAGTTGCTTTACACGAAGCAAATGACAAAGACGTCGGAACTTTCTTTCGCCGAAGAGACAATTAATAGTCTGAAGATATCTCTTCTCAGTGATATTAACTTTTTCGAACACCTTCTACCTTTTTTTCCCTTCTCTTTTCGTGAGATTTTCAACTCGTTCAGTTGAACAATTTACACTTTTTCTGATATACGTGACTCTCCTCGGTTCTCTCAATTAATGTGTGTATATGAAAATATATAACTTCCCTTTTTAACTCTAAAAGAGCCAACTAAAATTTTCTGGAATTCTCGTAAAAATTGTGCGTTCTTTTCGCGAGGTTACCCATATTACTAGAGTTTCGCTTTAATTCTGCGTCGAAGTTAAAAACCATTGTTTTTCGTTCTTCAGCGTTTTTTGCCTCTCGATAGCTGGAATACGAAGAATGTCGGGAAAGGAAGTCGGAAAAGTCCATCAAGCAGTTTCTATTTAGAGGTTCATCACTCAAGTGGTTGTTTCTATACGCCATGTATGGTCCCAAAACACAACCTGCCTCGACTTTCTCGACCAACTATTTTTGCGTAGAAAAAGCAATTATTCACAGTCACTCGTGTTACTTCCATAACGAGAGTAATCATAAGATAGGGGAATAAGAAAAATCCCTTACAATTTTTTATCACAAAGACTAGCCCGATACTAATAAGAGTGGCTTAGAACCGAACTAACGACGAGACTTTGAAACAATGTGTGTTCTCTGATAAAATCCGTACTTCCAACCGAGGAACGAGATATCTTGAGCACGTTAAAAGCGCTTATTAGATTATTTTGCTCCGACATGACACATGACACAGCGTAAAAAGCGTTGAAATATCACAGAAAATTTATTAGATAGAGATACATGTAATAAGAATCGAATTTACCATTCAATATTTTCGCATCATCTTTTTCAGAACAATTTTATTAAAGGACAGTTGATAGATTACGTTATTTATTCCATATCGAAAACCCAATAGAGGATAAAATTTCTACTTGTCAATTATAACTTTTAATTAAATAATTAAACGTCAAGATTCCTCAGTCAACGTTCCTCAGTTTTTGAAGATAATCTATATGGAAAGATTAAAGTAGGTCACCCTATATGTAGGAGAAATTTCTCCCGCGTCATTTTCGATTTTTCGTCTCCTGCTCGAAATGCTCCTTTTTTCAAACTCCCGCGAATCTCCCAAACTACTTACACATCAGAGAAAATCGTCTCTTCACCTCTACCGTTCTCCTGACGCCGGTCTCGAGAAATGATGGCTGGCAGGTGATGGATGAAAGATGGAGATTAAGAGTGGAAGCCAGCATACGGAAAGATGTCTCCGATTTGCATCGAAAGATCCTCGAGAACGTTATTTCACGGAAAGCCCAATCGAGTTTCCATCCCTCCTCTTTTCCGGCGATGACCCGATTAGGTAAATATGGAATTGCTGCTACCCTTGCTGCGACTTGAAATCTTTGATAATCTCGCGGATATTTTAGTAATCTGCGACGTTTCCAAATCGTTCACACATTTCCAAGTTATAGGATCTTTGACTCCTAGATATCCTCGCAAGAGATTCTTGAATTCTACTTGGTACTTAAATTGCAATGAGAACGAATAAACTTGACACCGCGCACGCATGAAGAATTCTGAATCAATTTTGATTCATGATAAAATTTCTTTTATACGTGTATTTAATAATAAATTAATAATTTTTATATAATAATAAAATAAAATAATTTTTTAATAAATAATAAATGTACCTAAAAATCAAATCAAATAATTTCTTTATATTAAAATTTATTATATCTTTAAACGGTTTTTCTATTTAATATGTTACCTAAGTATATAGTAATTCAAAAATAAGAAATATTTTTTTAAAGCAAAAATAAATGATATTTTAATTCTATATAACACAAACGTATGAAATATTTGTTTCCATTAACTTATGAGTTACAAAATAGTTTTAAGATATGAGTTATGAGTGATCCGGCTTCCGACGAGGAGAATTATAATGGATTAAAATACAATAGCCTGGTTACATATGATCTTTCGCGAGCTACATGACGTATACATTGTATGTAATGTCTTGCCATTTTAAACGAGAATAAAATCTTTACATTTACCCGCCTACGGTAAAAATTTTTTCTCCTTTTTCAATCTCTGTTTAGAAATTGAAATAAAACAGGTGCCAGACATTCTGTCTTTTCAATGTTGCATGTGGGGAAAAAAAATTTTTTAATGTCTTAATTTTTTATTTTGTTAAATTTCTTTCATATATTTGATTCTTATATTTTTTCAGAAAATTTTTTTATTAAAACATACTACTGTCCGAAAGAGAGAAGTCATTTAATGATAATAAAATATAGTAATACCTCTGTCAAAAATCTTGAGATTCATATTTTCTTATCAGAGGTAAACAAATATTCTTTCCATTGAAAATCTGGCAAGTTTGGGAGTTTTCGCGAAATGGTGGAAGTGAAATTCGACAGCCCGAGATGCGACTCGATCGAGCGTAACGTGCTCGGAGAATCGAATAATAATTGTTTAATCGCGCGTGTCCTTGCAAACTTCACTAATAGTTGAAAGTACGAAATTCTGTAGATTTTGCCTCAGACGATTGGGGAGATATTCTCAAACAAGGTAAAAATCGAGTTGGATGCCTTGATGTCGGGGCAACTTTTTAACACTCCAAATTTCAAGAAGTAAATAAAATTTCCGCCTTAAAATTCTGACTTGAACCGATCAATATTGAACTTTTTATAGAGAGGATTAGCATAGCACGACACAACAGGGTAAAGCACCTATCTGTATTTCACGAGTTTACAGTCATTCGAATTATTTCAAGTGTTTCTCAATTGGTGTCAGTATCGTGATTACATCTTTATCAACCTGCAATGATGCTGATGTAGCAAGAAAGAAAGCGTAATTTGTTTTCATTGTATCCTGACATTTACATTTTATTTTTTTAATACACTCTTACATTCATACAAAACTTATAGTTTATACTTGTCTATTTTTTTAAACTAAAATAAATATTTCCATATTTTTCTAATTTTCTATATTTAATTCTAAAATTGATATTAGTTGTTTTGCATTAATATTTAAAATTAAAAGAAAAAAAAAAAAACAAACAGCCAATGGGAAAGCTCAATGGGAGGCGTCACTTGTTCCAATTTCGTGTGTCATCTTAACTGAACCTCCACCGTAGAAAGCTGCTTATCATTACACAACCTTGAATCCAACTCGAAATTATCGTCGCGTGAACGAAAACTCTCTTCGTCTCGACTTTCCCGTCGACTTCCTGCGAGCGCAATCGGCCGTGCAGAAGCAGAGAAGAGACGCTAACGGAATAAGGAGAGAGAGAGAGAGAGAGAGAGAGAGAGGGAGGAGAGCAAAACTTTGCCGATAGTAATTCGTGACTCGACTTGGCGCAAAGTTCGCGAAGGTCCCAATTAACTGTGCATAGTCGCCCCGGGGCCCTGCCAAGTACCTTCGTTCAGCGACGACCCGGTGTGTTTCCACTCGGCGGAATAACGAAAATTTTCCCAAATGCCGTCGGACGCGTGAGAGCGTTTAGTGTACCTTAAAGAAAGAGAAATAGTACTGAGGAAAAGAGAGAAGAGAGAGAGAAAAGCGCGAAAGAGAACCCGGCGTTGTGTACCGATCTCAGTTCGACTCTTAAAGAGGTCACTTCCTAAAGCAGTCGCCGAGAAAAGCAGAGAGAGAGAGAGAGAGAGAGAGAGAGAGAGAGAGAGAGAGAGACGCTATACCGTACGTTTCTTTGGCGCTATTTTATTTAGACGTGAAAAAAAAAACCTGTATAAAAGGCCGGTGGAAATTCAAGAGTAAGAGCTGGCGATAAATATCGTCGATTCCTTAAGTCAATTTTATTGTCGAAAAACAAGTTCATCGATAAATTCAATAATGCTAGAATTTTGTAGAATCCTATAACATATAGGGTGTTTCTTAATATATGGGACTCGCTCCAACAGTAAACGGCCGGATATGAAAACAATAAAAAAATTTATATAATTTATATGTCATTTATATTTATTGATTGATTGATTTATTTATATATTTATTATATTTTATTATATTGTATTATATTTATATTTATATTAATTTGAATTTTATTTATTATATTATTATTATATACATATTATTATATTATATTTATTTATTATTATATATATTTGTTTAAATTTTATTTCCTATTTAACTCGTTCATCACAGTTTTTGACTCTCTGCCTTTTTCCAAAGAATTTTTAGAACGGATTCTTTTTTTAAAAAAATAATTTATTAACGTACACGACTACTTTAATACATATATATGGTTACTTTAATGGAGAAACGTTTTAGAATAATCTTTCTATTTGTTGAAAAGAAAAATCAAAACTGTTCTAATAGTCAAATTAGGAGTAACCCAACGTACGGGGAGGCCATTTTGTCGGGCGGCTGGCCTATGTCACGCCATAAATAATTACGAAGGGACATTATCGCGGAGCAGCGCAAAGGTAGTGTTGGACAGGGGTGCGGATTTATCATACGGCCCTTCTTGTAAGCTTCCGCGCGGGCCGAGGTCGCCGCTATATTTTACCAGGAAGCCGGAATCTTTTGTCTTCATAATATTTATCCCGCCGCGAGAATGCCGAGAGTAATGGACTGCGGGTCCCTGGAGAAACGAACCAGATCGAAACTAAAACCACCCTTCCCCCTCCACCTTCCCTCCCCCCATCGGGAGTGAGCTTAAGGCGTATGGGCGACATCGAGGGTGGGTATCGTGATAAATTCAAGCGAAACGGAAAGATTGTCTCCGGATGGAACATAAACGCACAGATATACAAATACACGGGACTTGTAAGGGGAAAAAAAGAAGAGGGGAAACATACAGAAGATGTAGGTAAATGCAAAAATGTTATTTGCCGACGATGCAGAGAAAACTTATTGTGCTATGTTTGATCTGAGAAAAATGCAACATTTGATAAAGATGTTTGTTCTATTCAGGCTAATTCGTTTTATCATAATTTTGTTCCTTTAATTATATTTATATCGCAATAAATCTTTTTACGTACGATTAATCACACATAGTTTCTTGGAATTAATTTTTTCAAAGATTTTTCTACTATTCAAACTACAGCTTTAATAAATACACATTTAATAATTATTCATTTGATAAATAAGTAATTGGATTAAATTCAGAAATACGATTTATAATTAATACTGTCAAGAATTATGAAAAATATACTCCAACATGTCAACGATTGCGGTAATAATTGCCGGAAGAATGACACTGAAAATCATTTGGTATCATGGGTATTATTGAGATATTATCTATTAACGCATGACCAAACGCACGAAGGATGTTGGAAGAACCGCTTTGTCAGGAGATAGTCGGTAAACGGATCAATAGCGCCGTTCTCGCACCCTCATCCTTTTCATATCCTTCGTGAGGAACAGATAACGTCATGAAGATTCAGGCCATTTCCCGATTAGAGAGAGAACCACATATCGTTGCCACATTTTTCGTCGAGTAAACATTAAAAAGCTTTAGGATATTAAATCGACCAAATAAAACTCTTTAGTGTCACTTTAAATTAACATTAACTAATTGTAAGATCTTAAAAATATTATTGTTCCACATTTCTCTTTAATTCCAACGATACAATTTCATGATATGTTAATGTAACATTTTCATTACGAAAAATCAACCTCGAACATATGATATAATAAAGTGCTAACTCATCATTAATCATTCTCGTCTTGACTTTATTGTGTCCATCAATTAAGAAAATTCATATTCAAAATAGAAGTACCATTTGGCCATTATATTAACAACTCTACAGGATAAAATTGTTATAATAATAATTATAAAATTAATAAAAATAAAAATAATATTCAAAATTACTAAAAATAATTGCTAATTAATATCTCTAAATATATTTCAAGAATACTAAATTAACAAACTAATAATCATACGATAGAGTGTCAAATCGACAGATAATTTCGTATATATCATAGTTAATCATAGTCCAAGTAAAAAAGTCTGTTCTACAAAAATTTCACGATTAAATAATATCATTTTACGATTAATATCATGTCGCGGTTTCACGATATCCTATAAAATTGAATAGTATATAAAATCTGCAAATATCTATCGAACTTTGGCGAATGTTGAATAGAAAGAGTACATCAGTGAAATCTGCGAGTCCTCGGGAAAAGTCACCACTTAATAGAAACGAAGAAGATAGCTGCGGAAATCTCTGGGAAATCGCAGTATCTTTAATCGTAGATTCCTCCCCTTCCTTCCCTCTTATATACCTTCTGGTTCCAATCGACACCTTGATGTCCGTTTTCTATGTTCGCACCTCTACCGATGTGCTGCGAGAATCCCGCTATTTCAATTCCCTTCATTTTGCTTTTATTCGAAGCCCTCACTAAATCACGAATGGTTTGATATCTACCGCCAACCGATAACCGCCCAAGATACCAGATGGTTGCTTCTCTATGCCTTCTACCAATTTTCTCCAATTTTCTTCCTTTCTCTCTCTATTCGTCCCTCTTCTGGTTTAACAACGCGCGCGATGCTCCCAATATCTAAAATTTCCCCTTTCTCCAACTTCCATTTTTATCCCCTATTGTAACCAATCTTCTCATCGAAATATAACGCGAAATCTTTAATTTTCAATAATGAAAAGAAAAACGGGAAGACGTGGTGTGTCGAAAGATAAATTTACCCTTAGGCTAAATTTGCTTTGAGGCCAAGTTAAAAATGTAAAGAAAAAAATCTTTTCTCTCTCTCTCTCTCTCTCCCTCTTCCTCCTCCCATATCACCATTTTTCCGTCTTTCTCTTTTAAGGGATGATTTCCAGAATCATAGCGCTAAATGTGATTTTATCTCCCAACCCTTTCCATATCGCAAGTGTTATCTACCTATACAGTGTTACTATTTACAATGCAACTACTCTCACTTCCCCGATACCGTTATCTACACGGGACAAAAGGGAAAAGGAGGAAGAACGCCGGCAAAACTCGTGATCGATGGTTTCCGCCTTCTATTTTTTTTTTTTTTTCTCCGCACATCATATACTCCACCAGCGGCTGCTCTTCCCTCTTCGACGACGACGACGACGACGAAGACGACGTCACCTTTTCCTCTGGCCGTCCGCGCACACCCATACATACCCGGCGCTTCCTCCTTCCTCCCTTTTCCTTCCATTCCCTAGTAGCATCAGGGTGACAGCGTCGCGTACGTTGGAAGTAACAGCCACGTTGTCGTTTGTCACGCAACGTCACGACGCGCCAACGCAGCGTATCACGCCGTGCTCGGTTGATACGACGTACTGCGAAGATAAATTCGCGGATTTCAGCACCCGCGAGATTTCACGCGTGTCCGAGTTGTCGGAAATCTTCTCGAGTGACGAGTGGGCCGCGCGCATTTGGAGAAGGCATCGCTTATTCGGACCGAAACTCTGACGACCTCTCGAAAATTCCGCTTACCGTCCGGGCAATTATCTCGTGAGAAATTTTGAAGGGAAATTCATAAAAAATTTAACGCCCATCGGATTAAAAATATAAACCAACAGCGTCTCTATATTCGTTGTAATTATACATATAGAAATGTGATAATTACGATAATTTAATTTTGCCCTGATGGATTAACGATTCATTCGCAACGAGAGTCTCGAAATTTCGCTCATTTTCAATTCCGAAGATGCATTACACACGACTTAGAAATAGAAAAAAAAAAAAAAAAGGGAAAACAAACTCTCTGCCAACTCGCGGGAAAGTACATTGGCGCCGTTTCATTAGATATCATTATAATTGCACGAGGGAGTAATTATTGTTGTCTGCCGCGCGGCGGAGAACGGGTTGGGGCGAATGAAAAAAAGATCGTAATAAAAATTAATGTCCCAACGGTGTGCAGTCAGAGGCGTGAGAAGGCGCAGGCCGTAAAGAGAGTGAGATGGTAGAGAGAGAGAGAGAGAGAGAGAGAGAGAGAGAGGGGGAGAGAGAAAGAGCCTGGAATGCCATTTTCGCGGAACACTCTCGATTCGGTCCTCCGGACTGTATAATGAGAAAAATTTCGGCATGCATTTGCATGAATGCGTGCACCGAATTGAGCTAAACGGTATGCATACAGTCATTTAAAAGTTTGCGTATAAACATGTACGGTAAATTGAAAAACTGGCTCAATCGATCTACATTTACTTATACACAAGTTTGATAAAACGTTTGAAATTTTCTGCTATATTTCATCCCGAATTTTCGCCAAGAATTCAAATAACCTCTGGTAAGAATATTTCCGATGAGTAAATCTTAATCGACAAAAGGAAGTAAAATAATTTTTAGAAACATAACTTTACGAGAAGATTATTTTTGTAATTGTTAGTAAGCAACGATCATAATTTTAAAGAAATAAAAAAAAAACAGATTACATGAGAAAAACACTTTAAATTTGTAAGGTACAAAAAGGAGGCTTTTTCATGCCCCTTTTTTTAAAATTGGTTCTTCTTACATTTAAAAAAATTCATGGATTAATATAAGAATGAAAATTAATAACAATAAATATTCTTAAATTAATGGTCATTAAATTGAAGGTTCTTTCTTCATACTATTTAAATAATTTTACCAAGTCAACACAGTTATTAAGTATTTAGAAGATTTATATACTTTACATAAAAGATATTTATTTAACACAATATAATATGTTGTATAATGTTAGTTATATTGAATTTAATAGACAATGAATCATAATTAGTACCAAATTCAAACACGCTTTCATGCAAATGCATCTGATCGACGTTATTAATTATAAATCAAATCAACAAATAGAATTTTATTACAAAATTATTAATTCCAGTTATATTGATATGCTATAAACTAGGATAATGCATAAACGTCACTAATTGTATAATACGAATGGGATCATACATATACATATAAGTGTTGCAATATATTCCGAGGGTTGACTATGATATTAAATTAAAAATTGAAATAACCATCGATTTGTCGAATTAAATATGTAAGCTAATACTATGGGATTGAGGGAAAAAGGAGCTTTAAATTTTATAATTTACAGCAGATTATATAATGTGTGGAAAAATATAACGTAAAATATGAAAGATGTTTTAATATGATTTTTGCGGTAGATATAAACAAACAAACAAAAAAAAAAAGAGAAAAACCACGAACAAAAAGATTTTTCGCGCTTTTCCCGATTGTCGATGTGGATAATGTTGGCGGATAACGAGTCGATGCTCTTTTCGACTCGGTTCGAGCACATTACTCATTAAGCCGAAACGATTAAGCGGTTTCACGATTGTTGATTTCACGCGAGAGCGCGAGTGGGCTCTCGACTAAAGTCCAGCCTGGGAGCTGGCCACTTACAATAATTGCTCGTGCAACTGATTGGCGCGAGCCATCCGTCAATTAGCGCCGTGTAATTTTGACCGCATGTTGAGCTTAATCAACTTCGTGCATTAGCCAGTCGACGGGCTTTTGAAATGCACACTGCGAGTTACAGCGAATTCCCATTCTCAATTTCATTTATCTGCCAATCTCCTCTTTATTATAACACGCGCTGATTACGCAAAGATCCTATTTTTCATATCGCTACGAATTTCATGTCACGTACCGTGAAATGTCTCAGCGAGATGGAGGGCACTTCTTGGTAGGAAGACACAAGATGTTAAGTCAGAGAAAGAATAAGCGAGAAAGTTATTGTTAATTATTTAATTTAGCAAGTTGAAAAATTAAGAGGAAAAAAATAAAACTCACGTTTATTTTAGTTAATTAATTTTCAAAGTTGCCGAATATCTTGACATAAAGACAAAACTTGAACAAAATAAAAATAAAAATGTAAAGATTGAGAGGTAAGAGAGAATGTGAAATACATTTATATATTTTATTTATATAAATATTTATTTCTATTTTATTTATATATTTTAATTTAAATCGCACCCACATCATCGATCTCGATCGTCTCGGGGAAAAAAATATCAATCTATACACATATCGCATTCTTTTCCATCATCGAGACTGAGATTGATTGGTCGCAGAGAGTTCATGGAATTTTATGAATTATTAATAATATGTTATGTGGTTAGTGGGACTGCGCGCGAGACGACCATTAAAAATTTTACAACTTTGGCGAGGCGGAATTTTCCGCCGGAGACTTTAAACACGCGCTTTCTCGCCGACATTGTGTATGCGAGAAGGGTGGATTCGAAAGTTTTTCATTAATAAAAAATTCGTGCTTCCGGAACTTCAAAAGCTTTTTAATTCTCTCGAGTGTCCTGCCTCGGCCCACCTCCGCCATCCGCCGTCCGGGTTAGCTAGAGTGCCCGGTATTTCGTAAGCGAAAAAGAAAAATGCACGGAATGTACAATGTAAGGACGACACGACGGAAATTGCGGCAAAAACCATAGCGATGTCGATCCTGCGATAGCGCGCTCTGATTCGCAGATATTATTCCGAATATAACGCAGGGCACACTTTTTTTTAGGAATAATGTAATTTTTTATATATTTTGTTTTATCATTATATTACTTGCACGAGTATAAAATACGTACGTTCTATGCTTTATCAAGCATGTGCTATTAATATTGCATGATCAAGTTTATTTGACACAGCTATTCTACAGCGGCTTAATTATATTTATCTTGTACGTAAAAACAAGCTTGAGAAATAAATGATTTAAGCGTCTAACTTAAAATAGTTTATTATTGTTAATTTATTCATTTTATTTTAGCCAGTCGATTTGATTAAATACTTACTAGATGTGAATTAAAATTAGCCGTAAAAAAAAAAAAAAAACCAAAACACGAGAAACAAGGATATAATTTTTCTGTTCTCTTTTCAATCTTGTTATTTTATTTTTGTCATTTTATATATCTCCGAAAATTATCCTCAGGTATACCTCATAGATAGAAAATATTGGACTGCAGATATTTTCCATCTTTTTTTTTTTTTCACCCGTCTATATCTAAACCTAACCCGACCTAACTGTGTCTCTGGAATTTGAAAGTTAACGCGAACGCAGAAGCAATCAGTCTCAGGATAACTAGGTAGGCGATAACTTTAAACAAGATATATCGGTTGTTCGCTGTCGGCGAGGAAGAAACAGACTGGCACGAGACGGTAGGGTAGAAAGAGGGAGATGAAAGTGGGAAAAGGGGGAGAGGGATGGGGGATGGGAGATGGTGAAAAAGTGCAGAAGAAGTTCGCGCCGTTCCACTCCCATTTCCTTTCCATTTGTATTTATGGCCTCGTTATTCGCAACTCAGACCTTCGGGCTTAAACTATGCCGAAAATTGTTACCTATAACGGATGCGTCCATGCGATCGTTCGCCATTTTTGTCGACACCTCGTAGAGTCAAATTCGCGAGTCTGATATAAGATTAATAAAAAAATGAGATAACTTATAGATATTTTTAAAATGCCGCAGAATTTTTTTTTCAATACTAGGTAAAACTATTTATTTAATCTACCTAGAACTATTAAATTTAATATTAATAATTAATTAACAAGAGTTTTTACAAAATGAAATCCAGCTTCATACATCCAAATGGAACTGCGTGAAATATGCTATGCGATCATCGTGACAAAAAAAAAAAAAAATTAATTCCACGAAAACGTAGTAAATTACCTTATTATTAAAAACTTGATGTCATCCCAAGTTTCATCCTAATCCTCTGTCGATATATTTTCGAAAGCACAAAACACTTGCACTTAAATGACCATAAGTACATTAATTAATCACTTATGACGATCGCGCAACATTTTGCACGACACTCCCGATAATAATCGATACAAAAACTCGGTGCATTCTTTTGCGCGGATCAATAAATAACACACTGAAACGGTTGTCTGTCTATCAACTCGGCATTCCCGACACTCGTTCGAAATCCCTCATTTGCAACGCGATAAATTATCTCAGTTATGTCGTTTACGAATATCGAAAGACGTGAATCACGATCGCGGAGGCTAATAATAATAAAGAAATAACCGCCCGTTATTATTTTCGGCACTCCCGAAAATTAGAGGATCAACATCGCCGGCAGTGATCGCTCCGATTAAATAATCGCGGTGATACTTTCTCTCCATAGGCTGTCTCAGTCGGTTTCCGTGCGATATTACGCGGTAATACGACTTGTCGCATGCATCGCCAGCAGTCGTCCCTCGTAGCGCCGCGACACGGCAGCCTTACTCCCTCTATAGGCTGTCTCGGTTGTCGGCGGCATTGCCGCGCGATAGCGCGACTTGTTCGATGCAGCGAACGTCGACCTGTCGACCGATTTCGAATCACCCGCGATCCACGGCATTTTCTTCCTCATACGCTTCACGCTATGGGGGCCCGCACTCAATGCACCATCTAGTTCGATAAATCAATATACTCTTGCATATTAATTATGATTAATAAATAATATGCTGAAACGATGGTCCTACTCTCAGCTGAGAATCGTCCCTGTTTTTTCCCCGTAATACACGCTTCGCGCTGTACATCTTACCGCTCTATATTTTTTCTTCCGCGACGAAATAATATGATAAAAATTTTTACATGGAGAAAATATTATAGTAAAAATTATAATATATAATATATTGTAATCATAGAATATAGAATATACTGCTTAATGTATAAATATATATGTTATATACAAAATATACGCGCTTAATATTTTTATTCAATAATATATATGAATATTACATACGAGTATTATATTTTATGAAGAACTATTGCAATTTCAAATTTTAATGCAAACAACTCGACAAATAAATATACAATTGTTAACAAATAATTTATCACCTGTATATGTGCATAATTAATTATTATAGATAATTTATTATAGACGAAACACGAACGTCTCACCTCGGTTTATATATACGGCGTCTCAAATAATCTAATTTTTAATTAAAATTTGAATAATTTTTATGAATAGATGCTTGTGAGACATTCTAGAGTGAACTATAGAGATTTTAAATTACAGATAATAATAGTAGATTATATATATATATATATATATATATATATATATATATATATATATATTAATAATATAATATATATATAAAACTATAAATAATTATAATTATAATTATATAGGTTATATATAATATATAAGACTATACTTTATAATATGTTGCATCACACTGTAACATTTTAATTATGTTTGCAATCTTTCTATATTCTATGGAATATAATTATATCTAATTATATATGAACAGAATGTCTCATTAAACTTATTTAATTATTATTATTATTATGATTCTTAAAAATTCTTCAGACTTCCGGACACGAAAGGATCAATTTAATTACATCGCACATCGTTACTGCATTAAATGCTAATGCTAATTCCGGACCAATCGCGCGTGGCGGAATTTAATCGTATAACTTTGATCGATACAGCCACGTGCTGTTTTGCGGAACAATCCCCCAACTAAGCGATTACTAAGAGAAGTTGGGAGCCCCGGCTATTCAATTTAATAGATTACTTATATGTAGAAATAGCTTTGCTAGTCGTCGCGGTGTAGCCTTCAAAGTGACGCTGATCAAGCTTCAAAGTGACGTTGATCAAAGGCGAGGATCAATTTGTTACATGAACACGACGCGACTTCGCGAACTCTGACCTTATCTTTTAGCAGAAACCTTAGATGTACATGTATAAACGTCAATACTTCACACTATAAAAGTCTAGATTAAGATATCAGAATATCCGAGACAATCTGGTTCGTGTGCGTGTATATGTGTCCCTAAACACATATACATTTATATATATTATAATAAATCAAAATTAGAGATACCACAATTATATCTCTACATCTTTTGATTTTATAAAATTCAAAAAATTAGTATTCAAATATTAAATATTACATGTTATATATAATCTGTTTAATCTAAAAAAAATTATATGTATATTGAAAATAACCAAAATTTAATCTACAAATATTATACTTTAACAATAGAATTTTAGACAAAAGTGTCAAATTATTTTGATCACTAACGTTAGTTTGACAAGTTTTATTAACATCGATACAAAATCACTTATCTCATTTACTGAAATATCAATATTATTCGTTGAATCATAAAAGAGATTATCGCGTTTTCGAGTTTCCCAAAATTGTAGTTTAAACATAATTGAAATAATAAATCTTCCTAGTTCCTGGTTTTCTGGAAACCAGTCTGAATTTCCAACCAGGCTTACTTATGCGATTATTATGCGCTGCCTGCGCCTTCTTTTTCTCGGTTAGTAAGACAGCGGCGATTGAGGAAGAGGAAATGCCTCACGCGTGACGATCAGCATTACCTTAAATTGAATCCTTCGCCTGCTCACGAAAGCAAATTCACAGGAGAGATGGTGCAAGATCCACGGACTGCATACTTACATTTTTGGACGCGGCGGAAAAATTTAGTGCCTCTCATAGAATAAAGTATTTTAAAAATTTTATTCTTCAGAATCCAAAAGAGTAAAAAATTTGAAATTCAATCGAGAAACATGATGCTAAACATTTACAGAATTGTAGACCTTTTTGTATATAAAATAATAAAGAAATAGCAAATTAAAATTCTCTTTAATTAAAAAAAAGCTATTTAGAATCAATCAAAAGAAATCTTTTCCTGATTTATACCTAAGTACAATTAATAAGAAAAATTGAATGATAAATATATATTATGAATGCTAAGATATATTTAAATTAATTTTAATAATAAAAATTAAAGATAATTTTAATTAAAATTTTATAATAAAATTAAAATCCATTTTTCTCTAATGGCTTATTTCAATGATATCTTTAATAATGAATTCTTCAAGTAATATTCGGAGTCAATTTTCTTAATAAAATGGAAAATGTCCCAATGACGACTCACGCATTTCATCATTACGTCTAACGTTGACAGATTAAGTAAACAATTGTTTTTTTTTTTTTTAATTGTATAATAATGCTTATATAGATTCGAAAATGCATTATAGTCTTTAGAATACTCTGTTCACGTTCAATTTATCGACGTTATCGGGCGCTAATGGGTTAAAGAAGACAAGTTCGGCTCGATGAAGCATCACGGTGACGACGTGGATATGGCCTGTCGGGTCAATTGGATTGCAGCAACTTTGGCCCTGAGATAGTCTTGGAAGAAGAGAGAAAAAGGGAAAAGCAGCGAGAGATGAGGGGAGGAGGGGGGGGAAGGGGACGGAAGTCGGCTCGCGAAAACGTCGAATTAACGACATTATACTCCCTAACCCCAGTAATGGCTGTAAAAAGGTTAGCTCGTCTTTTTCTCCCTCGTACAAGGTCTCCGTTTCCCCCCCCCCCTCCCTCTTGCCCTCTCTCCTTTCAGAAAATCGCAGGAGCTTCCCCTCTCTCGTGACGCTTCTTCCTCACCCTCTTCCTCGAGTCTCTCTCACCTCTCTTTCCCTTCTTCTCCTCAGTCCTTTAACGAGAGAACTTTAAGAGCTTCAAGAGCCGACTCTTACCACACATTCTCTGCCTTCGACACTTCCATTTCCTACGACGACGGAGGACCTCGTCGTCCGTTGATCCCGAGATCCTTATCAGTCGCTCCGCGAGTAATTAACTTTCCAGGATATAAAGATTGCGGGATAAAATGGGATTTGTGGTACATTGCTGTCTCATCAATTGGAGGGATGGAAAGAAAAAAATCATCAAATTCTCTCAGTTTTTCTTCCACAACAATAGCTCTGACAAAAATGTGACATGTGAATGACAAAAGGAGGAAATTAACTTTTTCTCCTACCCGGCCCCCGCAGCAGTTTCTCTATCACTTTATATCATTTTTTTTTTAACTCAAGAAGCTCAATATACCGAGTAATTACTCGAATATTATTTTCGGACTATCGATAAAGGATATCGGGAGAGAGAGAAAAAAAAAACTGTAAAATGCGTCGGCGGGGCTGTTTAATATTTTACGGCGGTCGTAATTTCCGCAGATCAATATTGCTCAACGCTTTACGGTTGATACATTTCCATCTCTAAATTTTCGCGCTTATTCTGCGAAGTTGACACAAATCGTGTATAAAGTGTCGGTATAAAATACGTTTACGATCGCGGATGTACGAATGGATGGCTTTAAAACATGGCGATAGCCATAAGAAATTTGCCATTGCCGCAAACATTAATAAGTCATTTTATTCCTTAGTTATATATATCTTATTTTCTCAAATAATGTGCGAGTATTCTCGCATTTGTTATCTATTGTATCTATCTTGTAAATTTGATCAATTTTTATGTTAATATATATATATATATATATATATATATATATATATATATATATACACATATATTTAATATATAAAATATATGTGTAGATATTAAATATATACACATATATGTGCATTAAATATATATATTCAAATATATTTTTAAAGTTGTGTCTATAGTTGAAAAGTATTAATTATATTTAATTATACATATCTTTTCTTCAAAGGATTTTTAAACGCGACGATAATAATAATAATTTTATATATTAAACTGTGTAAAAAAATTTTTCTGGTTTTCCATCATTTTTTTTTTGTATAAAATATCTGAAAACAACACAAGACAACTTTTCGTGAAAAGTCTTGTACTATGATATAATAATTCATTTAATATCTTTACAAACTCGAAGCTTTTAATTGACAAACTTTGAAAGTTCAAGAGTAGCTTTTAATTACAAGTTATTAATCTTTTATTATATCAATGTAAAAGAAAAAGATGCATAATTTAAAAGACGCAAGTACAAACATGATGATAAAATCTGGGAGGAAAGAAAACTACCAGCAAGATCGATTCATATGGTTCGAGGTAGACAACAAGGTAGCATCTCGAGCCTACATCTTTCCAAAAAGTAAGAAAAGTCTGCCATACATTGTGCCTTTTCTTATCTCCTCTCGAAAGTTTCGTGAGAATCCGCGAACATGGATCGCTCTTGAAATAGTTTGAACTTCCTGGTTTGTTCATCCAAACTATCGAAAAACTCGTCTACGCGCGTATTCTGGAGAGGCTTTTAGTCAATTAATCAGAACCCTATAGCTGATTTGTCGTTGCTAATTAGCACGTTCAACAAGCAGCTTCGATGGAATTCACCTTCGGAGAATTCCCAGAATCAGACGCATGTCACGTTGTGAAGGCATCGAAATATGCATATATAATGCACGTGTTCTCCATGACGTGCAATGTTTCCCAATTACGTATCAATGTTGAGTAATACAATATAATATCTCTTTAAAATGCATACAAAATATTTCTACCAATTCCTTTCAAATCATTTATTTTCATAATTTATTAAAAATATATTTCCTACAAATCCTTTTATTTTTAATATATACTCTTATATATTTCCTCAAAAATATTCTTCGAAGCAAGCAAATTTGAAATTGTGTCATCTCTACCTCTCGTCTTATTCTGTAAAAAATTAAAGCCTAAATATCCCATTTAATATATTTATAACGTAATCCATATTTTGCATGTTTCGATAACATCGTTTTTCCGATACATCTGTCAAGGAAACTGAGAGATAAATATACTGTCACGGAGACAGCCAGAGATAAGGCAATCAAAGAAGGATGTCTGAGCAATCGAAGAAGAATGGTGAACGAGATGGAAAGAGATAACTTTCCGACCATGTTTATGAAATATTATGGGAGTTTCCTTCAAATAAATCGAATATACATCGGGATGTACAACACTTTATACAAATAGAATGTCCCCTCGCTAAAATAACATCCGTAGAAAGATATCTAACTCATCCAAAAATACTACATATCATTTCAAAATACTTTGGTTATTTCAATTACACCGTCAAATTTCATTTTTAATTTAATATAATTTAACCTACTTTAGTTTACTTTGATTTACATCCAATTTAAATTAACGTAATTTGAATTTAATTTTTTTCTTTTTATTCATAATTTTTAATATATATTTTAATATATATATATATATATATATATATATATATATATATATATATTAATAATATACAAGCATTATACTATTAACATATTATATTTTATTATTAAAATTTCTAGCAAAAGCAAAGATTCTAGTTCTTTCTCTCAGGGACGATTCCGAGGGCGCGACATATATCTTTATAATTCCGATCGTTATTTAACGAGCCATTTAATCGGCGTGCCTTCCTCTCCCCCTCCCCGTCTGTGTGAAAGGGCAATCGGGGCATCCCCAACGTGTTTTACTAAATGGAAATACAATGCTTCATAGGAAACGCAGCAACGAAAGATTGTAAATCCACCGCCGTACGCAATTTGTCGACCCCTCGATGGCTCGTTTCCCTCAACCCTACCCCCCGTCGCCCCTCACTCCGCCCCGCTCGTGTCCCCCATCCCTTTCGACGAACAACCGGGGCGTTCACTTAACCGTGCCCGGAGCACAAACACGGGCACAAATTTTTCCGTTACCGATTTAACTCCGCGTGCATGACCGACCGTGAATTTTTCCGACCGCTCCCTTCCATTTCCCTTCCCACTTCCTTCTCATCTTTCCCCCTCTCCCCCGCCACGCTCGCTCGCTCGCCATTTTTTTTTCGATCAGCATTCGGAAAAAGCTTTTACTAGTCGATTCGTTTGCAAGAGCGACCGCAACCGCAGACACGATCGTTTTTACCGAAAGATATCGAGTCCGCTACCGAGAGGGGTAGGTATCGATATTCTTGTTTCGCCCATCGATACGTTACTTGATATTCCGGAGATATCGATGACATTAAATATCGGTAATATTAATATCCACACAGCTTTATGATAATATAGATTCTGCGTCTCGGGTGCAATTCAATTTAATTTTTTTTTTTTTTTTTTTTTTTTTACGTACATATTGACGCTTACAAAATAAATCGGTACTAAAATTATTTCAAATTTATTTGTAAATAAATAAATAAATAAATAAATAAATACTATTTACATATCACACTTTGTATATTTAATAACGCGTTCGTGATAGCAAGTGTTTCGCCGAAATGAAAGCCATTTCCCCTCCCGCCCCGGACTGCCATTATTACGAAATAGCCCGAGAGAATCTGTTCTTATTCGATGACACAGCAGATAGGCAACTATATTGATCATGCTCATTCTTTTGCTTTCGTCGTCGTTTTTTTTTTTTCACGTAAAAAGAAAGTAATGGAGATGGAGAAGATTACGAACCTCGGGGAAAAGGGGAAAGAATAATGTAATTGAAGGCATCTCAACATTTTTGATTTCTCTCCAGATGGATTTTACTTCATCGAACACGTGAAAGAGACGAAGAAGCCGAAGGGACAAGAATCGATAAATAGATAAATAGGGAGATTCGGTTGGAAATTGCTGCTTTGGCGCTCGCCCAATCGGCGTACATTAACGTCCGCAAGATCGAGGAGCTCGTTTCTCTCGTAGACCTCTCTTCCTCTACTATTTCCTCATCCCTTACCTTCAATCTTCCCTCATGTTCATCTCTCAACTACAGAAGAGCTAGGCTAGCATCGCGCGCGATGTATGTACATACATTTAACATACTCCTAACAAACTTATGTCCATAATTATTCAGAGTATACCTTTTAATGAAAGTTACTGAAGGGAGAGGATTGTATGTACTGGATATTATATATTATTTTTTAAGAATATATTTTCATAATGTTTGTGAAAAATATTAATATTTATATTATAATATTTTTTAAAAATAATTTTAAAAATGTTGAAAATATAATTTTTAATCTTATTATAAAATATATTTTTGAACGATGGTATTTTATATTTTTTGTTTCCAACATCAGAAATATCATGTGTGACGCTGGCGTTTCACTTGGTAAACTCCTTAAATTATTGAGAATTCTGAATTAATTTTTTTAGAGAGAATTCATTCTTTAATAAAATTCTTGACAAAAATTAAACAAATAATTGAAGCCATTAAATAAAAAAAATCTCGGGGCAAACTGCGTTCTACTTTGTCTTCTGATAATTTTTTAAACATTTTCTTGCCAGCTAGTCATTCGATAGTTCTGTCGACTTTAAAATGAGATTTCGTGTGTTATTCTGCAACTTATTTTTAATTTCCAGAAAGAGTTCTACGCGTAAAATTATTAGACTATTTATTAAATAAATTAGATCACCCGAAACGCCGAAACGTGCAAGTACCAAAATGAAACGTTAGTTGTGTTTCTATAGTTCTATCGACTTTAAATGAGATTTTGTGTTATACTGAAATCACTTGTATTTTTTTAGCAGAGTTCTATGAATATTTATTAAACAAATTAGATTTTAAATCACTTTTTACGCATAAAAATCTCTCTGAAAATTAAAAGTGATTACAGACTGACCCAAAATCTCAAAATCGATAAAACTATCAAAATGCAACCAGTCTCAGTATATATGTATATATGTCTGGTATCTCGGACGATCTAATTTATTTAATAAATATTCTAATATTTAAATAAATAATAATTTTAATAATTAATTAATAAATTTATTAATAAATATATTCTAATAATTTTTATAGAACTTTGCTCAGAAGTATAAGTGATTGCAGAATAACACGGAATCTCGAATTTTAAAGTTGATAGAACTATTGAAATATAATATCAGCGCTTCATATCTCGGTACTTACTTTCTGGGGCAATTTATTTTTTAAATAAGTATTCTAATAATTTTACCTATACATTTTTTTGTAAAACTATAATAGAACTCTCAAACGCTTAAAAAAAATCTGTAGAAAAATGCTAAAAAAATCGGAAGAAAAAATGAGACGAAATGTAAACTTGACGTTTGTTCCGAGCTATTCTTTTTTTTTTTTTTTTTTTTTTTTTTTTTATTTAATGACTACAACTATTTGTCTAATCTATTAAGACCTCACAATTATTAAAAAATAAAGTCAAAACTCGCAACAGTTAATGCGTTTCCACGAAATGAAATTCACACACATCCAAATAGAATTGCAGGAAATATTCTATACAATCACCGCAACAAAAAAAGAAATTTATTCCGTAAATAAAATGTAATAAATTACCTCATGATTCGATAAATCCTGATGCCAATGCAACGTCCAATCCCAGGCGTGTTCATCCTCTCCTTTGTTGATGCATCTTCAAAAACACTCACAAAAGAGTTGCACGTAAATTATGATGGTGAACATATTAATTATTGGAATACGATCGCATAGCATTTTACACGACATTTTGCTCTTCCGATAATAATCGCACTTCTCGGCGCGTATTTTATTTTAATTGCGATGCAGAACAAGGCGAAAAAAATATTGATATTTATGCGAGCAAATCTTTAATCTAATATTTTCAGGTGTTACGTTATGCAGATTATTTTTACCTCGGACCGGTTACCTTCCCGCTTTTTTGTCATTGCACGAATACAAAAAATCACCGCGTACAGCGCGTTATATACTTACGAAAAATTCAGGGTGCACTTTTTCGAATTAATAGATATGTACACCGTAAAACGATCATATTTCAATTCAGCACTCCCGACACTCGTTCGCGCACGAAATTAATTCTTTCGACCGACAAAGGATGCGATAAACATTCTCGAATTAACGTCGAAACGGCAAAAAAATTACGCGCACACATATCGTTTATTTCTTTGCCATATAAAGTAATTCGAGATTACAAAAGCGTTGTTCGAGCTTCACTTTTATCTTTTTTTTTGTCCACGAAAGACGGACGACCGTTTTACAATCGTTTCACATATCTATTAATCCTCGAAAAATACACACCGAATTTTTTGTATGTATGTAACGTGCTATATACGCGGTGATTTTTTTATTATTATTCGCGTGACGACAGTGAAGCGGGAAGGTTCGACGTAAATAAAAATAAGTATCTGCGTAACCATAACGTAATACCGAAAATATTGGATTAAATATTCGCTCGCGCAATGCATATCAATATTTTTTCACGTTATTCTACGTCGCAATTAAAACAAAGTGCGCCCCGAGAAGTGCTATTATTATTATCGAGAGTGTCGTGCAAAATGTCGGGCGATTGTTATATTCAAATAATTAATGTATATTCACGAACATAATTTAAATGCAAGTATTTTGTGATTATTTTCGAACATGTATCAACAAAGCAAAGAAAATTAGGAGAGGATAAGTAAGCCTCGTATCGGACATCGGGATGACATCAGGCTTTCATCGAAGCAATTATGAGGTAATTTATCATGTATTATTCCAATCAATTTTTTTTGTCACATTGATCGCTCAGCATATTTCGTGAAATTCCACTTGGATGTGCATGAAGCTGACATCTTACAATGGAAACTCATTAATTTGTAAAACATTTGTAACTTTTGGCTTTATTTTTAACAATTCTAGAATTCTTGATAGATTAAAAATAAATTTTGATCATTAAATAAAAATGACTCGAGACAGACTGAACGCCAAGTTTACGCGTCTCACTTTGTCCTGACAATATTTTTAACACTTTTTGCTAGATTTTAAATGCTCGAGAATTTTACAATAATTCTACAAAAAGTTCTAGGCGTAAAAATTAATAGAAAATTTATTTTAAAAAATTAGACCGAGACGTTGGACGTATTAATATCGAGATAAAGACGCTGGTTGTATTTCGATAGGTATATCAACTTTAAATGAGGTTTTAAATAATTTTTACTCAGCTCAATATTTACATATCCGCCGTCTCGAGTAATCTAATTTGTTTAATAAATATTCTTATATTTTTTACGAATAGAACTCTCTCTGGAAATTAAAAGTTGCAGAATAACACGAAATTTCATTTAAAGTCGATAGGACTGTTAAAATACGACCAGCGTCTCTATTTACAGATGTCTGACGCCTTTATTTATATGTGTCTGACGTCTCTCACAATCTAATTTATTTAATAAATATTCTAATAATTTTTAATTAGTACAGAACTGTCGAACGTTTAAAATCTGGCAAAAAATGCCTGAAAAAATCGTCGACAAAGTAAGACACAGTGAACTTCAGCGTCAGTTTGTATCTTTTTTATTTAATGGCCTATTATAGAACTATTTTTTTAATCTGTCAAAAATTCTAGAATTCTTATTTAAAATAAAGCCAGAGCTTTCAACAATTAATGACCTTCCACAAAATGAGATGTCAGTTTCACACACGCACGCGAAATATCTTTTTTTTTTTTTTTTTTCTAATTGTGCTAATTTTCGGAATCAGCGAAATTAAGTTCTGTAATTAATTCCGTAGTCGCCGTAATTAATTTTGGCCGTCCACTTTTATGATTTCGCGACAGGGTGACAGTGGCGAGAACGTAAACTTCCGGTTATTTCGTAATTCGTATAAGCTTATAGTCCTAATGCGTGTTGTAGGAGCCAGCAGTGAATGAAAAGCCAGTGCATTATAAATGGGGATGAATTATGTCGCCCCTAAAGGCAGAGGATGGGGAGAGGGAATAGTGGAGGACTGAATTATTACCGAGCATGGAGGGGGTAGAACCATCCCCCCACTGGATTTAAATTGCTGCTTCATTCGTTTTGCTAATTTTTCACTTTACATTGTTACCTCTTCGGGGATATTTTCCTCTCCCTCGCTCTTTCTAGTTCTTCAATGTATCCGTGTCAGGTATTATGAAACAGACTGATTGATCGACTATATGCTTTTTTAAATATTTATTGTAATCTTAAGAAAGGACGTTCTTTAAATTTTTATCAGTAATAACAAATCTTGAAATGCTTAATATTTAAAAATAATTTTAAAAAATTATATATTTATAATATATATTATATATATAATAATATTATATATATATATATATATATATATATATATATATATATATACATATACGTACAAAGTGTAAATATTAAGAAAAAAAGTATGAAACAGTATGGCAAATAAATTAAAGTATCGATATCCTATTAAATTTTAATCGTCTGTAAATTCAAAAAATTTAATATCGTGTTGGATTATCTCCCACATATCTCGAGACTATTTAATAACAATATACTGACGATCGAAAGCCGTTATGTATTATAGACAGTGCAGGAAAAAGAAAAGTATAACGAAACTGTTGAAATGGTTGAGATGATCCGCAAGTGCTTCCGATCGCGAAATAGAAGAGGATAAAAGAAAAGACAAAGAAAAAGAAGGGAATTCAATTAAAGCGTTCTAATAGATATACTATTATGTTCTTATCGGTCTAATTGCTTCTCCCTTCAGAAGATCACTATCCTGTATTAATTAAAATTGTGCGAAACTAAAATCCAGCAAGTTATATTCTCGATTCAATAATCACAATCTTCCCATTATGAATATTACAGAGAATATCCAGTATAAATTACTAGATTAATTTTAGATGAATATTATTAAGTAATTCTTAAATTTATTATTAACTTAATAAAAAAATACTATATTAAGAAATTGTAAAACAAATAGAAACGTGATATAACAAAACGTGATATAACAATACGATTTCTCGAGTTTTATAAAATAAAATATCATATGTAAAAAAACTATTAGAATAAAAATTCAATTTGACAATAGTTTTTGAATAGTGTTATTAAATAATATATTCTTCTGCTTGTAAACATTCTATATTAATTATAAAACAAATAAACTCAAGATTAATTAAGAAGTGTGAGAAAGTCGATTGTTCACCTGCAATGCAATTTAAGATTCGTTTTTATTTCGTGTCCATTATTTCGTTATCTCACGAACAGATAAAAATCCTCATCCCTCAAGATCACTGTCTCCAAACAAAGAAGGTAAATAATCTAACATCGGAATGATTTAGTAGCTCGAAAATCAATTGGATTCGTTGATGTTTCTCTCATTGAATCGATTTCTATCTCTAGGCTATGTTTACTTATCTGCTGAACAAATTTTGCTCTCGGTAACTTCACAGAACTTAAGAATAGGTTTGAAAGGTGGCGAAGAAGAAGGAAAGAGACTTGTGCCAGCTTTCCCATTTTTTTTTTCTTCAACCATTACCGAGATCGCAGCCGAGAATTCTATAATAAAGTTTACCTCAGGCCGAATCGAATGCGCGATTTATTTCTTTACTACCGTCTGTTCTTTAACGAACGCATCCCTCCCTGATTCGGCAGAGAAGATGGCAAATCATTGGAACAACGCGAATTAATCCGTTCGAGACCTGCAAAAAGACGGTGCGGATACGAGGAAGATAATGAAAACCGATACACGCGATCTCGAAAGAATAGTACCAGTGGTTTTAACCTCATTTTCCGAATCGAATTTTTATAAATTAAAAAACGAGCGAACGCCGTTAGAAAAGTACTTACCGTGCGTCTCATAACTTTTGATTGTCCTTTAACCACGAATCCCATAATGAGTTGGAGAACGATTCTAATTAACGTTAATTCTAACAAACAAGGATTTTATTATATTTATTTATACCTCATTTAATCCGGCAAAATGTTAATATCCATTCGATAGCTCGCTCCCTTTCCTAACAAAAATCATATAATTATGCATTATTTATAATGAAATATTAAGCTGGTTTTTTTTTCCCCGAAAAAAATATTATATTCGATATAAATTGATTTCCAACTATTTAAAAATAAAATAAATATATATTAAAAATAATATTTATTAAAAATAATATTTTTATATTAAATAATATTATTAATTATTACTAAAATATAATATTATTTAAATGTTGAAAATAATACAAGAGATTTATTATTATTGTCGAATTATAAATTATTGTGGATATAGATACTCGGTTGAATGACGTAAAATTTATGTTGACACCACGGTGGTTTCCTTTTTTTTTCTTTCTGTCATATCCGTAACGACGTTGCGTATGCATTGACTTGTTCGCACACTCATTGATTCGCCGGCCATTCGATTTTAATTCAATTCTGTCGCGCTATTTGTCTTGCTTTTTGGCAATCGGCCGCGCGCACAAATCTGATCGGCTTTTGTGCAAAAAAGAAATGAAATTGTATGGGAAGGACATGGGGAAGGAAAAAGTTTCGAAAAAAACTCAGAGCAAAGCACAAATATTCAATTTCGATGCTGTTCACTCGTAGCTCGCCAACTTTTTTCACAATATAGCATCTCCAAACAATATTTCTCGCGTTTTTTATGTATTATATGAATAAACAACGTCCCACACACATACATACATCGTGCACGCGTCAAATATTCTATGAAAAAATTTTATATAATACTCTTGAGTTTGACGTTCATATAATTTTAACATTCTCTTACAAAACACTTTTTAATTTTCAATAACTACATCGGTCTTGAAAATCTGTAAACTATGTCATAAAAAAAATTGTTCCGCAAGTGAAAGAAAATTATTAATGGAAATAGTTTGATTCTGATATTTTATTTTAAAATATATTTAAATATATTATATAACGTATATAATTTTTAAATTGAGGCATTGATTAATGATAAATAAAAAAAAGTATTAATATTAAGAAATAAGAAGTAGAAAATGGAACTTTAAATTAAGATTTAAATATATATAGAACAGATCTGAACATTTTTAAAACATTCTGTATTACTCAAGCTATTCGAGACCTCCCGATTAATTTTCCAACCGAGATTAATAGCGAAAAAAGCCGAGGACTTTGGTAGAATTTATCTCAGAAAACTCTGAGTGGAAGCGAAGAAAGACTTATTGGCTCGAAAGAGGCGTAAAGGAAGAACAAAAACACGGCCCACAAAGGTTACACGCTCGAACTAGAGGGTGGAGGAGAACGAGGAGAAGTGTGAGGGAAACGAACTGGAAAAAGTGGCCGGGAGGGTGGAAAAGGAGTTTAAGAGAGTGGATTGGAAAACGGGTAAAGTCACCGTTAAAATGCCGGTAATGCTTAAGATGCGGGTATTAATTAGCGTGCGGAGTTTACAGACGTTAAGAGAAGATTCAAAGAAAGAAGGAGAGACCGAGAGAGGAGAAAGGAGGACGGAGAGAAAGGTTGTTTGCAAAGGATAATAAACCATTAATGAAAGGGTAATGCCAGTATGGGTGTCAGGGAAACGCGACGGAGTATAGCCCGTAACTTTAGTGGGAAACCGAGGAAGCTAACTAAAAGAAAGAGAGAGCATAAAAGTAGAGGGTAAGAAGAAAAATAGTTAAAAAAGAATCCTGAGTGTGTAAGCTTTCACGCTGAAACTTTCAATGTATAATTTAGATCTCTTATTTTTATGTCTGTGTATTAACCTATGTATTACTAAATGAAAAATAGAATCGATTTTTTCTCAATGAAAATTATTAAACTTGGAAATGTAAATTATCTGAAAAAATAAAATTTTCGATCCTATTTGAAAGAACGAAATCTCTATTTTTACGCTCTCTTTAAAATGAAAAAAATAAAAAGATAATAGCTTATAAAAAATAGCTTTTGATTAGTTTTTTTAATCTTAAAATATTAATCGCTTACATAATTAATAACTGCTATTTTGAAAATATGTCGCATGAAGTAAATTATAAATTTTTGTTTGATAATCGATTGTTGCGAGGAAAAATTTATAAAAACAATGCAAAATATAAGCTAATTAAAAATAATCAAATTAAAAATCTAATTAATATATAAATGAAATCATGTTGAAATTAAATAAATTATACATAAAGAGAGAAAGAAGGAGAGTATTCATATGTAATCTCGAATGTATAGTTAACACATATATATATATATATAATGTTAAGGGCACTACAATTGATAGATCTATATTCATCGATGTAAATATGGATGAAAATATAACTTTATACATATAACTCGAAATTGACACCTTGTTTTTCAGTTTAAAATATATTTCTAAAGATGTTCTTTTCAGTTTAGATTTAGCGACATCAATTGTATGTATTATTTAAATATATATTATTTACATATTATTAAATTTATTGTAAATTATAATTGTATTATAATCTTGTATTACTATATATATATAATAATATGTAAATAATATATATTTAAATAATACATACAATTGATGTCGCTAAATCTAAACTGAAAAGAACATCTTTAGATTTATTAAATTTATTGTTAATTATAATACAATTATAATTTACAATAAATTTAATAATATGTAAATAATATATATTTAAATAATACATACAATTGATGTCGCTAAATCTAAACTGAAAAGAACATCTTTAGAAATATATTTTAAACTGAAAAACAAGGTTGCGTCAATTTCGAGTTATATGTATAAAGTTATATTTTCATCCATATTTACATCGATGAATATAGATCTATCAATTGTAGTGCGCTTAACATTTACATTATAAGTTGTGGATATAAGCGCCATGTGCCTTTATCAGTCTAGTCCACATTGTACTGTTCTACATAATCCGTGATATTATTGCTTTAACAATTCGCTTATGTACTATATATCGTTATGTACAGCTGCACTGCATTCAGTACTGTTACTCCGAGAGAGTCACTTGCTTTCTAATAATTTAATACCCGACTTGGACAAAGTATCTCTCTTATAATTGATAGTGTAACTTTCCATATACATATAGAAAAAGATCTAGCAAAATTCTTTTAGCTTTTTAACTATACTTTTATACCCGTCCAATCTGCAATTTTGCTCGATAAAATATGCAGGCGCTCGCTATATGTAAAATTATGATAAAATCAATCTAGGTCGTGAAAAAAGTTCTATACTCGATAATAAATGCAGATACCCCTTTGCAATTCGCGCAGCGAATAAAAAAAAAAATCCTCTTTTGCGATTTCATTCGCATTTACTATTACTACTTTGAATCAGCGAGCAGCGACATTTTCTATCTGGGAACGAAGGTGAAATACAATATGCATGGCTATAGAAAAACAAAGACGCGCATTTCGCGGACGATTTGGACGGACAAACGGTGATAAAGGACTGGAAATACGGAAGTAAGGGAGAAAAAGAGGAGATGGAACACCCTACGGTAAGGGTGCAGACCGCATTTAAAGTCTTTTATTTCGAGCGCGACAACCACGGTTGAAAAACAAAAGGCATGGGATGGCAGATCAAAGAGTTCAGAGAGAAACTCCACTAGGCATGCCGAGGATCTCTCATTCCCTCTCTATATTTCTCTCTCTCTCTCTCTCTCTTTTTTTTTCTTTCTTTCTTTCTCTTTCGACAGAAGGAAACTATCTCAATCGCTTTTCAGTCGCCTCTTCATTTCTATCGCTCGCTCAAATCCTTTTACAAGCATTACTTTTCATTCGGAATCTCTCTCTAAACTATTGCAACTGTCGACATTTGGTACGAAAATACCTATCCTGATGAAAAAGGGGAGAGAGAAATAAAGGAGGGGCCGAAAAATTTAATTATTATATCACCATATTTATGAAATATTGAAGGGATCCGAAATAGCATTCGACACTTGGTCTCGTACACAATTTATATTTCCACTAGGATTTTACAACATATGTAATAAATATGTAAAAAGTACAATAGCATTCGAAAACGGTATTGATTATGGATTATTGGCAACCTGGGGACAGTAAATCCTAACCCGTCAGCGCCGTCGTTTAACTTATGCACTAGGTTCGGAAAGCGGAGCAAATATGAATACTTGATGGCGACCCACCTGTCGTTCTTCTTTAGCTTCAAGCCTATGCGTGGAGTCTCGAAACATGGTAGCGCCACTTATGTCTCGTTGAATGATGCATCGGTCAATCAATCGACCACGTTGCTCGTGTGCGAGTGTGTGAGACAGCCTAGCGTGATTGTGTACGGGAGCGAAAACTCCTATCCCGATAGAGCCGTCACAAGATGTGCGGTAACCGGGTTATCGATTCCAGAGCGTGATGACACGCGACCCTTATTTTAATGGGGGAGGCAAAGCCTTAAGGTAGACCGGAGTAAGAGTAAGCTAACCGCGAAATTCGATAATTAAACCTTAAAACTCGGGTAATAGAATTCACTGTCATTGTGTGCTTACATCGATCTGTCATAAAATGCATTCAATTATTGGATTTTCCCGTTGCGTCATGGCGACTCGCATTTTGCTCGACAGCGCCCGTCATCGGTTTCGTGTTAATTAAATCAACCATGATTAATTAATTTATTACGTAAAGGTCGACGCTGCTATAACAGCGGACGTGATAACAAATATTATTATCCGTTAAATGTATTGGGGATGGCCTGTATCGAAGCTTTATGTATATAACAAATATATTATTTAACTGTTTCCTTTCTTAAAAAAAAAAAATCCTAATATTTTATCTTTCACAAAACACAAGAACTCAAAAATATAATCAAGTATAAATATATAACTGTATAAAAATTATATAAAGAGATTTAAAAACATTTCAGGAATAAATGTAAAGTAATTGTAAAAGAGTACTTTTAAAAAGAGATCAATAATCTAGATAAATTTTCCATAAATTTGAGAGAATTCAAAGATAATTAAAATTATTAATTTATCAATAAATTTCTTTATGTAAGAAAATAGAAAGCGCCTCATATATGTATGTATTATTATTGTGTCAAGTAATCATGAACAATTGTATGGTTTTCCGCAATAATTCGTCCAAAGTCAATCAAATCGTGTAATCATAAAAAAAATTAATAAAATTATAAATTTAATTAAAAATTAATAAACAAATAAAATTTCGCGCTTAAGCATAAAATAACTGTGAATTTACATCTGGAAATAATTCCTGCGATTAAATATTTCCATCTTAAGTTTCGAAACGCGTATAACGATAAAATAATGTTAAAAAAATTTTACAACTCAGAGTTATTCAATTTAAAACCATAACTTATTGTTAGATTTGTTAATGAAGTCAGTCGAGAGCTTTCGTTTAAAGTTACGTTTGTTCGCGCTTGATTGCGACACAATTTCGTCGCGCTATTCAAAACTACTCCAGTAAATTCCGAACTTTGGTTTGGAGCTTGAATTTCTCGATATTCAACATTCTCTAAATCCTTTAAGTCCTACAAGAAACGACGTAACCAACATTTGGCTCGATTTTAAAATTTAATTGATTTGATAAAACACCAATGTCATATGTAATATTTCTCGTGGCTAAACTAGATCAATATTTGAACTTGGCACGTCTATGAAAATCGTTGAATGAAAAATAGATTTTTGATAAATTTTGAGAAAAAAGTTTCATCTCCTGAAAATCTTTTTGCCCGCAAACGAGATAGTGTGATTAGGTCAAAATGCAATACGCATACATATGTAAATATTTCTAGTATCGAGAGTGTTTCACAAAGTTATTTATACATATGTATGTATTATAGATGCTTGTCTGAAAAAGTTTTGACAACTCGTGACTCGATAATATTGACTGAAAATATTGTGATATTAATGTTTAAAACTGTTTCTAAAAAAAAATATAGGAACATACGAACACGAGAACTAAATGTTTAATTCCCGAATAACAATGCATTTCGCATTCGACTTAAAGACACTCGCCATTATTCTTGCTTATCTCGCTCCACTCGCCTGGCGTTTTCATGCTAATTCGGGTCATTGAGAATTTTCCCTTTCGCGCCGTTAACAAACCCAAGCTGCAAAATTGTTGGTTGTAAAGCATTCTCGAAAGCAGCGGCAGCAAGGACGATGAAAACGGTCGGTAATGGGAGGAGATGCAGCGGGAACGGAAACTGCAGCGCCGCTGAAGTTTGTTTTTCATCTCTCCAACTAGGCGGGAGTTCTCTAATTAAAGCAGGAGCGTTTGGCGTTCGGCAATTAAAAAGCGCGAACTTCAAAGGCCAATTGAAACGTAGCTCGATTTTATATCACCTGTCGTACGTAATCATCGAGACAGGTGACGGACGCGACGATGCATCACGAAATGCATCCATGCATCGTGAAGTACTCGAAGTCTCCTTCCCACTTTTCTCACTTCCCTCGTCAGAAAACAAGGTTTATCAAGAACCTGCTTGTTTTACATTCGTCGATTAAAATTTTTTTTAAATGCATTAGAATAACCTTAAATTAAAGAAAAAATTAAAATCAAACTAAATAAATTAACATTTATTAATTTATATATTTATTAATATTATAAATTAGATGTGATAAAAATAAAACATGTACATATAGTATTTTGCAGAATCCATAAAGGTATCTTGGTGTTTGTATAAAATTCTTATTTTAGAAATTAATGAAAAATTGAGGTTGCGTTGTCGTCTCTTTTAAATCTTTCACTATTATTTAATATAAATGAAAATAAGAATTTTTAGCTGTATAAAATTAAAAGAAAAAAAGTCAGTCAAAAATAACTTAATATAATAACTTAAATCCACCATTTAGAAATTACATAAAGATTACATATGAATCAAGAAAATCAAAATAAACGTGATAAAAATTAGTCATTTGCAATAGAATAGATTTATTACCAGCATTTCTAATTTATATTATGAGTTAACGTAAATTAAAAATTATAATAAACAAGTAAAATTAAAAATTTTTTTCTTGGTAAATATTATATGTAAAAGTTAAATCGAAGTACATTGAAAACATCAGAACGAATATGCATGTAAAGGAAAAAGAAAAAATCTATATAAATGTGAAAATCGAGGAACCTTGTTTGTTTAACTATTTACTTGGAATAATTTGTTCGTTAGCAGATGAAAGAGCCAAGGGGCTTGCAATCAGTTATGCAATTAATATTGCAATCAATATTTCGCCGATTAGTGTGCATATAACCTGAAAAATCCAATAATTATGTAAATTCGCATTAATCTCGACTTGTATTTTGTCAGATACTCTCATAAAACTAATAAATATATATCTCTTGCATTAATTCCACATTATTTAATAAAGCTGGAGTTTTACATTATTTTTTTTATAAAAATCCCAAATATATAACACTGTACAAAGATACACTAATTCGCATCAAATACTCTCTAATATATTATTTTAATTTTAATATAAGAATATGATTGATTTTTCCGACGGATTTTAATTCCCTTTATTTGCATTATTTATATATGTTTGCTATGGTATAAAAAATTATGCTTTATCTTTCGTTCATCCCTGTTCCTTTGAACGACCGCAAACATCCATCTAATCGTTCTACCGACCGCGAAGCGCTTTACTTTTCGTCGAGACGTGATCAGAGGATATGAATATTAAAAGCGGCTTTTCGCGCTCTGATGAATATTGATATCGAAGAGCAACGCAAAACACAACAACCAAAATGATCGTCCTGCCGGGAGCCTTTAGAGACTCTCACTCTTTTCCCCGGATATTCGTACAAACCTAACTTATGCAACTACCTACTATATATTTAACCGTTATCGACTCACTCTCGCGATTCTACGACCTGTTTTCCCTTCGTGTTTCCTCGCGTAAATTGGAGCTACAATATTACCGCCATACAATATTCTAATCCGTTAGGAAAGTAACTATCAAAGAAGTTTGGAATAATTTAACGTGTATACAGTAATTTTTATTTATCAAGAAAACCACTCAAAATTTCATTACTTTTTAATTTAATTTATGTTAACTCATAATATAAGATTTTTATTTATCAAGGAAACAATTCAAAATTTCATTATTTTTTAATTTAATTTATCTTAACTCATAATATAAATTAGAAGTACAGGTAATACATCTTATTAATTTTTTTTAGACTTAATTTATGTTAACTCATAATATAAGATTTTTTCCTTATTAAGGAAAAAATTCAAAATTTTATTATTTTTTAATTTAATTTATCTTAACTCATAATATAAATTAGAAGTACAGGTAATACATCTTATTATTTTTTTTTAGACTTAATTTATGTTAACTCCTAATAAAAATTAGAAGAGCGGATAATAAATATATTCTACTGCAAAAACTTGTATAAGCATTCCGAAATAATTGCAGTGTGTGTGTGTGTGTGTATGTATATATATATATATATATATATATATATATATATATATATATATATATATATATATACAACGTGCAACATTTGATAAGAGAATACAAAATATATGTATACATATATATATAAAGAAAAAGATTCAGGTGGTGAATAGGACAGCTCATTAGGACGGGAATATCGCTTCTTTCGGACCACGGGCGTCGCCCGGGCTCGCTGGTCGATCGTCGACGAAGCCGAATGCTCTTTGTTCCAACGAGAGTTCCGACCATTGTGTGTCGTACGGTTATCAGGCGGGCACGGGATAATTCGGTGCCCAGGCACAATGAAGTCGCGAATCGCTGTTGGAAAATCGTCTGTGATTCTGCAGCCCGCGCTTTCGAGACGCCTGATGCTGATTAATTAGGTCCCCTCTGTCCCTCCCTGCCTCCCTGCCTCCCTCCCTCCCTCCCCTCTCCCCACTCCCCCTTCCGATCCACCCCCTTCGCGCTTACAGTCCGCATTAATCACGCGATCATTAGCCCGAAACATCGACGGCGGATGTCTCGTTATTTCGCGCGTAATTATTGCACGCCCTTATGCACCCTGGTTAATTCTTCGAGCTTGTAGAATTAACCCCGCGCGCTTTTTCGCGCGGATACGAATCATAGAGAGAGAGATGAGCTTGATGCGATTAAATTTTAAAGTTTACAAAACAAGAGAGAGAGAGAGAGAGAGAGAGAGTTATATATTACAGGGTGTATACTCTTTGGAAAAACGTAGAAAAGTTGGAATTTTCAGGGAATTTTCTTGTACCTGAAGAAATCAAGGAATTCTTATTTTATTGGAACTCAGGGAATTAGAAGAAAAAATCTCTTTTTGATAAATTTTGCCCCATAAATTATGTCTATCTCTGTTTATACATTCAATGTTTTAACAAAATATTGAATATGCAGTAGATATTCTTTACTTTAATTTTTCGTATAAAAAATAAAAATTATAAAAATTAAAAATTTTTAAGGTTAAAAGCTTAACGAAAGCTGTTCAATCTTTTCAAGTAAATTTGTAAAACTAGCACTTGAAACTTAAGTAGCTTTGTATTTTCGTTTTGTATGATTGAAAAGAAAATTAGAAAATTTTTTTAAAATTTATTATAAAAAATTACAAAAAAATCTTGAAAATATTCTCTTTTTCCTTAGAATTTTCAACAAAAATACCTGAAAGACTAAAACATTTTCAGGAAATTTTTTTACAACCTTCCGGTAGATACACTTTATTATAATACAATTTGTTATAACAAAGGAACTGATTTTTAATAGCCATATTAGTGATATTTTTTTACTTATTGTTAAAAACAGTCGATCCAAACTAATTAAAGCATTAAAATCTTTATTTATAGAAGGAAAATTCTTTAATATATATTCTGTACATATTTGTTCGAGAAAAAAAAAAGAGAGAAAAAGAGAGAATATTTTTCTCGATAAATAAAAATATAATAAATTCTAAAATATCTGAGGCAACATAAGAGAGGCGAAATGATCGTGTCGTTTAATTAGCACGACTATTATCGTGCTATTATATGCGGTAAATTCGGAAGTTTTATGAATTATGACAGTCCGTGGAAAAGAGCGCGGTTGAAAGGGACTGGAAGTGACGTAGCTCACTGCATTATATCGTCGAGATAGAAGATCTTTGGCGAAAGATATATTTCTCTTCGTATCGTGCACGCGCCACATTTATTCATGAACATTTAGGCGCCAAAATAAAATGATTGCACGTAATAAAAAATTCACAATTTTTATAATTTTTCTCATCCAAAATGATTGAGAGCATATAAAATTGAACGCATTGACAAAAACAGCGACAAAGTGACTGTAAAATCGATGCGAAAAATTTTCCACGCGCGTCGCGGGTCTTGATTTATCAAATAAATCGCGCAATATTTGTCGAGCTGTACGATATATACATCGGAAGAAATATTTCAAGAAAAATTTCCAGACAGCCTCTCTCGAGTTTGCAGAAGGTCTGTTAATCGACCAATGGATATTTTTAATGTTTTATTAGAAAAACGATGCTCTCTTCCTTTACTTAAGCACTGACAATATTTCACGTCAAGCTGTTAAACACGTGTAAAAAATTTACGTCATAAATATTTCTGTGGTTTTGAAAAAGAAGACTATTTATTTTTTTTTTTTTTTTTTTTTTTTTTTACGTTAGCAATTATTCACAAAAAAGTTCTTTATTTCAATATTCCGTTATACGTCAACCCCCTCCTTAATTCAATGCAGCAATTACCTTATGCGAATTCACCATCGTTATTAACTGAGCCACTTTACATGTAATAGTGAACGTACGGGCCTCACACAATGGCGATTACAAAAACGCGATATCTTCCGGGGTCGAACATCACGGCCGTTATATATTACAATTATAGCCGTCTCTAACGGTAATTACGTGCGATACGAACAATTCACGCTTTACTTGGAGATCGATCGCCGTCGTCATGTTGACCTGATTGCCGAACACAATGTGATTTTCGTAATATTACTTTTATTATATTCTGATATCTGTTTTTTTAATCCTTTCAAACTTTAATGACAGGCAATTTGTCATAGCATCGGTATTTTTTTTATCTTATATAATTTAATTTTTAAGTAAACATATTATATTCAATATATAATTTTGGAATAAAACGATGATTTAATTAATACTTTGCAAAAAACATGCACAATAATTATAATTCATAACTATTCTAAAACTTACTCCGAAAGTTTATTTCAAATATAGAATAGTAATTTTTAATACACACAGTACTTGTCTCTCTCGTTAAATCGCAATTAGTTTTGCAAAATGCAATATAAAATCTATTTAAAAGTCGGAAAAATTAAGATTGACTTAAACCGCGCAATCCAGATATTCGACGAATTAAGTTTTATAACAACCCTATATATAAAATTGTCCTATGTAATGCATAAATAATATTATACTAAATAACATACTACAAAAAAATTTTAATTTTACTACACTATATAAATTGTTATAAAAATATTATATTGTGTTATCTAGCGCGCAACGATCAATACATGCATAATCAGGTGCACTAATCTCTCTCTGTCGCATTCTAACACGTGTTGCAAATGTGCGAAAAGTTAGATAAGGGTTTATAAAAATTAAATAAAATTGTGAAAATGCGCGACGTAGAGAGAATTTTCCTGACACGGCTTGTGTGTTCATCTTTAGAGCCCTGCTCGAGTACAACACTTACTATACCGGCACGATATACTGACTCGGATATAAGGCATGAGCTGCGCGCGCCCTCGTCCTCGACGAGTCTTATATATCGCCCCGCAGTGTCTCGCATGCCTTTCATTTCGTCCTTTACGGTACTTCGTCATGATTTACGATGTATCCGCATGAGAAACTACGGCATCGCGCGCGTGCACGCCTCGCGCATGCCTCCTCTCTTTCTCTCTCTCTCTCTCTCACTCACTCACTTCCTTCCTTCCTTCCTTCCTCTATCCATGGTTTCCGTCGCGTCAGTATACCGTCTGTAATTTTCTCGTCGGCAGTCGCGAGACGTCGGAAAAGGATGCTCCGCCAAAGGACTCCTTTGATCCGGCTTCGACGGAAGTCGCGGCTGTGTTTTGGTCTCTCTCTCTCTCTCTCTCTCTTTCTCGATGCGGTAGGTCGCGGTAGCGATAAGATACGGCGAATCATATAAACGCGGCAGACATCCTTGGAATGCTTAATCCTTGAAGACCCGACTCCGTCGCGTTATAGTCATCAAGTATCCACTTGAAAATATCTTTAGCACGTTGAAATTTTTTTTAAATGTAAATTACGATACAAATCGAGAATCAAATCGAGATGTAATTTTTTTTTTTTTTTTTTTATTTTTCCGTGTTGCATTAATCGTTTATATTACTCGGTTTTATATTCATAATTTACTGCCAAGGTAAAAGAATAATATTAAATTATCTTATAACATATGTAAATAAATAAAATAATAAGAATAAAAAGAATAAAGAATTCAAAGGAGAAGATTAAAGAATAAAATAAAATTTTAAAAACAATTATACACATGACCGAAAGGACTGTTAATCGAAATGTTGCTGTTTAATTAACGGAATAAAAAAAATTGTGTATGCAATACGATATTTAGGCTCGCTTAGCTGCAGTAATATTAATTTTAAATTAATGAATATTTCGTTAAATAAGTCAAATGATTTCATTAAATGTACAAAGCACACGTGCAAAAATCAACAAGGTATACATTGCGAACTTTGATATATGTATATGCCAATTCATTTGAAATTCAAATTTAAACGAAGCTTAGCAAACAATTGGAAATTCAGCTGTATTAAAATTTAAACCTGAGAAATATTTTTTCACACGATTTCGTTTGCGATATACTCGGTAACTGAATGTAGGGCGCCATTTTCAGGTAAATGGCTGAATTATCATAACTACGTAAAACGAGCATCGTTTGTATACCGTCAACATATATGTACACATATATACACGTATGCATAACCGTATTAACTTTGCACGCGGGCGCGCTATCAAAGTTTCAAACATTTGCGAACGTACTGTCATTACATAATCGTTCTATAATCACTTTTTCGACAGCTACAATCAAATACACACCGGTTCGTTGTTGCACGAATCGTCGTTTGTTTATTGTGCAATTAATGACGAGGCGGAGAGCTAATTATTAGTACGCCCTGTAAAACGAACACTCTCTAATTTATATCCGTTGCTAATTAGTTTCCAGCAACGAATAATTGCTAATCAACATTGGGCGCGAGTTTTAGAATTTTCGGCCATTTTTTAAATTATTATTACATAATTGTGAGACCGTATACAACGTAAAGTACAAAATATCAATATTTATATCAATATAAATGTTTTGCTCTACACGTAACTTTTTTTTTTTTTTTTTTTTTTTTTTTTTTTTTAATATCTATGCTTTTTTTTCAGTATCAATAAGAGAGAAGAGAAAGAGACAGCTAAAGTAGTATAAATAAAGGATAATATGCTGTATAAATTGAACAGAATCAATATACTTTCACTATTTTTATATCAAAAGGTAACTCGTTGTTTTGGATACTTTTTGTGCAACTTTTTCGACCATTTTTACATTTATTATTTTTATATATCGAATGAATTTTATACGTCAATATCTTCTGGCAGAATCTTTTAATGTTTTTTTTTAACAAATTGCACACAATGCTGGCATTTAGCTACGACTTAGATTAGGATTGAACCTCAAAAAGCCGTCGGAAAACTTTCTCCATTTGGCACGTTTTAGTAATTGGAATGCGTAATTTTCGGCTAGCATTGTTCCCTGAAGAATACTGCGTAACGAATGACGTGCGACGTCGTCAAGGAAATTGCATCTTAAATCTTACAAACTGGAATTCCTTTCGTTCAACACGCCAAGCAATCTGTTCATCCTTTCTCTCCTCTCCTCCCCATCCCTCTCTCTCTCTCTCTCTCTCTCTCTCTCCCTTCTTTTTTCTCTTTTCCTATCTGTCTCTCACATATCAAGACAATTTAAATGACATTTTAATTGTTTTAAAAAATATTGAACTTCTCATAAATCGGATGACGCATCGACTATCATTTTAATTAATCGTTAAACGAAAAAATCGTTCTCGAAATTTTTACAAGAAAAAGAAATATCTTTATTTTAATTCAGAAACACATATTCTTTTTAACCGAGTATGAAATGCATCTTAAATATATAAAATAATCAAAGTGGGGTTTCTTACATGTTTATATGTATTGTCTATACTTGTGTAGTCTTCCACAATTTTTCAAAAGTTTACCAAAGGTGTTCAAAAGTTATTATAGGCAAAAAAAAAAGAAAACAAAGAGCTCACATGTCGGCTTTGAAATTTCGCGTGCCTTATACGCGCCTTTAGGTAAATAAAGTTTTTAAAACACGGACGTGTGTCACGAAAAAAAAGTATTATAGTAATTTATACATCAAATATAGATGCATTATTTCTTTGTCTCGTACGTAGCCTGCCGCACGTAATAACTTTATATATGCACCACGATTACGCAGCACGACACACAGTCTGTGCTTAAGCACCGTGATCTCGTTCGCGGTGATCCATAATCAAGGACATGCGATATCTTACAGACAGAATTTCCGAGATCCGACGGAAAGATTATCGAGTAGCAAATAGATAACCGTTGCGGAAAAGTCACGCAAAGGTGGGCATTGTGCTCTGCCCGAGGATCGTATCGCGAGAGCATCATCGTGACTTTCGCGCCTACCCGCGAATTTATCGTAATCGCGCCACCTAATCTGCCACGTAAACTGCCATAGACGAATTTGCATTCAGCCGATTGAAATTATTAATATACCTTGCATTGCCCATCATTATTATAATTTTTTTTTTTAATTTTTGAACCGGTGTGTGTTTAATGACAATTCACAGAGAAGTGAATCCAAGCTGTATATTTCCTGGAAAAACATGAAAAGAATTTGGGATTTTTTTTTTGTGCCTGGAGAAATCAGAAAATTCTCATTTTATTGGGACTCGGAAATTTTTTAAAAAATCTTTTTGGATAATTTTGCTCTTATAATGTAAATTATAAATAAAATTTAATTTTTAGTGATAAAGAATGAAAATGTTTTGAAAGTTAAAAATTTTTATCTTAATAAAAGCTATTCAGTTTTTTTTTTTTCAGTATATTTGTAAATCTAGCACTTGAAACTTAAGTAGCAGCTTATGTTTTTTTTTTTTTTTTTACGAGAAAACAGCGTTAGAAAACGCGTGCAAAAAAAAATTTATTTTAGAAAATTACAGAAAAGATTGTTTTAATATTTTTTTTATCTGGAATGTTAAACAAAAATGAAAGCTCAGACAATTTTCAGAGAATTTTTTATAATATTTGAATCACCCTGAAATTACACTATATAAAATAATCAAATAGGCAAATATCGTTTGCGAATTCTTTGAAATTTAATTTAAAGTCAGTTTCATCTTGATGGAAATTTGATTAAAGTTTCAGTGCAAAATTTATGAAAACTTTCTTCTTCATTGTTTAATTCTCAGCACAATTCTAAAGTTCAAACGATTGTTCAGCAATCACACTCAACAATTAATATATGTCGAAAACAAACTAATCGTCTCAATAAATCGCTCGTCAGAATTTTTCACGATTTCTCAGACTGTGGAGCAAATTTTTTTAGTAAAATAAAAATTTTGCTTCTTAATTAACTCATAATATTTTCAATACATCAATTTTTTTAATGAGCTTTTGCAACACAAATAACTTGATAGAATATCCAAAGTATTTCTCATCAAACACTCGGCATAAAATCCGGGCGAAAAGTGCCTCTTCATAGAAGCGATTCAAGATTCAGCGAGATTGAAAACACTTCGTTATTTGCTGCATCAAGTAAATGGTTCTTTCGATCGGTACGTATATACACCAACAGGGATCCCTATTGCTCGAGGTGGAATTCCCTTTGTCGCGTCCTTCCGCGGCTCGAGAACGCGACGAGGAAGGGTGAAAAGAAAAGGGGACTTTGAATTGAAATAGCCCGGTAACAACCATCACGGCGTTTTCTAACTTTTCAGACGCGAGAAAATAACGATGCAACGGGCGCGCATACAATCACAAGTATGATGATGATCTCCCATAGAGCCCGAGGCATGGTACAATGGCAATGGTACAACTCGCCGATTGTTCGTCATATCGGGCAGCGAATGTTAAATGCAAAATGCAGAGAAATATTTTCTTTAGCCGGTTGAAGACAAGGACGGTAAAGTGATAATGTACGCGATAAAAATGTCGTAGAAAAAGACGGGAAAAAGATTATGTGATTTTCAATAATATAAAAATCCAAGAAAATATTTTAGAACATTTTAGAATTTCAAAAAAATTTTATAGAGTATTATATCTTACTTTATGAGCTTCGTTTTATGACATTGTATGTATCCTTCCTTCGAAAATCATTCATTTTTATCCACTCTCTCCTTTTTATTCTTATGGTTTATTTTATGTGATTTATTGGATAATGTATTTTTTTTTGGAAAGATAAACCGTAAAATCTCTATTATTTTGTCAATAGAAAACGATCAACCTTGAGCATATTCCGCTAATGTAAGGAGAAACAAGAACACACGCCCAATCCCATTTAATATCACGGATCTTTATAGTGTATACACTCTTAAAATGACAATTTTCTCGATGCATCTTCAGACTTCTCGATTTCCAGTGCGAAGGGTACAGAACAGTGACCCTTCTACCGAGTATAATAAAAAGAAAAAAAAAAAACTAGTCGACTTTTTCTAGCCGGCTGCACACACTCGATGCACCAATCCAGCTAAAAGCTTTGGATAGCGCTTGCAAGTACATACACTCTTCTTCTCTTTCTCTAACCTTTTCCGGTAGGGAAGAGATGACAAACGGCGCGAAATAGAGTGCGAATAAAGACGCGGAATTTAATATTGCATACATCAGGGACATTTTGTGTCATTTAGTACATTTATCTTGTGAGAAACAGATCCATAAAACTTGCTTGCAAAGTTGTCGAGGACCGAGTGAAATTAGTATCTGCTATGTTTCCCCTACATAACACATATATGACAGAACCCCGCGATACGATATGGATTACACACATATGTTGCCCGTCTATTGAAACAAATAACAATGGAAGGAAAAAGCACTTACCTTCCAGTTCAACGACCTTGCCGGCTCTCTTGAGCGCCTTCACCGCTTCGTCGTGTGTGGCCTCGCGTAGATCCTCGCCGTTCACCGCCAAAATGGCATCGCCAACGTACAGCTGCTCGGTAGCGTCCGCCGCCATACCCTTAAAGATCTTGGAGATGAGAATAGGCATCTTGTTTTCCTTTCCGCCCTTGATGGAAATCCCGAGGCCGTTGTTGTCGCTTTTCACCACGCGGACAATACGCTTCTGATTGGCCACCGAGTCGGGCACGTCCGGATCGTTGAGACTGTCCACGTTGTTGTTATTGATATTACCGTTGTTCAGGGTGTTGTTACCGGTCTCGCAGCTCTCGTCCAGCGAAATACTGAGATAATCGTCTTCCAGGGAGACGAAGACGCGGTACCACTGACCGCGCACTTGAGTCTCGAGGACACCGGCGCGCCCCGACGCCGAGGACGAGGCGCCTGTCGTCGTGGTGGTCGACGAAGAGGACGACGAGGTCGCCGCGGATACCATCGAGCCGACGCTCATCACCCCCATGGCCGAAGAAGCTTGGCCGCTGCCACACAACTCCACCATTTCAATTTCTTCGCAAGCCGTACGCTGTAACAGAACAATATTTTTTCGCATAATTTCGCATTCTCTTCTTTCTCTCTCTCTCTCTCTCACTTTTCCATTTTCACATATTATACATTTATTTATATAAATTAGATCAATTTATAAACTTGAGCATTAACGAGTCATATAACATATGGTGAAAAATTATATGAATTATAATATTTAAATATAATAATAATATAATAATAATATAATAATAATAAAATAATTAATATAAAATATAATGATAAATAAAAATTATATAATAAAAATCCTACGATCGTATTGGGAGATATAAAAATAAGAAAAGGAAAAAAAAAAAACTGTTGTAACTCTTAAGAATTGAAAAAAATTAATTCTTAAAAGCGATTAAAAATAAACAGATTTAAAATTAAAGATAGTATTCACGGTACTAGATACACTTTCACGGAGGAAGGAGAGATAAAATATAGATTTTTTTTAAATTTTTGATTTCTCTTATCCGTCGTTCAATTTCGGCGCAAGGATTGAGGAAAATGACAAAAAAAATGCCGTAGTGTATCGCAAATAAATGGCTCCAGTACTGGACGACGTGAATAAATCAATTGTACTATATCCCCGGCGAAATTCGTAATTTGAAAATAATTGATAGCGGTCGGCAGTGACGTGGCCGAGTTCTCTTTGTTTTCCTCCTGCACCATTATTATTACCATCAATCCAGTATCGCGGCGTAACAATGGCGTTACTATTGCACGCGCGAAATAGCGTATGGGCGCAGCGGAAGGCAAATAATTAGAAGAAAATTGCACGCGCTTACGATAACGCAACGTCCGCAACTAATCTACATCTCGTATACTTTGTTTTTAATTAATTCCGAAAGTTTTAATAAATCCAGTTTGCGGAGAGAAGAATGTGACTTTAAGGCTCGGATCGTTTACTTTTTTGTAAAAAGCAGAAAATCTGCAAAACAAATTCAAGATTCCGAAATTCAAAGTCTCGTCAGATTTAAAATTTAAAATATATGTATTATAATAAAATATTTTCTTTTATCGGAACAATCATCTTCGTTTCACTTACAATTAGCACAAGAAAGTAGTTTAGATCGTACGGTCGCGCGCTAACTCTTGGGTTAATTATTTCGAGATCCGGCGGCAAATTGCAACTTAATGGTATATATTATTGGATGCTATATATATATATATATATATATATATATATATATATATATATATGTAGTATAAAATGACACTTTTGGCAAATGAGATTTCTGCAAAAAAGTCTGCGCAGTTTCCTGAATGGAGTTCTACTGTACAAAAGTAATGGAATAGCACGGTACGGCAAACGACAGCGGCCATGTTTAATGAATGTGACGATATGACGGCACGTAGGTACGTGGCAAGTTTATAATTAAAGTGTTTGTCTCTGGGAATTAGTCCTGTGCTAGTTCTGCCTTCACGTCGCCCGCGTGAAAATACACGAGAGATGTCTTTATGGATGATATAACTATGTGTAGGTGCGCAGCCGACGATGTTACATACATACCATGTCCCAATTAACATCTGGCACCTTCCGGGATCATAAATTTACAATATGAGTTGGAACAATTTGATAATTATTTCTATAGACCAATTTGTATTATATTCATATCCTCTCATTTGTCGTAAGTGAAGTTCTACTGTGAATCCATCTTATCAGTCGAGATGATCGCAATTTCGCGTTGCTATTTCTTTCCAGCTTTTTACAATTCTTTATTTTAAAATAAATAAATTAATCCTCAATTCAAGTCTCTCTGCTCCATCATTATCCAACTCATTTATCCCTCAAGGAGGGAAGAAAGCAGCTCTCTGATGTAACGGTTAAAATATTTTAAGAGACAAATTAAGGATTAAATCTAATCGGATAGATTATCGGGTCTGAGTCGCATTTAATTATTTAATTCCTAGATAAAGGGGTAGAAATACATATATCTGAACGCGCGAGATGGTCGTTGTCGCGAACCAACAAGTATATTAACGTTTCGAACAAGCGGACGCGGACGAGAGCTGCAACAGTTCACACGCGGATATAAATTTAAGTCGTTATAGTCTCGCGATGCCCTCAGCGCGATAAACTCGCTTCGGCCGCAAGTGATCCTTTTACGCAAGGACACAGAAATGAATTGATTCCGGCTCCGACCTCGCAGCGAGGATTTCATATCGGGGCTATCGGGCGAAATGATACCAGATAGATCTCTGCAGAAATTGCCGATTCTGTTAAACGGGTCCAACGTTGGCACAATAACGGCGGACAAACATTGGTAGAATGGCTGCAGCCGTGAAAGAGAAGCGAGTAATTTATACGAGAATTTATTTACACGAGATAATTCGAACGTTCAAGCAAAAATCTGTGATAATCGCATTCGACGATAAGACTCTTAACAAAATCTTTTGACGCCTGTATAAATGGTTTAATTTTATATGTATATATGTATGAAAAAGAGAATATGTTGAAAATAATAATATAAATGAATATTTTTACTTAAATAAGTTTTTATTGTGTTTTAATATTCTACTAAACTCTCTATTATTTTATATTATATAAATTATGTATATATGTATATATATATATATTTTATAACGTATAAAATATTTAATAACATTATACTCTCGTCCAATTCATAGACTATCTCCAATTGTGATTTAAACAATATTTAATGCTAATCTGTTTTTTTTTTTTTTTTTTTTAAAGACAGATTGAGAATCATAAAAAAAAAACTAAAAAAAATTTAAACACTCTATTCAAATTCTAATTTAAATTCTAGTTATATTAATATAAATTGAAGCTACACAAAATTCAAAAAATATCTGCAAATATTTTAATATTATCAAAAATCTAAAAATGTTGAAACTGCAACATATATGTATATAACAATTCTAAATAAACTTTAAAAACTCTAAATAAACTTATTGGCTTACAAAGTAATTACACAAAATAATTCAATTATGCAAATGTAATTCATACAAAAAACTATTAATAAAATTAAGCAATATAACGCAAATAGGCTTTTAACAGCCCGAATAGAAATATAAAAGTGTCGCGCGGCGCCATCATTTTAACCAAATTAATCTGCGCGAAGTATTAAAATACAGAAACAGACATCCACGCGTGCGTTCGCGGTCGTTTTAACGGATACACAAGCACAAAGCGAATGCATCGAATTGCATGACCATGTGTGTGTGTGTGTGTGTGTATGTGTGTGACAGAGCAATGAGAAGAGAGAGAGAGCGAGAGAGAAAAGTTGGAAAATTTCGACTAGATGTCGAATAATCGGAAAATACATTACGCACATGCATTTTGTTGCGGAAATAAGCCACGGTCGAAAAATAAAATGCAAAAATGCGCGCAAGTCTTTCAGTTTTGCTAACTATTTATTTAAAATAGAAACCATTCAAAATCACATATAAAAATGCAAGAGTTCATTATCCTATTGATACTCTTTTGCTACTTGCAAAACCTTTTAAATTATATAATATCTTTTCATTTTCAATAAGTATATATAATAACACTTTAGTTTTGTTGAAAAGTTTAAAAATATTTTTTTATCTCAATTTAAATTAATAATACTTTAGCTTAAATTACTATTACTGGCAGAGGAATTTTTTTTTCTTTTTTTTTTTTTTTTTTTTTTTTTGACGTAACAAGTCGACTTATTTGACAGAGTTTATTGATGAAAAGAAATTTACAAATTTTTCAAAAATGATACATCCAGTCCAATCGATCAGAGAAACTTAATACATTTGTAAAGCTCGTGTAAATTGTTATCAGTCTATCCCTAACGTGATTTCGATCGCATGACAGTCACAATAGATACACGAAACAGGTTCGAGGGTCAAGTGGTGTTCCCTTCAACGTTTTCCAAACGACGGCACAGCTTCTCTCGTTCTCTCATTCCTCTCACTCGCACTTTCAGCTACCTAGTAATCTACGTCTTTTTTTTTTTTCCATTCTCTCTCCCTTGTTCTGTTGCACGCGCACTCAGTGGTCATAAACTACTAGTACCCGACGTACGCTGAGGTTATTGGTTTTTGCAAGGGGCTTGACAGTGCCGTATACATGCCACCATATATGTACCTCCATTTTGCACGGGCGGATTTTATTTCTCCAAAATAATCCCTGAATCTTCTTATAGAATATTCGCAAGCGTTTTTATTAAAACTTGGTGCACCGCTAAAATATACAACATAACTTTGGAAAAGAGTAACATAGAAGAAAAAAAGAGGAATTTATGTAAACAGAGATTACTGTTTGAAATTTTTATTCAAGGTAAAGACAATATCGATCAGCATTCTGACCGATACGAGCCTAGTTTTCAACTTGAAAAATATTAGAGTTTTATAGCTGGTTTATTGTTTTACTTTTCCAAAAATCAAAATATATAAAATCATTAAACGGTATTCAACACCTACGACTAAAATAATTCAATTTTAACATCGCTGGGAAAAAATACATATTTTTTATAAAACTAAAATGTGAATCTATCTATATATAATAGATATAAAATCATAAAACCATACATATTTTTCAGTATTCTCTTAAAACAGAAAGCACGAAAAAAATCTGCTTAAACAAATATTTCAGTATTATTATTGCTGCCTATTCGATTTTTATAATAGCTAATATAGTCTCAACAATGCGACTCGAAAAGGAGATATTTCCAGACCTCACGTTTATGTAAATTTTATTCCTTTGTGAAATATCATTCTTCATGACGTATATTTTTACCATATATTTGAAAAAATAATTATTGTAATAAAAATTGTGAGCATCCACTGTTTAAACATTGAATTAACACACATTATCGTTATTAAACTTTTCAAAATAGTATCCTTTTAAAAAGATTAATTCCAAAGACTTTAAATCTACAAGAAATTTGTAATGAGCTGTGATATTGTTGAAGAAATATTTGGAAAAAATTTTATTTTAGGTATTATATATGAGAACGGAAGTATACATTTAAAAAAAAAAAAAAACAAGGTAAACATATATAAATATGTTTCGCGTTGCTTCTGGGAAGATTAAATACTTGCTGTTTTGAAATCTGTGGTTAAAACATGATTTTTAAAAACATAGCGTAAGCTTTTTTTTTTTTTTTACTTTCTTTTATTACGTGACTTCCCTGTAAATTTTACAGATTTTTCACTGCACGCGGTGCCTTGTCCCTCTCAGTTAGCGAACGTTCGATCCTACCAAAGAATGAAGAGCCGCGACTGCCGACTGGTTTTCACGTGCTCGTCTCCGTTCTAATTCAATTATGCCATCCGGTACAATCTCCGTCTACCCAGTGGCATATTTATAGCCGCGCGAATGATTTCGTCCTATGCTTCTCCGCGCTCCAGCATGTCATTTTCTCTCTCTCTCTCTCTCTCTCTTTCTCTCTCTACCCCGTTACTCCCTCAGGCTCCCGATGCATGTCAGTCGCGTAACTCACGTGGTATCCATCATGTTTTACGAATGATTTTCTGTCAGATTGATCATTGTTAATTTGCTTTTACTCAATTCCACTTATCGTGAAATTTACTGACTTTTTTTAATACACTAAAAAACAGTATTAGAGGAACGTTAATGGTATGTAAAAAAAAAAAATTATCTCTACTACCGAGCACTTGATTGTTTGTGGTGCATTATTAAGAAAATTTCCATCTTATAGTTAATTCATCTCTCAGACGTAGACATCATGTCTAGGATTGACTTAATAAGTCTCAAAAGGTCTCTAATAAAACAGTAATTCTTACAAGTCTAGTTAACGGCAAAATATTTATGACACTAAAAGTAACTACTCCATAAATAAATTATGCTCTGAGGATAAGAACAGACATTACAATGTTTTTTCTAAGCATCAGCATTTCGATCTACTTAAGGATTCAAATCAGCTCGTTGAAAAAAGTTGGCAATTCAACACGAGTTCTACGAAGGGGATGAATGATTTATTGTATGGGTCTGGGATAGCATAACAACAAATTTTTGATTAAACAAAATGAAGTGTAAAATTTTTTAAATTTATTGTTTTCAAAAATATATTACAGTGAGTAAAATGATATACTATTTTTTTCAAATTAACATGTACGATATATATCCCAGGAACGAAGCCAATCAAGTGATGAATTAATTGAGTTTTCTGTAAATTTTTTCAGAACATTAATATATGTTTTCTGATTATAATTCTTAGAAACCTAAACCTAAAAATTTAATATTTTTTAAAAATGTTTAAAGATGCAATTTTTAAGTACATATAATACATATTGTTTTCTTTTTCAAAAATTAATTTTTGTAAAACTTGTTTCTCTAAAATTGACACATGTTTAACTTTAAATTATTAATAAACATATAAATGATATCATCCACATGTAAAATACCATAAAAATCTACATGTGTTTTCCTAAAAAAAAAAAAAAAAAAAAAAAAAAAAACAAAAATTTAAACGCTCCACGGTAGATCCATTAAATGTTTCAAATTTTAAAATATTTACAAACAAAAAAAATAATTTTAAAAATTCATATATATATATATATATATATATATATATACAAAGTTCGAAATGACAGTATAAATAGCGTGCGTATATATGTATAGATTTACCGTTTTACGCGCGTGTATGGGCATATGACTTCCGGTAGGTAATGGGAGGCTCGTCGCCTGGCCTGTTTTGCGTTCGTATTAGTTCTCTCTATTCGCGGCTCTCCTGTTTCTTTCTCCCTTGCTTTACTCTCACTATCTCTCTTCGTAAATCCTGCGTGGCGTCCACCGCGTCGTTTCTCCGTCGATCTTACGACATGCGTCACTACCAGTCCGGGCTAATACGATCCTCGATCCGCGCACGAGCCAATCACATAACCGCCTGTCGGCTCTCCTTTCAGCAGCCTCGACATGTTTTATCGCTCCTTCAGCGATCAGTCCGACCGTGATCACCCTATCCGTCTTTCAGTGAGAGATGGACGTGATTGCCTGATCTATGACCGTCCCCAGGTCGATCCACGCATCAGGGATCAATATCCAGCTCTGTTGCTGTTAATGAGAAAAGTATATAGTCTGCCTTGAATGCTGAATGTCTTCAGATCAGCCGATTCGTAGTCTCCTTCACTAAACGGACACCTACAACTCACGAACGACCTGTTTTACGCTCTCTCTCTCTAGATCGTGCTCAGTAGTCTTCTCTCCGCTTACTTTCGCTTACGAGACTGGGCTTCTGCTAGAGAGAATATTGTGAATTAACGAAATGTTCCACTTTTGATTAAATGCTCTGCGAATTAGGTAAATCTTCGATGTTGTGAATTCGAAGGTAAAAGTTGAAATGTTCAAGTGGTCATGAAATCCTTGATTTTTGGAATGACTTGCTAATGATCTCCAACACAACTTTGAATGCTCCACACTCTAGAGTTTTAGATAGTGAGATAATTGAATTTTTAAATCCTGAAATACTGATAAGATTGCCGATTTGTTGAAATGTTAAATGTCTCAAGTATACCTGGTTCTCAATTATGATTTACACATTGGGGCCTTCAATTGTGTTTTAAATTGTGATTGAATTTTATATCATCATATGTTTAGAGCGCGCACTCTTTCTCTCGCGTCAAAATATTAAACAATTAAAATTACACTGTATTTGAATTTTTTGTTATATTATAATTCAATATTTAAATTCTTTAATCTCTCAACTTTTAGATTCTTATAATATTTCCGAAGTCTTAAATTTCCTTTAGAAACTTCAGATATATATATATATATTTAAATCTTCAAATTGACATATCAATTTTGTGTTTTGCTTAAGAATGTTTAAATCCTCTGAGTTAATGAATTTTATTTATTTTCCACAACAAAACGTAATATGATGTATGAATGTGGGGCACACTTTGATAAAAGCGCGGAATCAATTTTAGAAAAATGCTCGAAATTATATCACCTTGGATTCTCGAAAAAAGGAATGATTCTTTTTTTTTTTTTCCCCCTCAAAGCACGATTTACGATTGATCAGATGAGGATGCACGCATCGCTGATGGTATTCGTACTCGAACGTCTTGCAGGAGAGGCGACGAATCGAATTTCAGAATAACACGCACCACGACGAACGCACGAACGCACGAACGCACGAACGCATAAAAAAAAAGGCTACTTCACGCCGCGAGCCCGCAGAAATTTGACGCGTTCGAAATTCGAATGCCGTCGAGATTCGAGCGATCGACGTAAAATGAGACGCGCGACCCTTCGCGAGGGGCGACCATATCGCTAGCGCGAATCACGTAATCACGACGATGCGTTATCGCCTAACCTCACTCCGCGACAGCACCAAACGTACTGAAAATTCAACGCAGCTCCTTCGTTCTTGCCGCAGTCCAACCTGCCGTAGGTGGCGATGGCGAACGACGGGAGAAACGCGCCGTCGCCGATGACGTCATACAATCGTGAGAGAAACGGCCGAGGGGTTAGCTCGATATAGCCGGCGCGATAGGAAGGTCTCTGCTTTATCGACGCACGAGGAGTACTCCCTCGGAATAAGTACTTTTCGCACGTGTCAAATAGGATCCCTCTCAGCCGGACGCGGGTGACGTCAGTTTCTTTTATATTTTTATAACTTGATTTACATAAGTATACTCGCGCGACTGCAGCTCGTTATCTGTTGTAACTCAAATTCATTTAATTCTTGCGGTAATTTATTTAATCGGGTTTTATAAGAAAATTTAAAAGAACTTTTTTGGGGGGCAATTTTTGTCGCATAAATATCTAATATCGAAGAGATAAAATATTGTAAAAGGAAATATTGATAATCTATTTTAATATTTGTATTGAAATCGACTAGTTACAAATTTACCTACCAAAGATGAATATGTAATAAAGAAAATTCTGTCTATAGATATAGTTAAAAAGAATAATCGCTTAGTATATTTTTATTTTTTTATCTGTAGCTTTATCACTTTTGTCATCTTTCATAAAACATTTCGTTTATTAATTATCTAAAATATATATATATATGAGTTTTTTAATATACATTTTAATTATATTGAATTTTTACAAGAATATGTAATAAAATTACTTAGCAATAAAAATATTTTATTGATGAATTAAGAAGTAAATAAAATAATCGATAATCGAATTATATACACATATCATTCTACAAACGTATACAACTATATGTTATGAGAGGCACACTTTTTCCATTGTTGCATTTTCTGCGTTTACAAGAAACACATGAATATCATTCAGTGGATAACAATGAGTTACACAATACATATCGTTATCGATACAATGCTAAAATCGATGTGTAAAACATATATAGTTAAAATATGACACTATTTCCTATGCTATATCTAATTTAAACCGGAATATACATTTTCTCATATTGATTATACGTTATTTGATTAACAAAAATAAGAAATTTTACTTCTTAACAGTATTTATGAAAAACAAAAAATTTACTGCAAAATAATTTTGTAGAATAATAAAACAGACTGAATATTTATAAGGATGTATAATATTAGTAACTATCGCCGCGTATATAATAGTAACAATTGATTTTTTAAATAAAAAAATAAATTATAAATTAAAATCGAACAGTTGTTAAACTAGAAATAACTTGTATTAGCAAGAAATGTAAAAATAATAAATTAGTAATATTAACAAAATCATATTCCTTTAATTTCATATTTTTATATTGTTTTTATTTAATATCGTATAATTATTTTTTTTAATTAGTAAAATATGTGCATATTAAGCTTGTGTTTGAATTATTGCGTTGTTAAAATAAAAATATTCTCCTTAATCTTTTTCTATTAATTTAATTTTGTTATTATTTCTCATTATTATTGTCGTTTTCTTTGATCAACGTAATAAATATGTAATTCATTGCTCGTAATAAACATGTCAATAGGTGCATCGATATTCTATTGACATTTTTCGCCGAAGAACAAGGATACTTTAAATAAGAACTTTGAGATTGAATTCCTTGTCGAGCTTTTATAAAAAATATCGTATTTTGATAAAAGTTATTCAAATGAGAGTAATTTTTACTACATTATACATAATAAATCATTTTCTGAAATTAAGTAACTAATATATGATAATAGATGTGCATTATATCAATTACTTATATCTCTTTTTTATTAAATCTCTTTTTTATTAATGGTAATGATATTTACACTTAAATCTTCTAATTACTTTTATAATATGTCTTACTTTTTTTTGTCAATCTTTTTCTCATATCTTACATAAAATTTACTTCTCATGTAAAATTGTGATGCAGAGATTTTCAACTCTCTGTCTCTACGTAATGTTTTCTTAAAAAAATAATTATTCTTCAATATTTTTCCTAAATTAATTGGTATTAAAAAAAAAAAAAACAGGAGGCCTAGCAAGAAGATATTTTCGGTTATTGCTCTAATACACTGCATGATTTTTCCGCTTGTCGAATCATAATTTAATTTGGTATGCTGCGCACCATAGGGATATAGTCCTCAAGCTTTAAGATTTATTGGAGCTGAACGGGAGACATTGCATTAGCGATAGAAGAAGGCGAAAACGAGATGAGGATAACGAAACGAGGGTGGAAAATGGAGGGAAAGCTCCGACTAACCATCTGTAAGACTTCTCTATTTCTCTCTTTCTCATCCCTCCTTCAGCTCAAGGCCCCTCAAGACGTGTAACGAATCAATTGAGATCTAAATCGAGCTCGAATTCAGATAAGTAGAATTCAAGCGCCAGCTAAATAGGTAAGACACGACGAAGATAATGAAGACGAGATAAGGAAGATTCGAGGACTGATTTGTCAATTGACTTATCCTATATTAGATTTACATTAGAGCCTTGATATTTTTGTCAAGAAAAGATCAACTCAAAAATAACGAAGAACCCCAAATCTTACGTTTAAAAATAATGATACCGAAAACATTTGCTTTTTCGATCCTCAATAAATGAAAATAATTTTTTCTTTAAATATGAAAAATTATTAGATGAATCGATAATTCCAAAGAATCTTTTTTTTTCGTAAAATGAAGCGAATCGTTCTGATCAGGTCATCAGGACTGATTCTCAATCCAGTCATTTTGCTGTCAGATCCAGGATGTCCCGAAGACGTACCACGATACTGGATACGAATTCATCAAGAAGTGGCTGTCGCGCTTTACCCACGTCCATTACCTCTTCGTGGGTCGCCTCACCGTGATCCTCATATTCGGTGACGCACTGATTGGTAATCAGACTGAACGCAAATACGGTGAGGTCGCAATGCCGTGCAGTGATAACCTCATGAACCGTGGACATTCCTAAACAATATAATGACGTCATATATAATATTACATAACGTATGTAAAAAAATATTTACATATATATATATATATATATATATATATATATATATATATATATATATAGAAAAAGAGAGAGAGAGAGAGAGAGAGAGAGAGAGAGAGAAGTAATTAAGTGTCATTAAATATAACTTAACGCGATAAAAAAGAAATTAATAAATAATTAAATATAAACACAAAATGCGGAACTAAATTAATGTATAAAGAAATAAACACTTTTAACGCTTTATTTCAAATGAAGATGACGTGATAACTTTTTAATGACAAAATTAATAATTATTATATATTTTGTATCTGACAACGAAATTACATAATAATATATAATAAATTTTCAATTGTATACATTATATCATGATTATTATTGGAGCAATAAATTTTCAAAAAATGATTTTATCACAAGTACTGATTATTTCATCATTCTGTCGTTTTGCTTCACAAATTACCTCCTGCTGCGTTATACAGATAAGCGAGAGATATAAAATTACGAAACATGTTCCATGTATTATTAGTTGCTACGTAAAGAAAATTAATTGCTCACTTATAATTAACATATACGCGGTATTGCATAATACAGGCATTGATGTCGTTGGGATTATCAGTACTGAATAATTCCAGCACAATATTTTATTCATCGATATTTCTAAGGAGTGTCAATAACAAAAAGTTAATGCGCGATTCTATTCTTTCCAATTCGAACATTCATATAATTAAATGTCATTATTTTTTTATTGCTTATAAGACACGTTATATTTGTAAACAGATGTTAATACGCTTACGTATAGGACTCGATTAATTGGAAAATAAATGACATACCAACTGCATCGACCCCGATCATTCTCAGCATCTTTAACTCCGCCACTGTCTCGAAATTAGGACCACCTAAACACGTGTAAACCCCCTTGTGCACGATATCGCCGATACCCATCTCTTCGGCCACTTGCCTACCGATTTCCATCAGTGTGGTACTATAGGCTTTATTCATGGGCGGAAATCGAGGGCCGAATCTGGGAAAAAGAAAAATATATAAAAAATTATATTTTAAAAATATTTTTAATATATTTTTAATACATTTTTTTATATAATTATACTTTTATATAAGTATATTAAAAAATATATTAAAAATATATTAAAAAATAAGAATGCTGATTAATAGTTGATAATAAATGATTAAGAACGATATATTTCGTGCGGTTTTCATACTTGTTTGACAGTTTCTTTAGCTTTCACGATCCGTTGAAAAAGCAAAAGTAAAATATCTTTCCTCCTTAAAAACATTAACAAATTCGATAAGAAAAAAAAAATAATAGAAATTTACATTATTAACGAATTGGAATCCGCTTCCGTGGGATTCCTCGAAACATTATCGAACCTATGAATAACTCGGAAGCAAGAGAGAGAGAGAGAGAGAGGAGGGAATACGGAAAGACTGGCAGAAAGAATGGCATTAATTTATTTCATTGGAATAACCTTTTGAAAATCGGATTGATGAACTATTTGCACGGCGACATAAAGAAGCTGATTGACGTATTTGCTCAGCAAAGTCTCTCTCTGCGCTCTATCCTACTTTTTTCTTTTCCTTCTCCCTTTCCCTCCCGCTCCCTTGACCCGGTCCTTCTCACCGTCTCTTTTACTTCCTTTCATCGCGCGACACCTTTTTCTACGAATCCTCTTACAACTTCTTAACCAACTCGTTCCGCCGATAGTTGTATTTGTTCACGCTTTTCCCGGACGGGTGAATTTAATTTTTTGTCACAATCGCGACTATGAAGATTAATCTTTTCGAAATTTTCTTGTACGCATACAGTTTCTTTCTAACTTAATGAGAGAGAGAGAGAGAGAGAGAGAAGAGTTTAATCCTGTGTGTGTCCCACCTGTCGTCATTTGGACCTTGAAGCGGGTTGTTGCCGGCGAAACCCATCATATTCACATGATCTTTGACTATCATGATATCACCAACTTTATAAGTAGGATTTAAACCGCCGGCTGCGTTAGTGGCGATTAAATGCGTCACACCTACCAGCTTCATCACCCTCACTGGCATGGCGCACTGCGGGGATAACTATTGTTACATTTCGATCAACATAATATACCGATTTATATTTGACGATTGTACGTAAAAAGAAGCGGGAAGAAGAAAGTCGTACCTTCCAGAGTGGATAGCCTTCGTAATAATGAAACCTGCCCTGCATGCACATGACCGGTACACCCTGAAGATACCCGAAGACCATCTGGCCGGTGTGTCCCTTTACCGTGGACACCGGGAAATGTGGAATTTCTTCATAGGGAAAGCATTGCTTGTCCATGAGAGATTCCGCAATCGAACCTGGACACAACTCGTTTTGCTCATATGATCCTGTTTAAGAATAAACAAAGTACTGGTAGGACACGCCGAAGGTCTCGCAACCGTTTATAAATGTTGCAAGTGCGAAGAAAAGAATACGTAAAAATATATGCAAAGAGGATCAGAAAACCAGTTCACTTTAAATTTAGTATACTAAAATAATATAAACACGGATGTGTAGATCAGAAATAATACGTAAGCGTGAAGGCATAATCAGATAGATATCATTAATGTTGCAATAATGATGTTGAAAAGTATCATGCAAATAATGTCGCAAGATTCTTTATAACCAAATTTCGAAATCATCATTAATCTTGTTTTAATAAACAATTATATAACTTTGAAGAAGTAGGTGGTTGATAAGTCAATGTTATGTTTATGTTAAAAATGAAAAAAACAAATGTACGTGTATGGATTTGGAAAAGAAATAATTAAATTTATAAATATTACAACATTTTAATTCGTTGTAAATATCTCATTGAATTAATAATGAAGAAAATATCGAATAAAATTATCATTCAATTATGATTGAATCGAATTTATACTTAAGAACACAGATATGCAAATTACTTACCCAGTCCTGAGCCGCATATAATTCCTATTTTCGGTCTGATCTTGACGCGATCCAACAAATATTGCGCTGATTCTTGCAATGCTTCAAAGGTGTACCTAAAAATATAAATTCGTATATTAATCTAGCTCTTTATAAACTCATAAATACTTGGGAAACAATAGGCATCAAGAGCTGAATAACAATTATTATGTATGAAAAATAAAAAATAAAGGATAATAAGAAATAGCAATTAAAGTTGAAAATAAAAATAATAAAAATTACAAAATTAAAAATAATAAAAATAGAAAGTATATTCGTGTTCCATAGATCTAGGACAAAAATATTGAAAATCAAACACATTTATATAAAATGATACAAATGATAAAAAGAAACAATTATGACTTAAACATTAAAATATATGAAGACGTTACAAATATTTGTCACAATATGTACGGAAGCTGAGATTGGATCAAGTGATTGTCTAAAAATGTAAAAATCACGTGAGCAATGTAAGCTTTAATCAAGGCATTTCAATTACGAGTTAAAATTTCAATGTCAACGACTTTAAAATTAGGAAAAAGATTGAAAAAAGAAAGAAATTAAAAAAAATCAGAAGAATTGAGAAATTGCAATTTGAAATTAAAAAATCTTTTTTTTTTGTTATGAAGGTCTACCCTGAATCGTTATGTTATGAATAAGAAGTGATGTCAAGTCAGTTAATTGTCAAGTGGAAAATTAAAGTATGTGTAAAAGTCTTGATGTAAAAATAGATTGTAATAATTTAATAAGTCATAATATGGTATGTGCAAAAAGATTTTTTAATTTTGTATAAACTAGTATGTAAAGTAGATCATTATTGGGATTAACGTTTATGTAATATGTGTGTAAGGCAGTCAATTGACCGAATGTAATATAACTTACATTGCTGTGCGGAACATTTTTGCACAGATTCATTCTCACAACATCCAGAATGCCAAAAAAAAACTACAATTTTCAACTTATTCACACTTTTGTGCTGAGGACGACTCAAAAAAGGAGTCGAAACGTCCGCACATACATATTGTGAACAAATATTTGTAACGTCTTCATATATTTTAATGTTTAAGTCATAATTGTTAATTTTTATCATTTGTATCATTTTATATATATGTGTTTGATTTTCAATATTTTTGTCCTATATCTATGAAACACGAATATACTTTCTATTTTTATTATTTTTAATTTTGTAATTTTTATTATTTTTATTTTCAACTTTAATTGCTATTTCTTATTATCCTTTATTTTTTATTTTTCATACATAATAATTGTTATTCAGCTCTTGATGCCTATTGTTTCCCAAGTATCTAAGAATATAATATAAATTCCTTTTTTTAAATAAATGTCAATAGATAAAATTGTTCAAAATCGAAGACACATGTAATATTCTAATTCTACACATCTAACGATCGATTATATTAAATGTCTAATAAATATATAAACAGGGTTGGGAAGTAACGCGTTACTTGTAACGTCGTTACCGTTACAGTTACTTTTTTTGCGGTAACTGTAACCGCGTAACGGCGTTACAAATTTTGTTTGTAACGGAAAAAGTAACTTTGTTACATTGTTCGATAACGAGTAACGAAATTAACAGTTACTTTTATCGTTACTTTCCAGACAGCACATATCTATAAAAAATGCTTAAAAGACAACTTAGAAACGTCTTATTGTGTTTTAAATATCTTTAAGATGTCTTTTGACCTTTCTGTGCAGTCTGGGATTTTTTTTCAAATATACTTGAATATACTATACTTTTTGCGAATATAATTTTCAAACAAAGAAACATAGATATTTTTTGTTTCATGCACGTATAAAATACTTTATATGATATATTTAACATATAAAGTACTATAGATACGTGTGCACATATGCGTGAAATGAAACTTAAAGATTGATAAGAGTATTGAAACGCAGTATCACATAGAAACTGCTGGCATTTCTTTCTAGTATCTTTCTATTTTGTAAAAAAAACATTTAAGTTAAACATTTAAGACAGATAATTCAATGATTAAGTCAAGAATTCGATGTTACGAAAATTATCGTGTTAAAATTTTTAAATAAAAAAAATTGAAGAGACGCGAAGAAAGCGATTTTTACCATATTTACAAATCTATTGAAAGTAAACTAACAATAAGAAAATTATTTTATTTACATTTACAGAATCTAAACGTGTTTAAGAAAACTTGTTTACACTTTTTTTCAAAAGTTTCTCTTATTTAAAATAATTTATTATTATCAAAATTATTACACACACTTTATATCAATAACGATATCACTATGAAAAAATTATATCACTTTGATTACTTTAATGTAAAATAATGTTGAAAAATTATTAGTGTTTAGTGTAAAAATTTGATCTTGTGTTAAAAAAAATGTTTATGTAAAGTTTATATCGTATAAAAAAAAAGTAAGGGAAATTCTAACGATTCGTTACTTTTTGAGTAACAGTAACGGTAATGAGTTACTTTTATAAAGTAACTTTCCCAACTCTGTACATAAATTTATTATATTATGTTTAGTATTTAGTATATATATTTAATATGCAATTAAATATATAATGAATGTTTGAAATCTTTTCCAGAAATGTAATTTCGCATGTGATTCGCGTGATTTGGGAAACTTTTCAATTTACCCTGGTGCGCACGATATTATGAACCGACCCGTATACAAGAAGCTATTGATGATGCAGGAGGGTTGCGAAGTAATTTTCAGACGCGCGGTCGAACATGGCGGTAAGCTTTCCTTCCCTCTATGCCGATATCGCAGAGACATATTAAAGCGTATTCAACAGATTGGTACTGATTAAGCGGACGTCGTACCTGCCGCCTTAGCTTACAACTATCGCTCGACTATATTAAACGTCCTGCCATAATTACATGTAATTGCGTGCCTAAGCTTTGCGGTAATGACAACTACGGAGATCGTGTAGTTACATGCTTCGATACAGGCGGCTACAGTTTTGAAATTTTGGATGTTGCAAAGATAGTCATTTAATAATGACTGCTGAAACACAATAATAACACACTCCGTGTGTGCCATTTATTTTTGGTAATAAATTTTTTCCAATATTTTCACTCCTAAATAAAAATGTGGTGCGAATCGAATTTCACTATTGTCATCTTTCTGTAGTATTAATTCGTTTATATGTCTATTTCATATTAATGAGTTGTAAAAATTATAACAGTTTGATAAACGATATAATTTTATTGTTATTCATTGAAAGTAATTTTAATACTGATTGATATCTTTGACGTCACAAATAATGTGCATCAATCTATTTATTTTTTTTTTTTTTTTCCGGAAGTATTTCATATCTCCTGAATGATATATCCACACACATGTAAAATCAGATAAAATCTTAAATTTTTTACAAATAATAGTCAAGACTATTTAATTCTTATTTTAATTTATGCGAGAAGCAATTGTGTTATTATGCGATTTATCATATGATGTAGCGATACGATGCTGAAAAACAAGATTAATTATACAACAAGAATCAATATTAGTTGAGCTAAGAGAATTGATAGAGTAAGCGTAATTATGTGCACATAATTACAATTTTGAACGTGCAAACTCTCTATACTGATACAGAACTATAATCGCTTACAACTCTGCAACTATAATAAACCTTGATATCTCTGTGTATTAGGAATTGTGATCCTATAATAATTAATTTTCAGAACACGTCATTAAATTAATTAATTTAACATTTTGCGTAGCAGTAGCCATAAATCAAAATTGCCACGTAAAATGTTAAATGAATTATTTTGATACTGTATTCGGGAAATTAATTAGAGTTGAAAGTCCCGAATACGGAAATATCAAGATTTACAAACAAGCTTTCACTGTTATAAGCAGCCATAATTAAACATTGAGAGTTTGCACGTTCGGAACTGCATGCAATTATGTAATATCGTTCGCTCTATTAATTTTCATAGACCAGTTGACATTGATTTTCATGTAACTTGTTTTTATCTCGTTTTGTGAATATTACATAATTATTCTCCATAAATTTAAATAAAATTTAAAATTTTAATTTCTGCTCATACATTCTATAATTATTATTCATAAGAAGTTTAAAACTCTTAAATAAAGCCCCAATTTTACATATGTTGCTGGTGCCAAATCTAACTATGGAATGCACAATAATATTTGTGCGAGGAAGAAATTAATAATTCAGTGCATTCTTGTTGTAACGTCAATTCAATCGATATTAAATTTATTTGGAAAACAAACACGTTTCCGGCTTAATTATTAACACTGAAATACATATAGTGGAAATATACAATCTGTGATAAGGGCAGCACGTAATATAAAGCACAACGTAAGGGGAAAAGCATCATAAAAAAGAAGCAACGATGATAAAATTCTATTCAACTTTATATTATATCTTTTTTTTAAGAGTGCATAAAAATTTTATTTTACAATAACGCTAACGTATAAATATATATTTCTAAGCCAGGTTTTTGATGTTGCAATTCCACAGAGGTCTTGAATCTTTAAAGCCCCAGGTTCCTAACTTTCTCACGCTACTTACACGTTGTTTTGTGTCTCGCAATGGCCTTCTCTTTGTTTTATAGAACGTCATCAGACAAACGTAAGCAAACATGTGGATGTAAATATCGACCTTTGGATTTTAGGAATTATTAAATCGTTAGTTCTGGAAATTGTTATATTTTTCGAAATTTCGAGATTTCTTAAACTCTTGGATCCTCCGCCACTTGTCCTCCAATACTTTTGACATAATGCATTTTAAGATTTTTTTTTCTTTTTTTTTTTTACTGCGATACAAAACTATCTAAGCATCAATCGATCAAATGCCCGCGAGTAAATTCCAATACTAACGTAAATTCGATAATATCATACGTTCGCGTGTGACGTGCGTGTTTGTTCATCTCAATCGGCGGAAATTTTACGTGTGCATTTACACGCGTGTATGCGCGCGATGCATGCACAATAGATGAGCTATGCGTGAATCCGGCATACAGAGTGTAACCAAAATATCTAAAAAGAAAAAAAAATATGAATAAAAGCGCGCGTCCATTCACGACATATCCACGAGTGCGCTTATCAATTTTCGCTCACACTATGAATACCATTGAAAAAAAAATGAAATTGGGAATTGGAAAGCTGCCTTTATCCTTGACGTTTATCCTTGAATGCCATAAAAAAAAAAACGCTAATTTTTTTTTTACTTCTTATCCTTCATTTATGTCATTATTGATGTATCACTGTCGGCAGACAAAACGTTGTATCGATGTGTCACTCGTCAATTGATCTAGTCATTCAAAGTGACTGGAACAATCGATCTATCCGTAACTGATGAAATTTTCCTCCTGAATAGAATAGCACACATACGATAAAGAAACATGCTATGACGAATTGAAAGTCACTTTTTTCCTCGATTAATGCGCATTGTAATTTATTGTTAATCTTTAAGACGCGATCAGACTTGAATAAATATCGAATAACAATTTGCCAAAATGACCTACACGGGTCCTAATTTATACAATTAAAAAAAATTTTTCTAATCTATACATAATTTTTGACACTTGCTCTTTTTCTCTTTAATAATTCAACCACGTATTTAATCATTGAAAACGCTCTGTAACTTTTATTCGCTTTATATTTACAAGACCTGACAAATAGCTTGCGATTTTTTTTTCTCGAACACCACGTATATCTTCGCAGACGCAATTCGCGTACGTATTCCGATGCATGATTTGTAATATCCCCGAAGCCTATGTTATGCATTTAGCTTAAATCCCCTACTATTTGAGCATGCCGGTAGTTTAGCAGTTAACCGCACCGTTTTGTACCAGTTTCGGAGCGAAATTACATCGAATTACAGTGGACGCGCGCGAGCGCGCCCGGAATACTTCATTCATTCGATTTGCGTCAGATATTTGTGAGAAGTACAATTAACCCAACTAATTTCGCAATATCGGTAATCATTAGCATCCAGCAAATATTGTTTGTTCATGTATATTTTAACGTACCAATTCCATTACATCCTGTATATATATATATATATATATATATATATATATATATATATATATATATATATATATATATATTCTTCCTCTCAATGTCGGGGACCACGATATCGAATGTATAGATTATTAAACCTGAGAAGTTTGGAAAATAATTTGGGCAATTGAGCTATGATTGATTTGAAGCGTAAACTCTGGAAAATTTCAGCTCGAACAAGTCTAAGAGAGTGACACTTAACATTATAAAAATTGAAAAATTATTATTATTTTTGAAAATTGGAAAGTTGCAAGGAGACGGTTAACAAAGATATTGACATGAAAAAAATACCAACTCTGTTAATTCTTTTATTTTCAAATACTTGCTTTTTTTGCGCATCTTCGAAGTTTTATGCGAAGAGGAACGATTTGAATTGGACTTACGTGTGTCGCACATGCTTCCCATTCGTTTGCAACACATCGTTATTGGTGGCTCGTTTGATGACCGGAAGACTGTCGTAACCGTTAATGGTATCCGGAAATGGCATTTTCACTTTGAATGGAGAACAGATATCATTCGTTGATAACTGGTATAATAAGATAAAAAAAAAAGATGAGACAATAAAGCAAGCAACTGACCGACCAGTTCGGAGGATATATATCGCACGCTTACGACTAATGACTGGCGTGACTTTCGTCCTCCCGTTTTATAGAGAACTTAAAACACGAGTCGAAAAAAATACAAGCGCCGACCAAGAACACGCATAAGCACATCGACCAATCGGCGACTGTGTACAGTCGTGGCGCATGGGATAATCAGAGAGAAGATGAAGAAGGGAGGAGAGACGTAGCATAAGATGATAACCCGTTACAGAGCAAGTGGTTCAATTATTGTTATTTGTTGCGACAATGACGCTTTGACGTCGACGAGGCGCGAAATCTAGCGCGACGCAACGCCGGAATAATATTTTAATCGACAGCAACTGATTAAGTGCAAAGATTTAAAAAAAAACTGATGTATAAAGATTAAAAAAAAAAAAAAAACTAGAAAGCAAAGATCTATAAAATATCAGTTCACTGTATTTGCAGTTTAACCAGTGCAATAATATTAGTTGCATATATTGCATATATAATTGTGCATTTAAATATTTATTTATCTTTGATTTAATATTAATAATAAATATAAATTAATTAAGTAATAACATAATTTTTTTTTTTAATTGACTGCAGAATAAATTAATAAATAAATGAAGCTAGAGAATACTCTTTAATTAATTATCAGTAATTGTATTCAATGAAATAATTGCACGAGTCAAACATGTTCTTTTATTTTTGACTGAAAATATTCAGTTATTATTTAATCTTATTAATTTTTAATATCTCCAATTACTTGACTTTTTGTTTGATTTATTTAAGCTAAAATATTTTTATTTTTTTTTTTCTATTTCTCTCTTTTTATGTATCATAAATGATACGTGACGAGAATATTTCTCGATTAAAATAATTTAAAGTAGACGGAATGTGAAAGATAAAACGCAGCTCTTGAATGAATCCGATTTTCTCTGGATTCAATTGTGAAGCATTTAACTTCATTATTTCTCGCCGCAACATTAATAGACGAGCACACGTGAAACGTACAGAAGCATTCTCATGATGAGATGTTATTACATAGTTACTATGTCTAAAAACAAGACATATATATATATATATGTATATTTGACTCGTACCTTCAACAACATATGCTCGTTTATTCGTACTTTTTTATATTATTTACTAAATTATTGTTATCTATTATTGTTATCTATTTTCTTGTAAAAAGTCATATCAAATAAACCGATTCATTGACACGTACTGGGCGTAAAGATAAATTTATCTAAATTTGACAAACAAAATACAGAATTAAATATTAAATACTTTGTATTGTAGATAAGATAAGAAAAAAATATTATGATGAAATAAATGTATTAATTTTACAAAATTACTACTAATCAAAAACTTTTTCAAAGAATTTATATTATAAATGAGAAAAGAGGAAAGAACGAAAGAGAGAAGGAAATTTTATTGATTTTTTGCACGTAATCTATTTTAAAAATATTTCATTCATACATTCATATATATATTAATATAATATCATTTATATATTAATATAAGAATAAATATACGAATTTAAACAATTTACAACAAAACGTTTATTTTTATCTTAACTACGTAATAATTTTTCTTTTTCTTAATGAGTTCAATCAAATCAAATTAATTTACTGATATTTTATAAAAAAGTAAACAGTTTAGAATCTTAAAAAACTGCAATTATATATTTCTTGATTAATTTAAGTAATATCGTTAACAATAGGGTAAAGATGCCAATTATGAGGTACTTTTTTTTTTAAAGCTTATATTTTCTTTAATTGTAACTTTTAACTCAAAAATTTTATGTGGTTTTATAGCTAGTACATTCAAATTTTATCACTAAAAAGCATTAATGTCTTATATTAGAAAATTAAATGCAAAAAGAATACACTTTCAATTAACCGTTTTATTAATTATTATTACATAAATATAGCATCGCAGGCACTTTCTGTTATTAGTTAAATGCTATAGAACTGTACTATAGAACAGAAAACAAAAGCTTTACTTTTTAGCACAAACAAAATTATAAAATATCTTAAAAATATTTTTTATATCTTGTATCTATAAAATTAAAATAACATATCTTAGAGATTCAAATAAAAATTTATCTTTCTGACAAAGAGCGCACAAAAAGGTATTGCAATATTAACGTTTAATTTTAATATTTCAAAAAAAAACAACAAAAAATAAAAAGTCTTACTTTTGACATAAAAAAAATTATATCTTTCAAATATTTTTTATATCTTGTATGTATAAAGTTAAAATAACATATCTTAAAGATTCAAATAAAAATATATTGTCGTAACAAGAGGCACACAAAAAGGTATTGTAATTAAATGTTTTAAGTGTTTCAAAATAAAAGAAAAACTAACAAAAAAAAATAGAAAAAATAGAAATTTACACTTTTGATAATTCATTCTCTCACTTGTGGAAGGGAAGTTCTAATGTGAGATATCGCATGTTAAGAACTATTCTAGTATCTCTTATTAAGAATTATATAAAAAAAATCATATATATGATAAAGTTATGCGTGTTGGATATTCAAAGTATATAATGATCAAACACCAAGATATATTTATTGTACTTGATCTTAATAACATGATAAAAAGTAAATATCAAGCTGTTGCTTTAAATTATGTTGTTACATTTTTTTTAAGAAGTACATTCAAGAATTTTCCTTAGCGTCGTTAACAAAATCGCCATACACGTGCGCTATGCTGCTGTCATTTACATACGATATATCACGGTTATCTATTATCAACATGAGATAGTAAGATTTATAAAAAAAAGTGATCGTGGTTGTAAAATAATTAGGGGCCTCATATTAAGAATCCCTCTCATATTAGGCTACTTTACCCTATTAATTAAAGACAGACACTAATCCATTATCCATTTAATTAACTTGTCAACACACACTTACTTACGCACGCACACATAAACATATTTCATATACGCGAAGACAGATTTACAAGTCCTTCTTTTTCAAAATTAACGATTTTACACCGCTAAAAACTAATTGTGATGTGAGACAGATCAGCTGTTGCATTTTACGATCGCAAAGCTGATTGGCGACGGATTGAGCATGCCATAAAATATTATGATAATAACACACAGCGCAGTATATTGCGCTCCATAAATTTATAATGATAAACTATAATAATAAACTGCCAGAGAGGTCAAGTGATAAGGCGGAACCCCAGCGAATCTACATGGATTACACACTTTTGAATCGAGATTGACGCGCATTCTTACTTTTCCTCACAACATTTCGTAATGACGTCTGTATTTTATTGAGCTTATCTTCTGGCTTTAGTAAACCAGTCTCCCTTCTACCAATAATCGACTTTCATTTTCAAAAATTCCAAAACAAACAATTCTAGAAGATCATCCTATTAATATATGTATATTAATATAAAATGTACATACTATGCTACATTTAAAATTTATATCTTATATATTTACGCTTCCATGTAAATAAGCAATAATATTGCATCATACACAAGGTGCATCGTACCAGGAAATATTCCACTTAATTTTTTTTATTATCAGAACAATCTACATGGATGACACAAAAAGCTAAGATATCTTAAAAATATCTAATGGGCGACAAGATACGTTTTAGGGACCTGTGTTATCTGGGAATAAATGAGGGAATAATTACAAAAAACGCAACATTCCATCAATAAAAAAAAAAGCCATCGATAAAAAATATTTTAAAAATGTACTATCTAAAATTCCTCATTCGTTTCAATTGCGTTCCGTCAGTCAAAAAAATATAAGGATTAAAACCTTATAATTAATAGAAAATAATATCACATTAATATATAATAATTAATTAATTAATTAATATATAATTTGTTATCATTATTTTATATAGGAAAGAACTTAATATATAATAATTAATTTTTATTAATTTAATTAATTATATTATAAAAGAAATTAATTTTTTAGGGACTTATATTTTTTATTTCGAAATAACAAGATTAATTCTAAAAAGAATTTTCACAAAAACATTTACCCTTATTGTAAATTTGTTCAAAACGCTTAAATGAAAAAATGCAAGTTTAAACAAGGATAGCATAAAATTGCGCATTTATAGTTTAAACAATAATATATATATGAAACTGCATTTATAGTTCTAGTCAATAACTCAAATAAAAGGTGGAGGAAATTCTCGAGAAGCAGTGTATTTGTATATACATACATATGCGCTGCATATTAAGCAACAAGTAGAAACATTCTCGGCTGCCTATTTACCTCCGGGTTAACCAGACGCTGATAACAACCTACAATTGTCTCTCCGGGTTAACCTTTCCACTTCTCACATTGTATTCAGAGCAATATCGTTGATAGCACAAATCATCAAACTCATTCATTCAAATGACCCAATATAGATTTTTATTTAACCCTTGACATATTAACAAATTTCTTTTTTTAATGGTGTTTCATCATGTCGTGTGTTACTTAAATACACGTTTAACTTCAACTTTACACAGATAAATAAAAAATTTATTGTTTGTTTATTACATTTGGCATTAGTTTAAAGACAAAAGAAAATTTCGACAAAAATATTATGCTTTTATTATTGTAAGAATAAAAATACGATGCAAAAAAGTAAATTTTGCATATTTTTATCGATATTTTAAAAAATAAATTTTTTTTATTTAGTATATGAGATAATTTTAAATAAATATCTTAAAACCTGCGAGAATTAAATACAAAATTATTATACTCACATTATTCAGCTGTAATCTTGTACATCTTCATCATTTAAAATAAGATAATTGTTCATCTGCGTTTTGACAGGAGAAAGGAAAAGTGTAAAGTATAATTATAAAATAGACTGTTTCTCTCGGTATAAATCTATGTGAGAGAGTCGGATGTATGTTTCTTCAAATGTTAGAAAAGAAAGGCATAATAATATGTTTATTTAGGTCATAACAAAGTGTAGAAATAGATAAATATTTTTATTTCGTTAGTTTATGACAAAAATTGAAATGCCACTGATACGATATATATCATCGTGACAATTGCGACATTCTGAAAGCTGTAATGAAAGATCTTTCTATTGGCTACAATGAGTTACGAAGGATATTTTCCAGCAAGATATGTAGTAGATATGACAGAATAGAATACGAATATAAAACAAACAGAAATTGATAGGAGTATATAAAATAATACACTCTAATTATATTTCTAAATAAATAAAAATCTGTATTGGGTCATCATTTGATTGATCAGTAATAAATCTCGTTTTGCTACTTGTCGATCACCAATGATTAAATTAATATTCTTGTATATCATTATATATATGTGACATCATAAATCAAGGATTTAAGTCTTTAAAAATAATTTATTTTCATAAATATACGAGCTCCATGTAAAGTTACACCGATTAATTACATCATACGATGTACGATATGGAAATGTGATCGATAGTCGAATAAAATGATACTGTCAATTAGTCTCAACAAAAATATTATATTGTACAAGACATAATATTTTTGAGAAATAATCATTGAGTTGACATTATATTGTTAACAGAAACAATAAATTACATGTTTTAAGAGACAAACACGAATACATTTTAATAATTAGCTACTTTATTACACACATATGTAGATGTATAAATGTTAATGTGTTATAAAAATATATCTTAAGTTTTCTTTTAATTTATGCACTTAACAATCCCAGACGATAGCGATCTTTTGTTATCTTCTATTTTAATTCCATTAATTCCGAACTATTCGACATGACACATCTCGCATCCGTGAATAATCTTTTTTGCAATATTATTCAGCATATTGATCAATGCAAATGTCAGCAATAATAACCAAAATTCGTATGAAAAATATCTATATAGATATATAGGTACAAGAAAGTAGAAATCTCATTGAGATCTATCTAGATTCACTAAGAAAAAGACCTATAAAGAATATCAGATAGATATATTAAATGAGATTTATGAAATTTATATAAAACTCTACATTAACAAATATATAAAACAAATTTATCTTTTTGTTGAAAACAGGAAAGTTATTTACTTGTATCTTCTTTTTTGTGAATTTTGATTTGTCATTTAATTTAATAATACCTCTTCTTACAACAAAGTATTCTATATGACATTATCTGTGCTGACTTGCAAACAAATATGATTACAAATGTAAAGATGTAAAGAAAATTGTTATTAGAGCCATGTGTAAGACATACAATAATTTGGATGAGTAATAATTCCACATCTACTTCTCTCCTGATATCCTTCTAGTACAAATGCTTCCTCCTTGCAATCGAGTAATTTTACTAATCTAAAAGAAAATTATTTGTAGATAATCTAAAAAAAAATTATATGCAGATAAATTTTTATAACAATAAAATATACTCTTGTCATCGCGTCGATAATTGATGGGTTTCCTGAAGATGCCATTTTAGAATGCTTATTCATTTTTTTGTTAAATGAATCTAGTTTAGGACTTACAATTGTCCAAGTCCAGAATAAAACCGTTTTGTGAATTGAACCGCAATACAATTCTGAAACGAGATATGAATAGTTTTTATTATAAAATCAAGTATTTCATTAAATATATTTTTTGAAAATTAAAAACTAACATATAATTCTAATTTCATTTTATATCTAAAACTGTGTCCCTGTGGCCAATGCACTTTTGCTTCTTTTTTTATTCGGTTTATAGCCTAATCTATCTACAGGCTGGGTCTAAACAATCTATCAAATTCAAGTCCTATACCTCAATTGATATGTTGCCAATTGCACATAAATTGTCTGTAAAAAGAAGTTAAATATATAATTACATTCATATTGATATTTTTAATTAAAAATTAATCTAAATATTTCTCGTCTCGTCTTTGATATATCCAAAGTATTTTACATTACTACTCACCTGGTTTTGTATCTGCAGAGTAAATTGATAACCATTTGTAATTGACAGACTCTATACTCAAGGAAAATAAAGTAATAAAATCTCATGATGGCAATGAAATGGACCTTTCCTTTATAACTGCAATTATAAATTGTCATAAATTAGCAAATCTGTAAAAATTATTATATTAACTTCAAAATATTTGATATGTAATATTTTTATACACACTTTGATAGATATTTCCATTCTAGCATCTCCTTCAATATCAGATTATCAGCCTTAATAATATCATCCTCTTTTTCCTCATCATCATTTGTTACAAAAAGATCTTTTTCATCCGCATCAAAGCTAGACCAAAATGACGATGTTGCAATACATATGTTGCTGCCTGTAAAATTAAAGGAAACATTATAATTCAACTAATTGTAAACTTAGTTATAACAATATTTTCTAATTATTTTTCTCACATCATCATAGGCATCATAAGTTGTATTTATCAATGCCAGCTGCAAAAGACCCTTTTGTATTTTTTGTATTTGATTATGAGGCAGTTGCCTCTTTGTTAGAATCTTCATCTCTGTAAAAATCTTTATATATAATATTCTGTTGTAAATAAATAAATTTATATATACGCGTCAGATATATATCCCTTACTTTGTACTGTTATTTTTGGCACTTTTTAATCCACTTTTAAATACAGGTAAATCAGCATATTTTCAACAGATTTAATAATATATAAAAATATTTTTTTAAATGTGAAAAAATTCATATACTTTTTTTGATCATTCTAAATAAAGACTAATAATATATAATAAGACATAAAAATAAGATGATAAATTAATATAAAAATAAACTAATAAGAATAATAAATTAGAAAATAAATGTATTTAAATATATTGTTTTTTAGATTGACATTGTCAAAATAATCACAGATAAATCGACCCATCAAAATACATAATAAGGGATATATTTTTTTTTTTTTTTTTTTTTTTTTTTTTTACATACTCTAGGTATAGTGGATTGCGTCTCTTCTGTAATCTTTCCGAGCTCACCGGCCTAATTCTCAATCACACAAAATACACCTAAACCTAACCTAACCTAACCTAACCTAACTAATATGTATAGTAGTCTTCTCTCTGATGTCGTGCAGCAGCGCCATTGCAACCAAATGAGAAATTTGACCGACAGAATCGAAAAAAGTGGATGTAGCTAAGTGTTTCCAATTCCTAAAAGTGAATGTTGTGGCGCTGCTGCACGACATGTAGAAAACGTCCCACCAAAAAGACCGGTTTCTCTCTGATGTATAGTATATATGACGTATGTATGTATGTAACAAATACGTCAATAATAATAAAGAAGGACGAGTTTCTTAATTTTTTTCCTTTAAAATTCTGCAAAATATAAATATTTATTTTACTTATGCAAAAAGAAAATTAAAAATCTAACTACACTTGTATAATATTCAACAAAATTGAGATTATCGATTATTTCAAGTGTTTGACGTTTTAAAAATGTGTTACTTCGATTAAATTACTGAGGTAATTATGTGTATCTAAATTTAGAAATTATTTTGCCAATTATATATGACTAATTACAGATGATTCTACTATCCTATACATGTATATGTAACTTATTATTGTGTATGTATGAACAATAATTAAAAGAATAATAGATTCTTATTATTATTTTCAGGTCAACAGATGTATATATAGTCCATTGTTACATAAAACACTGTGATTATGTCTACTTTAGAGGATAAAATTTTGGGAGAGAAGTCGCACTACTATTGTAGCAGTTCGAGCGAGGATGAGGAAAATGATTCTGGAGATTCTGATAAGGAATATAATGATGTAAAATGCACCGAGGACGCTGTGCAATATCCTACTCCCACAGAATGGGAAGGAGTTTCCAATAATACAGGACCTAAAGGTGTCATAAAGGTGTGAAATATGCTTGTAATATTAATAGTTTGTAATTATAATCTGTATTATAATTGTGAAAAAGATACTAAAATAATTATATTTGAATTTTATTATTAAATATATATTGAATCCAAAAAATATAAATCTTAATATATATTAATTTTAAATGTATTTTTGATAGGATTGGCAAAGGTTTAAGCAACTACAAGTAGAAAAACGAGAATCACAAGAGAAAGAAAAATTGGAATTAATTACAAAACTGAGTTTAACATGCCGCAGTGCTTTGGATGAAGAGAAAGAAAAACTGAATGAGACAGATCCTGATCTGATAAATTTATTGACTGATGAATTCCTGTTGGAATATCAGAAACAGAGAATGAAAGAGATGCTTGCCAAAACAGAGAAGCTTTGCTTTGGAAAAGTTATTGATTTAGAGAGTGCAGATCAATTTTTGCAAGTCATTGATGAAGAAGACAAATCAGTGACTATTATTGTTCATATTTACGAAGACAATGTACCTGGCTGTGAAGCTATGAATGGATGCTTGATCTCTCTTGCTGAAGAATATCCTTATGTGAAATTTTGTAGAATTCGAGGTTTGTGTTAATAATTTTAAATTGTATATAAATCTTTATTATCAGATAAATTTAAATAGTTCTACTATCAAGTTTTAAAACTAAAAATCAACTATAGAATCTTATTTTTATTTTTCAAATGCTTATTTCAGTGTAAAAATTCAATTAAAACCTTTTTATTTCATATACTTTTTCAGGCTCAATTGCAGGCCTCAGCAAACAATTCAAGAAGTTTGGTGTACCAGCATTGTTGGTATATAAAAAAGGACAAGTTATTGGGAATTTTATACATATGACAGATCATCTGGGAACAGACTTTTACTCATCGGATGTAGAGAGGTTTCTCATTGAACATGGAATGCTTGCTGACAAAAATTGTGTACCCCTCATCATTTCAAAAAACGAAAACGAGACTCCTGATAACAAATAAAAAAAATTTAACATTGTCACTTTTTTAAGCTAATCTATTGCGAGAGATCTCGTAATAATCACATGGAAAACTTATTAATTAAAAACTATGCAGGATATTTATCGAAAAAGAATATAGAGATTATAAAATACAAATGTAAAAAAATATTTATTTTTAGATATACTCCTTTAATTATTATCAAAATATCTTCCAATTTTATTTAGAAAATTATTTTAATTGATCCAAGATATGTTTCTTTTTTTTTATTGCATTGCAAAGTTGCAAATAGTTTTCCAATATCTCGTCATATTCTGTGTTTTTTAAATTATCGTAAAGCTTCTTTAAATCTTCTTTTTGACGAATATCATCTCTGACTGTCTTCAATTTCTCCCCAACCAGTTGGTTTAGTATTTTGAAAGCGTCGATTGTAGTCGGGGTCTCTTTGAACATTCTAATTGTACAAGAAAGATTTGTTAGTTTTGCTTGCAACTCGGCAACTTGCGCCTGCAGCAGCAAATGGCCTGCCTTTTCCAAATATGTTTGAGTCATATCTTCATATTTCATCTTATTCCATCTGTCCATTAATTTTGCATATTTTAGGGAATCGTTTTTGCATTGCAGAATTAATTCCTCAATTTTATTCTTCCACTCTACTATTGATATATCATATTCCAGGAATTTACTGTCCTCATTGTTCTTCAATGCCTTTTTGACATTTCCTCCTAATTCTTCATATCTATAATGTACAGAAATAAAATATTAAAATTATTAATAAAATATAATTAATGCATATACAGTACTAGATATTTATTAATCAATTATTAAACTGATAAAATTATTTTTTAACTACAGTAACATACTTACTTTAATATCATATCGTGTACTTTTTCTCGAAGCATTGTCTCGACACAGCATTTAATCTCCAATTTCTCATCAGGATTTAAGTCAGACAATGGTAAATCGATAATTCCCAAAAGCATTAGTTGATCTTGCATATGTTTCATCGATGAAGGAAGGTGTATATATTTGTCAAGTTCATGATTTAAGAGTAGTACTCGTAATTTGTTTACTATACTCTTGGACAGAACATCTTTGTGGTTCAAGGATACTTCCTTCAGACATTGATAAACAATACTGGCTTTTCTGTGCTCATTCATACTTTTTTCACATACTGAAAAAGACTTTATCGTTTCCTCAATTGCATTTGTTTCTTGGATTATCGCAAGTTTATCATGACTACTTTTCATGATGCCAGAATTATTGTCTAACAAGTATTGCGATGAGTCCACTCTACCAATAAATCTACTACTAGAATGAGATATTGTTGAAATACTGGAAATATCTGTAAAAATAAGTTATATCTGTAAGAATCTACAAGATTTTATATTTATAAATTATTTATATCTGTAATGTTATTATTGTAATTATTCTGATTAAAAGCTACTTTATATGTTTACATATATAAATATATAAGATATATATGTATATTTACATATAAATATAAAAACTTTTTTTTAATAAATGACAGTTTTATTAACGAAATAATTTCTATCTATAAAAAGTTTTGCAAGCTACAAAATACATTACTCACCCGATATTTGACGAAGATCACTAATGTTGCTCATAATTAGTCTTTGTTTAACGAAAATTCACTATTTAAATCGTAGAAACCGACAAAACTGACGACTTAAAAAATTAATCTTATAAATAATATAAATATGTTCCTTCAAAGGATATCAAGATAGTGTTATTTCTAATAATTAATCTAACGCAACTTATTTTACTGTTGTAATGTTCAAAATATTCAAAACAAACATGTCAGTCAACGTCAGTGACATAAAGGTGCCTTTTCATGCTGACGCTCGACGCTCATTTTCAACGTCAAAAGACATCACGTGACCAAAAATAAAAATACCAATACGTCAATTTTGATCACGTGATCTGTTTTGACGCCAAAAATGAGCGTCGTGCATCAGCATGAAAAGGCACCTTAAGGGTCCGCTGTCCGCACTTTTCAGCTGAACTGGCTGCACTCAGAGACTCAGAGCAACCTGCACCTGCACTAATTCAGAGTTTATCTTTTTCCCTCCACATTGGAAGGAGAAAGATAAACTCTGAACTAGGACAGCTAAAAAAAGAAATCTTTTGCGCAGTCTCCATGACAGTTGGGGGGGAGGCAATGATGAGGTGTATGTTTGTGTCAGATACATGCAAAATACATACGTGTATATATAGAGTTTTTAAATTGCGTTTGTGACTGTGACATTTGTAGCCGACGACGAATTAATATGGCGACGACACTTGCAATAACAAAACAAAGCATGGGAAATGTTTCGTATAATATGTCATAATTTGATTATGTGGCATGAATTCGTCCGCTGTCCTGGTATCCCTATGCGTTATTCGCATCGAGATTTGTGATCCGGAATTGGAAGAGACCACTAGTGAGCGTGAGTACATCTTGCAATTTACAAATTTATCGTGACAAGTAGTTTTTGATATATTTTATATTTCAATATTTTTTTATATCTATATATTTTCAAATTTTACGATATTCTTACGCTAAAATTGAATTACTTTAATTTTATTGATCTTCTGTTAATTGATAAATTAATTAAAGTCGACTATAGTATATATATATGTAATTATAAATTACGCATAAAAAAGTTTTAGTTGCATCTTGTTTTATTATAGGTACTATGGCTGCAAGGAAAATGAGAGGTTGCAGAGAATCGAGAGATATCAGCGTAGAAACTTACACAAATGTGACAGAAAACACATCTCTGTTGCTGTCAAATCAAAGCACAAGCAAGTCACATTCATCCTCAAGATCTAACTCTGAAGAGACGTCGTTTGGAAATTCTAATCATGTTAGTGGTCCAGGAGAAATTAGCTGTGCTGCTACCAGCACGTCGCCGGATCAAATAAGTTTTATCTCTGGAAATCCCTTTGTCGAAGTTACAAAAGGGATCCTCCATCTTTTTAAGGAAGAGTAAGTCACATTATTTTTCTTTTATTCTACTAAATTATTATGCATTATTGATTTATACAAATATATATTAAAAGGGTGATGCTTATTCTTTTGTTATTTAATTTCTTTTTTTGATTTTAGTGAACTGACTGAGATGCGTTGCGCTGCGGATCGCAGTCATACCATATGCATCTTGTCGGTACCAGCGACAATGACTTGCCATGACCTTCTAACTTTTACAGCAGCTTGTCATCAGAACATACAACATTTTAGAATTCTCAGAGACGGCAGTCCTAACCAGTACATGGCTCTGATTACTTTTAGATCGTCAGTGAGTAGATAACAATTTGAGCAACTATTGGTGTTTCAGGAGACTCACTGATTTTATATGCTAAATTAAATGATGTTTAAATTAAAATGCACAAGAAAGATTTGTTAAATAATTGAATGTGGAGAATTAATTAGAGATTATATCCAAAGTTTGATAAGTCTTGTATTTTAGAGCGCAGCAAGCGAGTTCTACGAAACCTTCAATGGCGCACCTTATAATTCTTTGGAACCAGAGGTGGTTTGTCACATGGTATTTGTATCCAGAGTTGAAGTAGGAGATAATGGTATGCCCCTGAGTGGACACACAGAATTACCATCGTGTCCCGTTTGTCTGGAAAGGATGGACGAGAGCGTGGACGGAATTCTGACAATATTGTGCAATCATACCTTCCACTCCAGCTGCCTCGTAAAGTGGGGCGATACATCCTGTCCAATTTGTCGATACGCACAAACACCTGAGCCATTGGCAGATAGCCGTTGCATGGAATGTGGTAAGCATAATTCGTCCAATGACTTGAAAGTCGTTTGGGACTCGAATCTCTCATCTAATTATAAGATATATAATTCTTTAAAAAGTTAAGATACTTTATATTTGTGTCTTACTTATTAGAGATACGCTTTATAATTCCTATAATATTTATGAATTCCTTCAGTTGCAGATACCAGCAATGACGCATTGTGGATTTGTCTAATTTGCGGCCATGTGGGTTGCTCGCGTTATCATCAGGGTCATGCGTTCGAACATTACCGCGACACGCATCATTGTTACGCGATGCAACTGGGTAACAATCGTGTCTGGGATTACGTGGGTGACAATTTTGTGCATCGATTGCTGCAAGACAAAGACGGTAAAATGGTGGAGGGTGGTCACTCCGCAGCCAAGAGCGAGGGTGCCGCCGTGGAGGAGAAGGTCGATTCTGTGCAGCTGGAGTTCACATATTTATTAACATCGCAGTTGGAAACACAACGACAGTACTTTGAAGAGAGACTAAGTCGTGCGGAACAACGCTCTATGGCGGATATTAACGAGCTGAGGGATAAATTGACGGAAATGCTCGAAGAAAACTCGCAGTTTAAGGTAGATGATTATTTAATTAAAATCTAAATCTGTTAAAATAACATGTCTTTTTCTTTCATCTTTTTTTTTCTTTTGTTATTTTCTTTATTAATTTAGTTACACAAAGAAAATATCTTTATTTTAGAAACAATTTGCGACGCTCAATCGCGACAAGCAGACGTTGGAAAAGCGCTTGCAGCATTCCACTAACAAGTTGGCGCAAGTGCAAGCGGAATTAACTGAAGAGAAGGACCTGAGAAAAGCTCTGCAATTGAATCAGACTTCGTGGCAAACAAAATATAAAAAGTTGCAGGATGAATTGACCGAATTAAAAACGACTAAAGAAACCGAGATCACTGATTTAAGGGAACAAATCCGAGATCTCATGTTTTTCCTCGATGCTCAAAAACAGATCGAGGAATCCGTAGATCGAGACGAAATTGCCGCCGGTCGTATTGTCATTCCTCCGACTTCTAAGAATGGAAAATCTTCAGGATCTCGAGGGCACAAAGGTCACAAAAGGCATTAACACCATTAAGGATTGTTGAAAGCTTAAATTTGATACTGTTTGATCTGTGTTTAGAATTTAATCTTTTTCGTTTAGATTTGAGAATTTTTTGTTAATCTGCAACAGAAAATGCGAAAAACAATATTTTTGTGAATGTCAATTACACAATTACAACTTTCTAGCATTGCAAAACATAAGTCAAATAATAAGAAATTACATGAACTTTCTATCTACACCGTATGTCATTAAACTAAATTAATTTCTAAGATGTCTCATAAATTTTCATCCTGTTTAAATCCTGGATTATTATATTGAAATTGATTGGAATTTGATTGTCCTGGTTGCAGTTGAGAAATTGGATTGTTCAAAGGCCTTCTTAAATTATTAGTATCATCATAAATATCATATGGTTTTTGAGTCTGTGTTCTTCTTTCAGCGAGAATAGTTGATCGTCTCCGTTCAAAGGCGTTAAATGCACCTTTTGACATTCGTGTAGACATGTGACGCGATAAACCTGCGAAATAAAAAAGTTTAGTAAAAATAATTTATAAAAGTGATAAATGTATGTGTGTGTGACAATAATGCCATTGCATTAAAATAGGAATGTATGTATGTGTGTATATTACACTGTATATATGAGATAAATAATATTAAATTTTTCAATATTTATTTTGTTTTTCTCAACTTTGATAATTTTATATTTATCTTTGGTAATTAAGTGCTTGTAAAAACCCTTATGTCTTTTAATTTAAAATTTATAGGTATAAATAAGAATCTTAAAAAACTATACCTGATGCATTTGGATCACGAAGCTTTCGTCGAAACAGCTTCTCAAAATTTCTCAGCATCTTCGATGGCCCTTGCAACGGCCCTTTTTCCGTTAACTCATGTATAGTTCTTCGTCTGCTAGGAGACGTCATGGTACTTCGCCTGATTTTAGAAATCAGATCGTCTTCTACCATATGTTGAAGTCCTTGTGCTATCTTATAAGCATCTTTCTCGAAGGCGTTTTCTGAAGAAGTTACCTAAGAAGTTGAAAAAAAAAAGAAATTATATTAATAAAGGGAAAGAGGAAGAAAAGAATTATATATCTTTGTAAAAAAGAAAAGAAATTTTTCTTCCATTTAAATTAAATTCTCTGAAAAATTCTGCATCCTTATTTCTCTCAAAATAAATCTATATTTTGTATTTTCGAAAATTTCTTTAACAGACATTTAAAGAATGTCACAAAGATTCTCTTTAATTTTTTTCAAAATATATTTGAGAAGAAAATAATACAGAAGTATTTTATAGACGAGTTATTTTTTTAAAAACATATTACCTTAGTGCAGCAAGGAAGTCTCGCATTAGCGAGCACATGGGAAAATGTGCCAAATCGATGAAATAGCATAGCGAAAAACTGGATGCCCAATATGCTGATGAATGCGGCAATAAATAAGCATCCAATTGGCTCGAGTCTTAAATAGTCTTTTGTCATATGCACCTGTAAAAATTGGAATATGTGTTAAAATGTAATATTTATTAAAATGTAATAATTATTAAAATTTCTAATCTAAATTCTGTAATTTTAAAAAGTTTGATACAAGAGAAGAAAAAGTATATAATTCAAAAATTCTTTTTTAAAAGATCTTACAAGTTATGTACTTCTAGCTACATTTTTCTGCTACAAAAGCTTTACAAAATTTAATTATTATATAATATTGTATATATAATAAAGTAAAATTTGTGTAATATCGTTAGGTATAAAAAAATTTACCTCATTCCTCTTTGCAATGTATGTAATATTATACTTCATTCCCAGTGGCCATTGCAAATGTAATATATTTTTATTCAACTGCATAAGAAACACAATCAGCACAAACAGAGCATTTATCATGAAGAACTTTAATAGGTATGCGTCACGACAGCTCATCAGTTCCTGAGTTATTTTATTCTAAAAAATAAGAACAAAAATCACTTAATAGTGATTCAGCATTATTTTATAACATATGTACTAAAAGAGACAGAACTACTTTTTAGTAATATCGTGAAACAGAAAATTTTTTGCATATCTCGTATACTTTTCTGTTATATATTTCTGTTATCTATTTCGTATTCTGTTTCTACTATTATCTCGTTTAAACACATACAATTTTTAAAACACAAAGATAGATATCCTTTTTGCATATAATCATGAATATAATCTTCAGACTGGAATTATAGTACATATATGCTGCCAGTTACATAATAAATTCTTATCAATTGTTTTCACTTGAATTTAATTCTTTTTTTAGCAGATAAAAATAGATCGGACTTATACCTGACTTTCCTCGTCACTTTCAATAGGTCGCAAGTATTTTGCGATCAAATCTCTCCAGAATTCTTCCTCAGAATTCGATAGAAAATCCACCTCGCCCTTTCGCATTCTTTCGTCCTGGAGCCAATAAGGACTAATGAGGAAATTAGAAGAACGATCATGACTAGAGATCCCTGATATCTGCGTCAGAGCATCGCTTTCATCATCAGTATCCTTATAGATTTCGTTGTCATGATCGTCTTCATCTGTCATGTGTTGTAACTCGATTCCTTCGTGTGTTTCCTCTTCTATTATCTCTTCCATTGGATAATATGGTCTTGTATACATATTAGCGTTGGAAGATGACTGAGCAACATTGTTTGCCTCCATGTTTGTTGCATGTAGTTGTCTGTAATTTATAAATTGTCCTTTAAGATCAATAAAAATCAATTATCTAGACAATTTAAATCTTTTAGTGATCTCTCAATAAAACTTTAATATTAATAAAGATATAATAAAATTTTTTAAAGATTTTGTTTTAAAATTATCTTGTAAAAATAATTCTGGATGAGTTTCATGATTATAAAGTAAAACGACTCCTTCAAACCTGTCTAATAAGCTTAGATGTTTGTTTATTTGCTGTAAGGACTCGTTGATCTCGTTCAACCGCTTCTCTTCATGACTTATTCCTGAATGAATGCAGCAGACGCATTTAAAAAGATCGCCCAGAGAAAACTCGAACGAACCTTTTTCATTTTTCTCTTGCCTGTTCTCTGTTCTCGTCATAAACTTTGACAGTTTGCCAATTACCGTAGATCTCTGCTCCTCTTGAGGTTTCTTAATTTTTTTTTTTCATTATAATTGTAACACAATTATTTCTCAGAAGATTTTATCAAAAAAATGTTATAAGAGAATACTCTTTATAGTACGAAAATAAAAATGTATAAACTCAGTAGGATTAAAAAAAATTCTTTAAAAGAAATTTACAAAATATATAGTTTAGACAAAGAAAAGAAAAGAAAAAAGAACATATCTTGAAAAAGTATTTTTCTATCTGTTTTTCATGATATATATTTATAGCCTAAATCCTGAATAACTCGAAGGTAGTAAACAGACACTTACGACACTCGCTTTCTTCGAATCTCGCGTACCCCATGTAACATTATGCACGTTAAAAACGGAGAAAATGGTCAGCAGCATGTACATAGACGGCACTGCGATGTAATAAATAATGCCGCACAATAGACAAGTCATTTCCTGAGGATGTAACAAGCCAGCCACCATCATTTGACCGGCGACAATAAAAAAGAGAAGACTGCTAGGTGCTAACCATCCGTCCTCGGCGATTTGTAGCATAATTCCCACCAGGACAATCACCATCACCAACCCGTATATAGCACTGATAATCTCGGCTACTAATAACTGCGTAAGATCATATTTTATCAGTAGATATTGTGAAATTGTATATTTCCATCTAATAATCATCAGTTAGTCTAGTAAAATCATGAAAAAATATATTCAACTCTTTTCAAGTATCTTTCTACTACTTTCTCAGAGTATTATTCAAATTATATACCTGCACACGTTCCTTACAGGTGAAGCAAACTCCAATGAACACGCCGATTGGGATCAGATTGTACCAGAAACTGGTCCAGTTATCGATATGAAATGCAGCAACAAACGCACCGACTAGCATCAGAAATATCGTACCCGGTCCTAAGATTGTACTCCCTTAAAAAAAAAAAAAAAAAAAAAAAAAAAAAAAAAAAAATTTATTTAATATATAATTTATAATTATTAATTTATATTTAAAATATATATTTAAAAAAAATAATTAATGTTATGCTGATATAAGACACATTGAAGGCTCACCCATCAGAATCCATTGATAAACAATGTACAGCCACGAGATATCGTCGTTTACCTCTCTCGTTTCTTTGGCGGTCATCAATAAGTCAAATATATTCGCGACAGTAGAAGGAATCCACCTACGACGTTGTATGAACAAGTCTCTGAGGAGTTCCGGTGCGTGAGTATACGCGTCACTCGCCGCCGAGTATTCGACCTAAATAGAAACAGATTATTCTTTAAATATTCATATTATATAGCTCCGATAGTTTATTATTTAATACAAAACTTACCCGGGAACCCACTTGAAGAAGCAATGTACAGAGCCATCGGTCCTCGCCTTGATCATATTGAATGTAATGTCTAGCTTCGGTCGACTTGGTGGCATATTTCGCCATTACATTGTGCTGCATCAACGCCTTTGCTCGAAAGAGGGAGAAACAACCAGGACTGCAAAGAACACAACCGATCGTGTGCTCTGTGGATTTCTGCAGCCAGTGACCGATAGCGTATTCGAACTTTTGGAACCAGACTATTGGACCTATTCAGAAGAATAAAACACTTGAGTTTAAGCAATCTTTTTGCGTAAAGGCTATAGCCGGATAAGCATACAAAAAGTGCCCCTAACGAGTTTTCAAATAATATTTGAGCTGTCATTTCCTCATTGTAAAAAAAAAATTTTTCTCAAAATTTCAGCTCCTTAACTTTATTATTTCTTGAGTTATCGAGAAAAATGTCATTTTCAATTTTTATTTTTCTTTTCTGTAAATATTTGAGATGATCCCATATCGATTTTTTTCTGAATAATTATCAACGAAAGACACAAAAAAAAATATTGTTATTAATCTCGAATAAAAATTGTTTAATAAACAATAATAAACACTTTTTTCATCTATTTTCAGAAAGAATGTTCAACACATACAATAAGACCTTATTCAATCATCCTAGATTAAATATTTGTTTCACCTCTAACATTTTTTGTCTTGTTCTAGATTATATATAGAAGTTCCATTTCTTCTACACAGACCTGATCCGACCGGATGTATTCGACCGCAAGCGGCACCAAGATCCCTATCCTTTTTCATCAGATCCACCAGAATCTTGACAGCGGCAGGTCGAAAGTCGATATCACCATCCAGCGTGAGAATGTAAGTATTCTCAGCGATTATCTCTTTCCGATCCACGTCGATAGATAGACCCATCAGGCGATAGCCCAGAAGATAATACATATACATTACCTTGAAAAATTATATAAAACAGCTCTTGAATCACACATGTAAACTTTTTGAAAAATGTTGAATTTTTTCTCTAAGCAAAAACTGTATGCAAACAGCATCTACTTGCTTTTTCTGATGCACTTTATGTATTGATATAAGTATTTATTTTCACGTTTGAATACCTGACTCCATCGTTTCCTGTGTCTGATCTTATTTTTATCCTTCAAATGAACTATTAGTTGAGTTTTTGCAGGTAGCGTCCATACAAGACGACCTCCATAAGGCGTCGGATATTTAACGGGTGGCGTATAATGCATCATCAAATTCTCCACATTTTTTTGGACTGTTTCCACCAGCGTTATCACATATTGATTGACTTGTGTCTCGTTCTCGTCATGGTTGCATGAACCAATGCACCCATGCATGCAGCAAAAGGCGTCGTCGAAGAAAATGTGTGCTGTAGTATTAAAAAATAATACACACAAGTATTAATAAAAAAAATATTTGCAAAAATAGAGGTTTAAATTATACATCATAGATAGTTAAATTTTAGTTTCTTTTGTTAAAAAAAAATGCCAAATCAAAATTGATTCAAATATAGATAGGTCCGATCATTCACTTACAATTAGTCTATCTCTCTATATGTGTTTTAATTGCAATAAACACGACTTACTTTCCAATTCGTAATAGTCCTCGATCTGAATTCTGTAATATTTCTGCGTGACACGCATTGCACACTGGTCCTTGTCCAATCGTAGGATACTGCCCACCAAACGATTCATCTCGTTCTTCTCTTCATGCCACATCGTAGCGCACGCGTAAATCCTCGTAACGCGATCGTGACGTTTGTTGATCGTGTTCAGATAATCAAAGTCTTGCTCGATCCTTCCAAGGTCTAAACTGATATCAGTGTCTTCTATTTTAAAATCATCGTCATTCTGTAAAACGTGAAGATTGATTATCATAATGAATGCAATTGCGATAATAGAGATAAATCGTTTACTGGAATCCTTACTAGAATCTCATTTTTGTTTTTCTCCTCATCGTCCTCGTCAACATACTCATTTTGTGTTTTTCTGTTCAAGGCTAAACATTGATCAATCATAAGCGAGTCATAAGTGAGGGTGGAGAAGATCCTTTCTGCTAACGCCAATCTTTCGTTCTCAGTGGTCCACAAGTGCCTTGTGATCCATATTTGCGACATCAACCACATCAGCCAACACCAAACGTACCAATCGGAGATAAATGCGCTCCAATTTGTGAAGGATTCTCTAAAGAAGAGGTAGTCTGTAACATCTGTAATTTCGTGAAATGCGCAGACATTCTTGTTCCTGATGTCGCAAAGAGCCATGATCAAGCATACTGTTCCTAGACCAGCTAGACTTGTTGGAAACGCGAAGCCAAACTTATACATATGGGTCTTGTAGGCGAATTTACCTGAAATATTTTTTTTTTCTAAAAATTCAAAGATCTCAAAAGCCCCCCCCCCCCCCCAATGTTGTAGAGAAAAAGCACAACAATTGAAAACATCTAATAAATCAAAATAAAACATCCGATTAAATCAAAGTAAAACAAGATGTCAATTTTAAAGTAAATCTTTTACTCTCTAAATTTTTATGTCGTTTAAATTTATATAATCTTTTCATGCACAAATTTGTTTATCTGTAAACGTACAAGATTGGTACATTGTCATGGCGCAAACAGCTTGTATCGCAAAGACAATTAGGGGAGTAAAACCATTTGCAGTTAAAGAGTCCTTCTTCAGCGATACGTTCTCAGGAACAGTCAGATTAATTTTGTACTCTTCAGTGAACCTAAGCGAAAAGAAATTCTCGGCGTCCACTCCTTCACATACGTTAACGAGGAGAGTACCGATGATAAAAACAAATATCCTCCAAAGAGACGCGTATCCTTGTACGATGTACTGTCCCGGCTGGAGATCCTCCTTCACAGAGAATAGGAATCGTACTAGACCTATTAAAAAAACATTTTCTAAGAAACCACATATCTAATCAATTCTAAATACACTGTATCAATTTGGCCTCAATTTTTTTTATACAAATCATAGATTATCTTGAAATAAATTTTTCTCGGCTATTTTTCCGAAATTTCACCTCTGAAATAATTACGTATCATCTATATGAAATTTGTACATACCAACATTGTTATGAAAGGATACAAAGTTGCTCCACCATCGAATCGAGCACAAGACGAGAACGACGGGAAAGATCCACGTCGACGTTTTGTTAATGTCATGTTGGATCAGCGGCCACAAGAACATTCCGCTAATTTGTGGGGCCAACGCCAGTACATCAAAAATTTTGAATAATCTTGATTTGCTCGTTGATAAATTTCGATATCGCGAGAGTAAATCTGTAAAACATTAAAATCAATTAGCGGAATAGAAATGATTTATTTTTTTCTAATCAATTTTTTCAAAATCAATAATTATTTCTAAAATTATTTTTAAAAAATCGAGCTAAAGTATATTATGTATATTAGTTACATTAAATTAATATAATTATTAATATATATAAACTATATTAATATAATTATTAGTATATATATTAATTATATTAAATTAATATAATTAAATTGAAAAAAAAACAGATAATATGCCATATTATGCTAATAATAAATTAATCAAGCTGTCACACTATAAATATAAACTTACTTAACAATCCCGGTATGGAACACAGACAACAGAAAATAGCGGCGCCTTGAACAGCTCCGATTTCCGGTAATATGACAAAAGTTAACAGCACTAAACCAATTGTGTGAAGAGTATCTATCAAGATCATGAATAGAATATTTCGTTTTTTCGGCATCCTCGGTTTCCTTTTGAATAAGTAGTGCCATAAAGCATTTAATATACCGATGCATTCCGGGACGAGAAATATAAAAATCAGACACCAGGTCCATTTTAAGCGGCCGTCCTGTATATGTTTAGTAAAAACTTCAGAATTCCCCAGCTCTAAAAAAATTCAGAAATTTTACATAAAAAGATGTATATGCGATAAAATAAAATTTACTTTGATACGTGTTAATAGCAAAATGATAAAGTTAATATAATATTATATCATTAATAATATTGAATATATATAATTCTATAAATTTTTAATATATTTATAAAAACATTTATAATTTAAATTATATAATTTTTATTTAATATTATATAGCAATATATGACAAATTAAAACAAAAAAAAATAATTCCCGATAGTATTATCCCTTTTAAATTACAATACAAATTATAAACTTTTTTCCAAATTTGAAGCAAATAGTATTTAAATTTTTCGTTATATAATTTTTTTTTTTTTTTAATAAAATATTAATTAAGTTTACATCTGAAAGTTTTTATTTGTATAATAAATATAAAGAATATAATGAATAAATATTATATATATAAAATTTTAATTTAGCTTTCTTTGTTCAAATTTTGATAGCATTTTTTAAATATTTAATTTCATACAAAATGTTAAATGCAAAAATTAATTACAAAGTTTAATTATTTTAAACTTTTTAAAAACTTTAGACGGACTGTTAAATATATTTTAAAAATTCTTTGAAATCTCAAAATATTTAGTATTATTTTCTTAGTAATTATTACGATTTTCTATAAATCTTTTAATTACATACTGTATAAATTAAAATCTTACCTGCTGAATTGCAATAGGGCAATTGAGTCTTCTGTAACTGCGAAGTTGCAAACAAGACAGCTGTTTTAGCCACGATACCGCTGCATAAAACAACAATGAATAGCAGCCCATAAATTAATACTTTTAAGATCCAAATGATAATCTCGAAATATTTATTATTCCGTACAGATCCAGTTTCTATTTGAGAGGGAAAGCTTTTAAACATGTCCCATGGTGGAACATCCTTCTGCGAACTGGAAAACGAATGATCTAAAATCTGTACTTTCAACACTATTTAGTCTATTACTATTGTTTATTTTTTTCTACTTCAAATTTATTCAATACTCTAGAATATATTCTAGAATTTATTCTAGAATAAATCTTTGTTAATAAATTAAATTTGTCATTTCATTTACACACACACACACACACACACACTTTCCAACTAATTTATGCATATTAAATATAGTCTAAACAAAAAGTAGATCTATATAAATACGTACTCTTCTCCCTCAGTTTCATCTGAACTGCTCTTGTCGTAATAATCATCAAAGACACTGACTCTCGGTTCGTTTTCTCGTTTTATTGACAACATATTTGTGAATCTCGCGACTTCCGATCGCAAAGACCACTGAAATTAGTATGTATTCGCAGTATAGCTTCTGATGCGTCATTAATCGATAAAGTATTATCATCGATGTTATGATAAGATCAGATAAGATTCGTAATTTAGGGTCAATTCGGAAAGAGCTAGATTTCCGAATTTTCATTCAAGATAACGCACGTTGATGAATACGCAAATGGATGTGAACGCAAAGTGATATCGATAAGTACACTACACACATCCAAATAACATTATATAATTTTTCTAGAGTAATAAAAAAAAGATACATATTTATAAATATTGATATATTATAGAGGAATGTTCTACAATTGTGTATATTCTCATTTAATATACAACAAATAACATGTATATAAGTTAAAACTCTGACGCTTTATTTTTATAATCACTATTAAGGAAGAACTGATAATTCATATTACGTTTAATATAACGAGAAAAATAAAAAGTAACATGGTTGCATAATACGGTTACATTAAACTCGAACGATAAGAAAATAGTATGTCTCTAGAGTCTGACCTCTATCCATCAACTTTTCGTATAAATCATGTAGACGCATTTACTTTGTGATGCCGATGACACCACAAGCGAGACGACCGCCAGCATTGCCGGTTGTTTTCGAGAGCTCGTGGCCGCCCGCTCCCAAATCATCAGGATCAGCGTGAACCTGAACATTGAAGAGATTAAAAAAAAACATTTAGTCAAGAAACAAATATAACAGATATCTTATCTAAATAAAATATATTGTACAATTTTCTTTAGTTTTATTATCAAGGTATAGCTTTGCAAATATCTGATGAAGTCATCAAAACACTTACTTTATAATGACTCTACGTTTCTTGTAATGCTAAATACAAGTACTAGAGAATGAAACCCAGTCGAGATGGTTTTTATATTACAATTTAATAAAAGAAATTTACATGGATGATGATATATGACGTGAACAATGCCGAGATCTAAAACTAATACATACCACAACAGTTCGTCCGATGACACTATGCGGACCACTGAGCTGAATCTGGGAATCAGTGATGTTAATATTTGCGACACCGTCAGCACCAGCTTCCACGTTTCCTAAATCTCCAACATGACGTACAGCATCCTTGGGACCGCCGTGCTCTTTTCCCAAAGGATTGAAGTGAGCGCCTGCACTTGTACAACCTGCAGAAAAACATAATGTACATCTTGGTTCTCAATAAACATTTTGACATATTTGCAAACTTCAAATTTTACAAAAGAATAAAAAAATTATATAAGAATTTTTATATTAAATATTTTTAAAATTTTTAGGTATTTTACAAAAATAAACTAATTACGATTTAAGTAAATTATTAAAAAAATATGTTACTAAATTAAGCTTCAAGACTATGATAATTACATTCTCAATTCAGGATGAATCTGACAAAATAATAATTTAATATTAAATAAACAATATGCCTCTTATTAAAAATTAATTTTGTAATCATAGGATAGAAGAAAGTTAACTTGATATTTATTTAAAAAATTAAAAGTAATATTTCATAAAGTAAAATAATTAATAAAATAAAATAATTAACAATAATAATGCTTATGTTAGATATCAAGTATATATAGTCTTTATCTTCTGTCGCTATCAATAAGTCAACAAAGATATTGATATCACATATACTTTTTTCTCAATTAATTTATTATTAACTTCACAATAGATTGAAATAACTTGATTAAAATAATAAATTTCATAATTTCTAAAATTAAACTTTTATAAGAAGTTATAAATTCAAATAAGATAACCCTTTGCACTTTTCAATTTTTACGTAACATTACTTAGCAACTTATTTCATCAATACATATCCATACAAAAATTTATTATATTCTATACTTATATTTTTATTAAAACAATAAATATATATTAAAATTTATTAACATAAAGATTAAAATTAAAGTCAGTACTTTTATCATCCTATGTCTCTTTTACCTTGTATTATATATTTTTGCAAATTTATAAATATATAAAACATATAAAATAATATTTTGCAAAGTATTAAATTAATTAATAAAATTGAAATTTGAAGAGTTAAAAATGTTACAGAAATTTTAAATAAATCAATAATCTTTTTAGAAATTACAAGTACAATCACTTAGATTCTTTGATTCTACAAAATAAGTATAAAAAATTACTTAAATAATATATCTGAATAATATTCTTGTATTTGACTAAAATATACCATTAGTATTATCGCCAAACTCATGGACATGAAAGCCGTGCAAGCCTTTCTGTAAACCAGAAATTTGCCCAGTCACCTTCACCGTGTTTGAACCCTTCTGCAATATACAAATCAAATTTACTATACATTAAGAAATAATGTTAAAAAAATTACTGTTTAATATCTTTTAAAATTAAAGATTCTAACAGTTAATAACATTACATCAAGAGTTATCAAAGATCAATCGTTTTCAAAGATTTTAAATCAGAAAACATATACACTATTTGATATGATTTAGAAGCGTAAGATATCTGTATATTAAAAAAATTTAAGCCGATTAAAAGACAAAATACTATTGTATTATCAAAGGAGAAAAATCTGCGACGCAATAAGTGCGAATAAACAATTTGCCGGAAAAAAAAAAAACGTAGCGTAATTGATGGAGAAATTTCTTGTAGAAAAATTCGCTTAATTATATAAAGTGTAATTAATATTTACTTCTTGTTCGAAGTGCACGGTTCCCTTAATCGGCTCACCCTGAAGGACACAGACCGCCTTGACCGTCATTTTCAGAATATTCTCGATCGTTCAAAACCGCTCTCAACGAATGGATGGTTCGCGATAGACTGCGCGATAGCTCGGATTATGCAAGAAATTAAAAAATTGACCTGCTGAATCACGGCCGATCCAAACCTGAGAAAAAAATCGCTGACGCGTCGTATGGACGATGTACGTTGGTTATATATATACACTTAGTGAGATACGCACATACACACACACACACACACATATATATATTATGTCAGCGAAACTTCAAACGATAAGATAACCAATAACGAGATGATAGTGAAACGAGATTCATAGATGTAGTAATAAACAGAGAGGCTGCCATTGATTTTGCTGCTGAAGCTCGAGTAGAAAAGGAGGGAAATAACGGCGGTCTTTCTTTCCTTTATTCGTCTTTGATTAGAGAGAGACGGAGATTCCACCGTCTGAGAGCGATCATCTTTCAATCTTTATTCGCTCTTTTTATATTTTGATTTGATTGTTTTTTAACCTTTTTTAATGTATTTTGTTTGTACGTAAATTGTTTGTGATTTTTATTCAATAGTATATGCAACTTCGTATATTTTAAAGATATTTTTATTACTAAAATAATATTACAGAATTTTTACTTTATGCTCTTATTGTTTTATAGGCAGGCTCTCTCATTTCATGTTCACCAATTGAAAACAATAGTAGAAAAAGAAGGAACATTAATTCCAATAACAAAGAGGACATAAAAGAATTAAAGCTTAACTCTTCTGATGAATCTCATCTTAATTATAAAACAAAAGATGATTTACTGATTATAGAATATCTATTGCATACATATATTTTCTGTACAATCTGTGAAATAAAATAAGATATCTCTATGATTGTATGTAAGATTATTTGACAGGTATTTCTATTTATGTAATATATGAAACATATATGTATATGCAAATTGATCTTTTATAGGTAAATTACATAAAATTATTATTCCTTATTATGATGATACACCTATACATGTAATTTATAGATTTCAATTCTGAAAGAAATGCAATCTTATTTTGAAGAACAAAAAATTGAAAATCTAAATCTATTAAAATATAAAAAAAAGATAATAATCTATACTTAACAAAATTAAAAATAAATTAACTAAAATAAGAGTATAATATATACTTATATCAAAAACAAATGTTCAACGCAATTACATCATTTGAAATTTGAATTAATACAATTATGGGTACAAAAGAGACAAAAGCAACAGAGAAGATATAAGAGCTTACTTTAAAGGTAAATTTGCACGAGCCGCTGAAACCGATTGTTTGAGCAAAAAGAATCACGTGACTAAAAATAAAGATATCAATTCGTCATTTTTAATTATGTGATCCTTTTAAACAATTGGTTTCAGCGACTCGTGAAAATTTACCTTAAGGATATACCGGACCCACGAGAAAATTCCAGCGTCACCGATCTAATCTTCATCGAAACATTTGATTTGGTTCCAATTCAGAGCAAAACGAGATTGAAATCGGTAGAAACTCATCTAAGATGAGTTCAAACTTGCCTAATTCGAATTTCCACCAATTTCAATCTTGTTTTGCTCCGAATTGAAAGCTAAGGTTTTATACAAGCAACAGTAGATAAAGAAGCTGGCACAAATTAAAGTATGCAATACCGACTGTCAGATTTGGATTAATATTCGTATATATATATATATTTGAATATTGAAACATTAGGCCAAAAGATACAAAAGACAGAAAATAAAAAGCTTCTTTAAAAAATTAGACAAATACAATTTAGACACATTAGACATTATAGACAAATACAAAAATTTACGCGGATTATTTTGTCCAACAGAGAATGAAAAAAAACACAGGATTCAAGGGAAAAAAAATATGATTAATGCCATGTACTAGCAAGATATCCTGGCTGGTGGTGTTTCATAAATATTAAAAAGAATAATTTTATATTAATATTTTAATTTTATGTCATTATGTCAAAGATAAATTTTTATTGAATTTTGTTTTTTACAGCTAACAATATGGATTTAAGTAAAATACTGATTATATGTATATAAGGTAAAAATTTATTTTAAGTATGGTAAAATAAGAAAAATCTGTATTTTTTAAACATATGTTCTTTTTTTTATTTATGTCTTTTTTTCGAAATATATTAGGCTGGCATAAATGTATAAATTTGAATAAAATTAACGATTTTCTCGAAAACGCAAAGGACAAAAATATTTAGGTTTCGGGCATTATTATATTTTATATCGGTTGTTATCATACATATCAGACAATTATGGCTCCTTGCGGTGTCATAATTACCGAGTCATACCCGCGCGACCTCAAGATGTTTTTCGTTATCTTCGTAATTAAAGTGTAACCAGGAATAATAAGATATTGATCAAATTTGATACAGGTATTTCTATTTATATAACATCAAACATATATGCTGATTGATTTTTACGAATGAGTAATATATTCCATATAATATAATGATACTATCTGCAATTTATAATTCCGGTTCTGAAAGAAATCTAAACCTTATCTTATTTTGCAAAACAAAAAATTGGAAATATGGATCGAGTAATAGAAGAAAAAAATAAAGAACTTTACTTGATTAACAGTGTTCAAATTCAATTAACTGAAATAAAAATAAAAGAGATATATCTAATAATTGTGCAAATCAAATTAATAAAATAAATAATATAAATAATTTATGCATTCAAAAATATTTTTTTAATATAAAAAAAACATTTCTTTTTCTAGTTAATCCTCATCATGTCATATAATAATAAATAGATTACTGACCGTGTATTTAAAAGTATGTATAAAAAGATAGATGAAGTGGATAAAAAACTTAACAATATAACATTTCAAGATAAAAACTTTTATGTACAGAATAAATGAATAAAAAAAAATTAAAAAATTGATGCAGTCGACCAGTGATTAATATTTTCTTTTTTAATTGACAAACAATTATTCATCAGGATTATATATTTCTCATTGATATATTTCTTGTATTTATTGCACTTTTATTTTACGTAAATTAAACACTTGGCGTTAAAAATGTCTTGACATATAAATTTGCGAATATCAAGACACAACCGATATGATATATGTAATATATATATATATATATATATATATATATATATATATATATAATATAAAATATGTAAATATGCATATAATATAATGTATAATGTATAAATAAATAAATATTATAATTGATAAACTCTGTCGGGGAACACCAACTGCCTTGACATTTGTAAATTCATGTGTTGAAGGATTCCTGACAAGTATTTTTTTTAAAAATAGACATTTTACTATTGCATTCGTTTATTTTTTCTTATGTTCTACTGTAATACTGTAATAACATACAAGAAATGCACTTTAATGAAACCTACAGAAGAGAATCTGAATATATAGAGCCTGATACTTAACATCGCTTCGCGCTATTCTGCCTTTTTCTTGCGTCCGTAATACACAATGTAACAAATGTATACTTTTTTTTTCTCTCTCTCTCGCTCAGCAATAAACGCAAACATATTTCCCTTAAACGTTATTTTCTTCTTTTTTTCGATCGATATATAAGCGATTCGTACGACAAATTCATCCACCGTTCGCTTCTCGAATACTCACGCATCTAAACGCATACACGCACGCTATTTTTTATACCGCTATTACCGTACTTGCCGCTCTGAAATATGTCATGGTGGAAAAATAAACGAGCCACTTTTTTTCTTTTTCATGCGTTTCACCTCTCTTTGGCCGTGAGAATTAATCAAATAACTACATTTGGAGTTAAAAATCGCTCGCAATCAGGAAATTTCGCCATCTCTTTGCCTTCGCTTTCTTTTTTTTTTTTTTTTCTTATTTTATTTTGACTTTTACGCTTTTTTCCCCTTTACATTATCGCGACAAGTGTTATCAAAACATAAAAATTTATCCTCGCGGAATGGAATCGTCACGCGATTTACACATAATGTAATTAATAATGCCTTTATGTGTTTTATATGTATAAGCAATATCACTCTTGTAGCAAATTTGATTGTATCAGCAAAGTAGGATTGCTCCAAGATAGGAGTGGACCTTTAATTGGCAACATTGCTAATTATGCATAATGTTTTTGTAAGAATTACAGCTGGGAAATTCGTTTCATTCAATCGAGTCTCCAATGTTCTTAAAAACAGCTGTTTGATTACGATTAGAGATTCAATTTATAAACTTCAAGTCACACCACGCGTATATAAATTTGAAATTTACAAAGACTAGAATTTCAACGTTTTTTCGGTACATTTTATCATCTTTTACAGGTACATTTTTTCTAATTGTGCTGTTTCTCGAAAACATCATAAATTATATTATCTTGTGCCGCTGATTCTCGAACTCGTTCGCCATAAAACGGCAGGTTTTCGTTAAGATGCGATGTTTAAAAGTTGTTTAATGAATTACCAAGCAACATTAAGAAATGATTCTGACTAGATATAATGTATAACACCATAAACTATAACAGTATGTTCCCTCTCCCCTCTCAATTACGACACTCTTATTTACGGAATAGACGGTCTAGAATCTCAGGATCCTATTCAAAGATCCAAAAAACCAGCGATTTGAGAATGCAAGAATATATTTTTACATACATTTGCGCAAAAAATTAAGAAAAAAAGTGGGTGAAATTGTGATAATTACATTTCGTACGCATTGAAAATGTAAAACAAATGTAAAAAGACTAAAAACGACGTAAGTAATGAACGATTGTACATAGTCTTGAACATTGATGTTACATTTAGTAATATGATCATTTTGAAACTAACAAAATTTATTGATAACGGCATTTTTTACGACCAAGGAGCGGCTTTTGAAAATTACACAAATATAATCTATATTCATAAATATATGTATATTATTTAATGTGCAATGGTGTTAAGAGCTCTTTCTTTTTCACTGTCATAAGCACGCACGCACGCACGCGCGCGCGCACTCTCTCTTCTAAATAAATTAAAAATAAGTCAATTACAAAACTCTTGATCGCGCACATATTTTTGGATAAGAGTATGTTGTCCTTAATATTTCATGAATAATTCAGAGATGGAAAGTTCAGCGACATCGTATCCCGTTCTAGTTCCATTTCGAAGAATATGATTTGTATAGACGCTATTCTAAAAGGTACTGTTACTCGGCTTTGTAATTCGTTATCGTCTCGGCTTTGTATCGTTCGTCTCGCTAAAAAAGTGACGTTACATTCGGCGCTTAAAGTATTAAAAGGACGACGTATAATGTATATAATTTCTTAGCGTTTTCGCAAATCGAGCGCACAATTTTCGTCGCATTATTATTCGTACAATAACGTGTCATGCGCGTGACATTTCGCCAGCATGGCATGCGTGACATTCGTATAACTTTTATATTTTTGTTCGCATCATAAAACAAAGGCGACATTGGAACTCGCAGGATTCCCTCTCTTTCGCATACATTTTTCGCAAGTTAGGGATTTAATGATATAAAGTTATATAATTTAGCGACCTCGATTATCCAGTCGAGGATAATACACTCATACACACGAGCACACATATACACGTACATACACGCGTACGAGTCTCAACGGAGAAATTTCGAAGTAAAATAAGAAAAGAAAAGAAAAGAAAAGAAAAAAAAAAAAAAAAAAAAAAAAAAAAAGAAACATCGCTACGGATCACATTTTCCGTGTGGAATTCATTGTTCATCGTACATTCGAATTAGGACAAAACGCACCGCATCTTCTCGGCGCACGCTTAGCGCTAAACATGCGGCTTCTCGAATTTTTAATCGAAACAAGAAGAATCTCTTGCACGTTCTGATTCGATTAGGATGATCGGACGTCATGTTTGGCGCTAAAAAAAACACGTGCCGCTAAAACATGCGGTCTGATTGATGTGACGCGCTATACCATACTGTTGTTGAAGGATTCACCCGTCGAAGGACTACAAAAAATGAAGCGCGGGAACAGGTCTTGCAACAGCTGTTCCATACGAGTATGTTAGTAAAGAGGATTAATTAATCGCGATACTTTGTTTTGAGAGCAACAGGTTACATCTTCGGCACATACTTTTCGCCATCTTGCTTATCTCGCGGCGGTTCGGTTAATCTTAGTAGCTCATTTTTTCTTTAGTCGGTGATTTTTTTTTTTTTTTGCCTTTTATATAGTTATACTAGAGAATATTATTGCGAGAAAAATTATGAATATGTAACGAACAAAAAATCAGCCGCGAATCTAATGTTCTCGACTGAACATTTTGATCGCTCATTCATTTAGGTTTTAATTTTACGACGGATCGATCGATCGAAATGATTGATCTCGCCGAGTATTAAATGTGCTCTAAACAGTTCTACGTTTTGGTTAAAAAATATTATCCTTGTTTAAATTAAGAGTACATTTAACGAGTACGTTTTAAAGAGCGTGTTAAATTAAAAACGTTACGTTGTGCGTTTATTTTTTGTATATTCTGTAGCCTCTTAAAAATTTTAAAACTGTTATCAGACGGACATAATCTTAACATGTTTACACATGAAAAGAGAAATTTATTTCAAATTCCCTTTCGTTTTTAAAAACTTGAACGATTTTTTTTTTATTATTTATTATAAACGATTTTTATTACCGATATTTAATTATTATAACTTAATAATATAATTTAATCTAATACGTTTCAATCCGTCACTGTACGCGTAAAATTGTTGACCGCATCTCGAACTTTTATTATTTCTGTTAACGAATATTTAACGCACTTTTTTTTTAAGGAAAATATCTCTAATATTTAGAATTAAAATTAACGTATCATTAATTTATCTTGTTAATTTCTTCTTATAGGACACCCTTAGAAAGCAACTCGGGGTTCTACGAAAAAAGAATTCTTGAAGAGAGCACAACGATAGTTTCGAGGGGAAAAGGAGAAGAACCCGAAACCATAATCACGGAGACTATATAGGGTCCATAATTATATAAAGTGCTTGAAGAAATGCGAACACCTCTTTAAACAAGGTCGATTTAATACGAACGATCTAAAAGTAATAGTAACAACATATAGTCATGGCCACATTCGGGACAATATGAAATCACACCAAACATTAAAAAAATTAACGCTATACACTCACATATGGTGTACACGTACGGTATACGATCGACAACAAAAAAAAAAAGATTGCAATTGTCTTCACTTTCGAGCGAGAGCGATATCTCGCAATTTTTGTGTCTAAAAAAAAAAAGAAACAAAAAAAAAAAAAAAAAGTATCGCAAGCGACTCTTTGTCATCGATCGACACGGTGTTTAGATGGGGTAGGGGGACTGAGGGAGAGGGGAGAGGGCGGGATCACTAAACTCATATATAAATTGGCGAGATTCAGTCTTCGTGTAAAAGAAAAAAAAAAAAAAAAAGAATAGCTCCTATAATATTACGATATTTATGTTTGCGATTAATTAAAATGTTTATTTATATATCACAGCACTCGTCAGCGTTCATCATATGAAGAAGAGAAGAAGAAGAAGAAGAAGAAAGTAGAAGAAGAAGAAGAAAGTACTCTCCCCCGATAATCTGCGATTATATAGACTCCGTTTTATCGTCGCAGGACTCGATCGATTACCGATGCTTGACTCTATCACAGAGGCGCGTCGATTATTATGAGTCTCATAACGATTTATTGGACAGTTTTGAATAATGATATGACCTTAATCAACGGAAAGTCAAACGGAATGGCGAACTAACTTGCTATCCTACAAACGTTCTAGTTCATAATCTCGGAGAAATCGAAACGATCCTAAATTCCTTTGCGAATTATGTGCAAAGAATTGAGGCGTCGAAAAAATTTTAATTAATGAAAAATAACGGTGAAAAAAATGTTCAATGAATAGAAGACACAAAGCTGTAACTGGGTTTTATATTCACGAGATATAAAATATTTCGTTTCGTGCGTAAGATTATAACACCATCCTAAAATACATGATTTTCATAGTATTTTATTAGAGTATAATTTCGACTTGAAAACTCGTGTTTAATAACAAAATTAAGTTAAAACTCTACACTTCTTGAATATAATTTCAATTTAAATCATAGTATCTGCTATGATATAGGGTAAACACTATAATTATGTATAGTTCAACAAAAGCAAATTAATTCTTAGATCGCGGAAAAATATTTTTGAATTTGAAGCATAAAAATGGCAAGAAAGAAGTTATACATTTTTAATGCATTTCAAGTTTTGTCAGTAAAAGTTTTAGGTAATGTCTTTAAGGTTGACTGAGGCTGCAGGAATTACCATTTACACATCCGTGTTACATTTGTACACGGTCCTATAAAAACGGCTCGATCATTTCTTCGTTCAGAAAAAATTTCGTAATAACAATGTATTATTTATTATTAATAAAAATATCGAGAGTTTGTAGACAAAAAAATAATGCGTTGAAACTGTCAGCTTCTGGTTAGAGAAAAAACTTTTACACAATCTATATAAGATATATTATCTATATAGTCCGTTTCGTTATACTGTTTACCCCAGAAAAGTGAGAGAAAAGTGCCTTCAGTGTCATTTCCCTTTCGTTTCCCGTTAGCTAAAAAAATGGATATCGATGACCCTGCATTAAGCATATCGTTACGATCAGATGATTGATATACTGCTTATAAAACTGAGAAAATACGTTCCTTACTTTAATTATGATGCACGATAGGTAGGTCTAGAAATATGCTACATTTTACATATCACAGAACTACACGTACACCCGCTATCCACATTTATTAAAGAAAAGATGCCAAAAAAAGAAAAAAAAAAAAAGAACTCGAAATTACATTATGTTGTAAACCAATCCAAACTTTTTATAAAGTAAAGTAAAATATAAATAGCATCAGTAATGATTATTTTAATTTTGTAACAATAGTTCTTCTCGTTAAAGGAAATTAATTAATTTTATAGTTTGATATTTTTATTCGGTGCTCTTTGTTTCTCGATTTAGATGAAAGATTGATTTGATAGCAGGTGCACGCAATGTGCGAGAGTATTTAATATTTTTTTTCATGCTCGCAACACATACATTTCCTATTATTATATCACTATTCATCCACATATGCAGTCAGACTGACAAAGTAGGCGCATGTGTCGAGCTGAATATTCGCCGGTCAAGAATCCTAGAATCCAAGGATCCTTTAACTCGAAGTTTTAAGTATCCATTTAGCAGTAAAAAAGTTTGATCTTTCAGGGATAAAATTATCTAAGATCTTGCAAAGTTTCTTTCTCGAAAAGCGTCGAAGAGAGAGATTTGAACAAACAACAGATATATCCGAAAAGTTCTGCATATTCTGCAACACTTGAAGCAAGAGATTTTACAATTATAAAAGATTAAAATTAAAAAAAAAAAAAAAAAAAAAAAAAAAAAAAAAAAAAATAATCGTAAACTATATATATGTATAAATATGTTCCGAAAATACGAAATCCCTATGAAACTCAAAACTGCCAGAATTTCCAAGTAGCTCCCGAAAACCCTTTACGTTTTGTAATTCGAAATTGTCAAAGTTTCGAAATTCTCAACTGCGGGAATGTGTAAAAGAAAAAAACCAAAAAAAAACCTCCTTAATCGCTAGTTTTGAAATTTATCTTTTGCACGGTTACATCATATTTCACTGAAGATACCCGAAAGATATTACGAGTTTCAAACTTTCAGGGACTTTCCAAAACTCTCCTTCTCTCTCTCTCCTTTTTCAAAAAGACTCGAGAGTTCCAAAAGAGCTCTTGGAGCGTTGTGGAATCCGGGATTCCAACAAATCTGAAAATCTATCTGAAAATCCTAACAATTTTGCCGACACACGACAAAACTGTAAACAGCAATCCTGAAATATGAATCTTCAGAGATGCGAGGATCCGAAGACACGAGCATCCCGATCCCCCAGGAACTGCAAACGGCCCACTTCGTTGAACATTATTGACTATCGTTTTTTTTCTCCCCGTAAAAAATACCGTAGATTCTACGACAATTAACAGCGTCCGAAATCAAAAAATCCCCGGATATTATTATGTCCGATCCCTATAAAGTATGCGTGAATCTAACCGAGACTGAATGGGACCTTTCTCTGCGAAAGGGATTTCTGCATCTCTACATTTCGTGCACTGTGTGTGCGATGAGATAATGGCTAATTATTATTTATAAAAACAAGTTGCGAGAGTGAATAATCGCCACGCGGCAACAATCAACAGTTATTAATTAATGGCGTCCCTGCGCGAGTGCATTCCTGCATTTATTTATCCGTAATTAATTCTCTGGCCTTTCTAGAAAATTTAAAAAAGAAAAAAGAAAATTTTTACACCGCAATTTTTGTTCAAAAAGAAAAAAAAAAAAAAAAAAAATAATAGTAATAAGTCATATATGACAATCGATAAATACGATTATAATTATATATTATTTTATAGTTCTTTATATTTTTAATTATGCAATATTAATTGCTGTTAAACAGAGCGAAATCGACGAGAGAAAAATGCTCGTTCGAAAAAAATGAGATTTTCAAATAGTTGCTTCCTTCCCTGATTGAGACCAGAGAATTATCTCGTTTTGTTTCTCTTTATCACACCGTCACTTGCTATTTTTTTTCTCGATAATTACATGATATACGGTGGTATGTGCAGAGTAATCTGGAGGCTCGCAAAATTGCTACACGCTGCTAATAAAATGTTATCACATGCCCTATATTAGCCGTGCGCCAATTATTAGTTCGACAATTAATCGGGCATGCTGATTAAAAAATGTCCTCCGGTACCGCAAAGGGCTGCTTCAGAATACAACAATATGTTATATCCTTAGTTCATTATACGCAAGACAATTCATCCTTCAACCAGTAATCTTTTGTGAATCCGCTAAACGCAACTTCAAGACATTTGTAATCTCAGCGCAAAATCTGGAGATTAATTTGTTCAAAAATTCTAAACAAATTAAAATTTACACTCATAAGAATCTTTTTCTTTGTTTTACATGGAAAACTTGTTATGTGAACATTTAAGAATTGCTCCGGGAACGGCAATTGAATAAATAAAAAAAAGGGGGGCTTTGAATTTTTGTAAGAACAAATAAATCTTGAAGGAAACGCTAGTTACTGGTCGAAGAATGAAAACATTAGCAAAAAGTAAAGTACAAGTATCATTCACTGTTCACCGGAGTGAGAAATGACGGCGCAGTAATTTGGACCGTTGCTTGTCACAATCAACTAAAATAGCAGGTACAACTGAACTGTTTAGTATTTCGATGGCGGCCAGTCCGCGCTTACGGGGCGCAGAGACAAGACCACTCAGTGGCCAATTGCATAAACATCAAACAACAATGTATCATATAATCATTCGTTGGTTCAACAACAAATCACTTTCGATATATATATAAAAATAAGGTATCAAACTTTTTTGCGTCGAGGTACACAGCCATCGTGACTACGTGCTTAATTTACGTGTGTTGTCCCTTAAAAAACCATCTGCGTCTCTCCAAGGATCGAACGTACGAGCCTCGTCAAGATCCTCGATTAAAGAGATATTTCACTTGTTAACAAGATGTACAAAGATTAGAGTCCAAGAGAGAAACAAGCTTAAAAAATCAGAGGATTATATATATGTATATATTCAAGGATTGAGTCAACAAGAAAATATCGAATTATCCGCGAAAATATAAAGAAATTTTAAATATATGAGAATTAAAATCTTTCGAAGTGAAAAATTTTAGAAATTTAGAATGTTGACGAGATATCATTGCATTAAAAAAAATCCCGGATAAATGTAATGCAAGATATACATATATATTTAAAACTCAAGATATTAAGTTAAACTTGGAAGGACTTGGTAGAATTTCAAGGATCCAAAGACCTCGAGGCTCGCTTTTAAATTTTTGTAAAATCGTCGGAGCTTACGGGACACTTATTTTATAACGCTACGATTAGTTGTATCGGAGTGCCCAGAAATCAGTTTAGTTCCGTCAGCGAAGCTGTTCCAGACGAATAGACATTCTACAGCTGTTCTACAGCATTCTACTCTATCTCTCTCTCTCTCTCTTTCTCTCTCTCTCTCTCTGTCTCTCTCTCTTTCTCTTGTACGATTTTTATTTTTTCTTTTTTTTTTTAATTTTTTGCTTGCGGAACAGAGGGCACGACAACTTGTTCATTATGTGCTTGAGCACATGAAAAACGGCTTAATTTTTATGCAAAAGGCCTTACAAATTTTCTTTCCATATAGAGCATATCGCGCGTTTTATTCGCTTTTATTATTTTTTTTTCTCTCTGTGTATGTGTGTAATCTCACGCGAACTATATAAATAAATTATAAATTACACCTGATATATATAGTCTTAACCCACCCCCTTCTATATGTTTCGTGCATTTCGGAAAAAGCATTTATAATATAGTTACAATAGTACTCGCACAAGAGGATTACTATTTATTCTCAATTATATTATTAAAGGGATTTGTGGACCATCAACGTGACGATCAACATCTAGAATCGATATTATATCGTGTGTATGTTCGCTAATGATGCTAAATATTACATCGAAAAACCAGAAATGTGCCTCGATTAATTAAAGCGCCGTTCCAATCTTTTTGTCGCTTAACAATTTGAGTCCATATATGTATGTATATTAAACTTTCCGATTCGAGAGAAAGACAAATGAAAAGATAAATGAAACATATTATAACATTCTTACGATTAGAATCCGCTCATAGATGCAGTATTACAAAAAATATAATTTTTAACTTAATATAATATAATAATTAAATTTTTAATTTAATATAATAATAATTTAATAAAACTAATATATATATAACTGAAAATGTATCATATAAAATTTACATAAGAATAGATAATTTTATATAACAATTATGTAACCTGTAATAATTGTTATAACTGCTTATTTCATAATTTTTATGATTTTATAATTTTTATAATTTTATAATTTTTATGATAATGATTCATATTTTATGATTTATAAGTTTCATAATTTTTACGATTTTTCATATATAGGATTTTAGATTCGATGTTGGATTTGAGAATCATTTTATATAAAATTTATATTACAACACTTAATATTATAGTGTATTATCTCAATACATATCACTTGCACTCAAATTGTTAAACATTTATTTTTCTTAAACTTTTCTGAATAACAAAATTAAATCTTTTTTTTACCAGCATATGATGCTCTTCGAGCAACAATTTCGTTGATTAAATATCTGGAAATAAATACTGAAGAAACATTGAACGGGCACAATTCCAGAAAGAATTAATGAAAAAACAAATAAAAACAAGTGTTACATTAAAGATATATAGTAGACTGCCGATTTTTCTTAAAACTGTGATATCAATAAAAAAATAAAAAAATTAAAGTTCAAAGACTGATTTCAAACAAAAAAAAACAAAAAAAAACAAAAAAAAAAAAAGAAAAAACAAATCTGTATAAATAATCTTTGATATATCTCTTTAGAGAATTTCAAACAATATATTAGTAATTTTTCAAACTGTTCAACAAAAGTATAAATTCCCTTTTGCAAGGTGGTAAAGAAAGTTCACGAATTAAAGTCGAAGAAATATTCTGACCGATTGAACAATTCGAGTTTACAATCCAGAGAACGCATCACAAATATTCCAGCACAAATATTGTTAGATTCCAACAGGTCAATTAATCATCATCGACAGTCTACCGCAGCTAAATTCGATCCGCTATCATAGATATCAAGAACACCCGATAGGCGGGGCCTTGCCTGCTTCCTTACCTACTTCCTCTTCATTTAGCCCGTACTCCGACGGTTTTGCACCGTGGAAAGCGTCACTGCTGCACTGGTGTAGGCGGATAAGGATATCCGTACGTCGGCACCGCTTGAAACTGGCTGTAGTGACCCATCGATTGGTAGGCGCAAGCGCCGGCGTTGGGCGGCGGTCGATTAGTCTGGAAGAACTTGTTGTTGACGAGATTCTGAATCCCGGAGTCCGCGTGCCCACCGGACGGCATCATGAAGGGCGGCGGCATCGAATATACATTCGGCCCATTCTGACCGCCACTAAAGCCGTTGTTCTGTCGATTTTGGAAACGATTACCTTGATAACCACCAGCGGTTCTACCTTGGTATCTGGGTGGTGCGCTGGCGGTCTGATGTGCCGGTTGACACGCGTTGTTAGCCGTCTGGTAACTATTCTGTTGATAGCCATTAGTAGACTGTCGTTGTTGTTGTTGTTGTTGATAAGAGTGCTGCGGTTGATAATTATTTTGACGATTAGTTTGATAACCGCTGTTACGCTGATGAGTACGCGCCACCATTTTCTCCTGCGCTGTCACCTGATTCTGATTATGTCCATGCTGGTTCTGTGGCATCATAAGTTGATTCTGCCAGTTATTTATCGTCGGACTGATATTGTTCCTAGGACTTCCGTGAGAATTGTTATCTTTATTGCCGCGTCCGTGGCTCCATCGTTGTCGTCCTTTGCCATATTGGTTCCTCATAGAATTTGCAATGTCTGCCAGTTGCGGATTTATAACTTGACCGGCTTCTTCCAGCACTGCGATCAATTCTTTTGCCTGTCTCGCATTATTCGGCGTGAAATAAGCGTAGGCGGTGCCGGCGCTCTGGCAGCGACCGGTTCTGCCGATCCTGTGGATGTAGTCCTCGGAGCTGTTAGGATAATCGAAGTTGATGACGTATTTAACATCCTCGACGTCCAAGCCGCGCGCCGCCACATCGGTCGCGACAAGAATCATAGTCTTCCCATTGCGAAATTCTGACAAAACGTAATCGCGCTCCGGCTGCGATTTGTCGCCGTGAATCGAGATAGCTGACCAGCCCTCGCGTTTGATCGTCTTCGTGATATCGTCCACCTTCTTTTTCGTCTCCACAAAAATGATCATCTTGCTGCCGCGTTCGGTTCCAATTTCGCGCAACAACTGCGACAGTTTCATTTCTTTCTCGTGTTCTTGGCAGATTTCAATAATTTGTCGGATATTGTGATTGGCTGCCAAAGTTAAAGAGCCGATATTGATCTGGATGTAATCGTTGAGAAAGTCCTCGGCAAGAGCTTGTACTTCTTTCGGCCAAGTGGCAGACCACATGAGCACCTGCCGGTCAGGCCGAATCTGTTCGATGATTTTACGGATCTGCGGTTCGAAACCCATGTCCAACATTCGATCAGCCTCGTCCAATACTAAGTAGGTGCACCTACGTAGATTAGTGGTGCCCTTTTCGAGGAAATCAATCAATCTGCCGGGTGTCGCGATGCAAATCTCCACCCCGCGTTCAAGATCACGAGCTTGAGGCCCCTTTGGTGAGCCGCCGAAGATGCAGGTATTGCGAATGCACGATGACGAGCCAAAATCGCGTGCTACTGTCTGAATTTGTTGGGCCAATTCGCGCGTGGGAGCGAGAATCAGAACAATTGGGCCATCACCGCGGTTGAGGCGAGGCTGATGATTGATATGCACCGTTGCCGGAAGGATATACTAAAACAAATAGAGAAGTAATGCTTTGTATAAAATTTATTTTATTTTATTTTATATATTGTATTAAAAATCACACATATTTTATATCTGATTCAAATTTATTTCTTTGTATTGAATTTATCAATCAATTTTTAAATAATGCTATTCAAATATTTTTATTAATTCTGAGAATCTCTAATTTAGCTTCCATTCTCTTGTCATGGCTTCTCTTAAATTATGACATCAAATAAGAGAAAATGCATAAACTTTTATCTTGCATTTTATGATAAATAAATTAGTTTTTTTCATACACCACTATTTGGTTTTAACATTCATTCAATATGACTATAAAAGAACAAAAAATCTTAATTTAATACACAATACTCACTGCCAAAGTCTTCCCAGAACCAGTCTGCGCAATCCCAACAAGATCCCGTCCACTAAGAGCAATCGGCCAGCCCTGAGCTTGAATTGCAGTGGGTTCTGCAAATCCTTGCTTCTTAATTTCTTCCATTACGTAGTCTGGAAAATTGCTCTCGTCAAAATTCTGGATCGGTGAAGGGGTATTATTGCCTTTGACAGTGATCTCCTTGCCCACATGATACATGTTGATCTCTTCAGGTGTTCTGTTCAGAACATTCATATGGGGAACATACAAGTTCTTCGCTATTTGTGACAATTTGGTCATATCCCAAGTAGGTTTCTTTAATGAATCTCCTGGATTCTTCCTGTTGTTCTGTTTCTTCGTGCCATATTCCTTCTGGCTCTGTTGCTGACTGTTCCAATAAGTTCCGCCACTTCCTCCAGTACGATTAATATGATCTCGATTATTCCCCCTGGTCCTATAACTAAATTAAAACTTATGAGTGTCTGAACAAAGAAACGGCCGGAAAATAAAAAACATAAAGGACAACATCTTTGTCTTTCATCATACAATCTCAAATTCTCTTTGTCAAATTAATGTGTGTTTGTATATATATTTACCTTTTTTAAATTTTAAAGAAAAAAATAAATAAATAAATTACACTTACTGTACAATATTTTTAAGCGTCGTAACTACATTTTTTTCACCGCGACCAATTTACCGCGATGAAAATTTTTGGATAAAAAAAATCCGCCGGGCACAAAAAATGGTTTGAAATCCGTCGGATTTAATTTTGCCTAATAGATATAAAATGGAGCGAGCAACTATAAGCTCGCAGCGCGAAATGGCGGCCGCTGGGCCCAAAGAATCCGAGACAGCCATCGCGAAAAGGAAAAAATCTCACCATCCTTCGTAGCTGCCGAAGGACGTACTTACCTGCCGTGCGTTTGCGGGTGTCCGTTGTACATATTTTTCCGGTATCCGGCTCGAGTCTATTGACAGTTGAATCGACGGAGGTGGATCCTCTCGCAAGCTGGGCCCTGAAATCGCGAAGAGAGACGGCGCGCGTCAGCTGTGTACTATCGTCTATTCCTGTGTCTCGACAACGGAATCGTGGACGTCGAGGGGCGAAAAATGCGTGTAACAGTCCTCGGTAACTTGGCTCGGATGCTGTCGCGCGCGAGCAACAGTACTCGCGATGTCACGAACGAGCACTCGACAGCAAATCCACGGACTCAACCCACAGGAGCCGGCGAACGGAGCTGCTAACAGACTGACAAGCTCCGAAAGGACGGAAGCGGCCGACTGAAGCACCGCGCTTCGCGCTTCCGCTTTCACATGCGGCATCGACCTGCGAGTCAGGCCGCGCGCGATTGGCCCGGTTGCCGCGCACGCGCATTCGTCGCGATCAATGGCCGCCGGTGAAGATTCGTACACGGTTGCGGACATCGTGGAACGGACCGTGATGTGAGAAAATTATTACGTCATGGAACTGACAGTAGAGAGAGAGAGAGAGAGAGAGAGAGAGAGAGCAACGTGCTCCCGAATCGAGATATTTTTTTTTTCATTTTTCAATAAACAAAGTAATACATATAGGCAGCTTTTCGACAAGAAACATGTCACAATTCTCGATAATAAATTGTGACGTTGTATTTATCTGCATTTTTTTTTTTTGTTAGAAAGTTCTTTCTGTATATCATTTCCTCTCCTTGATAATTAGGTAGAAAAATTTTCTAATTTAATTTTGATGTTAAAAGAAAAATTTTTGTCTGGTTTTTATACATTTTTTATTCCATTCTATAAATTTTCTAAGATAAAAATACATTTATTTATTATTATATGTTGATAAGAATTAAATACAATTAGAACAAATAGATTAGACATGTCTATATGAGAATCTAGTCAACAGAGGCTCTTATTATATATTGTTATATTAAATAAGATTAATATAAAAATTATACTAAGTCAAATGTGTTTTTTAAAGCGAAAGAAATGCTACCTTGAATTTAAATTATCTTTGTTTTTTTGTAGGAAACATATAAATTTAATAAATTATCTTGCTTGCAGATTTCTGCTAATTCCACATTTATTTCTTGAATAGTCCTTTCTTTTTCCAATATAATGTTACATGTCTGTAGTATTTTCTCAATTTTTTACTTAGGCTCATTGTCAAATATGTTCTTTTGCTTTTATTTACGCATCTATTTTCTCTAAAATCTACAAAACATAAAAAAGCAACATAAAAAGTATAATTAATTAACACAAAACACTATTAATTCAATGTAAAAGAAAAGTTAATTATACCAGTGTTTTTTCACTAAAGCTATTTCCCATCTTTTGTAAATATTCATATTCTGCAGTTACACGTTCATTATCTAATTCCTGGATTTTTATATTTAATGTATCAAACGTTGTCGATTTTTCTGTCACATTTTCTTTCAGTGATTCCATCTTTTAGAAGTGTGACAAAAAAGTACAACGGCTAAGATATTATAAAGAAAAACATTTGTCATATCTGCACACACATTTAACATGATTGTAGCAAGTACTAACTTGATTTTCATTAAGAATTGTTTTCTCAGATCGATCTTTCATCTTGTCAAGCTTTTCTAATACATATTTTTCAGCTTTGTTTACTTCTTCCAAGAATTGGGTAATTTGATCATATTGTTGTAATTTAAATTCAATTATCATTTGCGCTAATCTATGTTCAAAACTAATATCATGATTATTTGCTTCTAAACTTGATTGCATTATCCTTTCGGCATGTCTCGTTGTAAAATTGTAAATAACTTGAATACATTACTGATAAAATTCAGAAAGGCTTCAATTCTGACTTCCATCATAATTATAATTATTTTGATTGTAATTCTTTCACGCAAATGTTTCTCGCTGTGGTTTCTCGTAAACAAAAATATTCCGCCATATTGGATTTTTCGCTAAGTAGTTCCGATTTTCTGGGGGCACTCTAGATGGCGTTAAAACGCTGGTCCAAAAAGAACAAAGGAGTTTGACGACCCTGGTACGGAATAGAGAGCGCGTCATAGAAATAGCCAATCAGAACTTTGCCGCAATATCTACTTAAGCTCTGATTGGCTGTTTCTATGAGGCACTCTCTATTTTGAACTTCTATCATATATACTACATTTTCTGCATTTGAATTTCACTGCCAGTAACTGCCAGTACTAAGAAATGTATAGTGTATGTAACATAAACTATAGATTTTTAGTACTGACAGTGAAATTCGAACGTAGAGATAATCAAAGACTTTTATCGTTGATTCTTTCATTAGTTATTTGAAATTGATTTTATAAAATAGATAATTGCACGATAAAGAAAAAAAAATCAATATTATGATAAATTATAAATATATTAACATAATAAATAATATAAATAATATTTCATAAATTAGTGAAAGTTATTATTTTTATATATATATTAATCTAGAATTAACAATAATTATTAAATATTATTATTTAAAAAAAGCAATGCATTTTTTGTAACACAGTAAATTTTCTGTGTCCAATACAGAGTTATCTAAAATATTTTTAGCTAGAATTCCTAGAAAACAAGTTCTATTATGGAATATCGAGTTGATTGGCTGCAGGATAGAAAATTTCTAGGGACTCGAGAACTTCTCTATACCGCAGCCAATTAACACGCTTGAAAAATTTCTCGTACGACATATGTAATGTCAGCCTTAAGTCTGTGACGGCATCACATGTGATTGGCTATTCTGATGATCCTCAATTCTTGCTTATGCTGGTTCAGTTCATGTTGGTTTGCGCTTCGTGATAACAAGGCGGCAAATTGTTCGCATTCAGGAAAAAAACGCGGCAAGTTGACCACGGAGGCGCAAATGATTTTTTCATCGAGAAAAAACGTGGACGATTTAACTCCCGGAATCTGAGAACGTTGTTTTAATTCGACGACGCTGATACAATCACGGTAAGAATAACAATTGACACCCCTCGAACGACATGGAAACTTTAGAGGACGGCGAGCAGCCGAACGTTTTACGGGAGATAGCGAACGATGAGGAGCTGGAGCAGATCCCGAAGGAGCTCGCGAGGAAGATTCATGCGCATTTTAACAGCAAGTTTGATGAATTTATCACCGCCAAGGCTGTTTTCGAGACCAACCGGAAGACGTTAGGTAAGCTCTGGACGCCGGTTATGGAATTTATATATTATATATATATATATATATAAATTATTCATGACACTTGTTGTATTTACAAGTATTTATTTTCAAGAATCTTGCGCTTTTCGTCATTTGTTACATTTAAATCTCTTTTAATTTACACATCTCTATTTTCTTACTCAAAATTTAAATATGGACTTTAATCTTGTTTAATGTAGAAAGTATAAATAAAATATGACCAAATAAAATTGAAAAATTCTCTTGTGACTAAACACTGTAGAAAGCTTTAATTATATATGTTGGCATACAGAGCAAAATTTAGAGAAGGCACAGAAGGAACTCGCAGAGCACAAATTGGATCTCGACGAATGTAAAGGAAAATTGGGATTATCTGAACAAAATAATACAGAGATATCTAACAATCTGGGAGAAGTAAAGAATGAAGTACATAAATTACAAGAGTCTATTAAACGGTAATAATATATATTAATAAATATATTAGAAAGTAAAAAATAATATTATTACTAAATTAATATAAATATTTATATAATATAAATATTTATATAAATATATAAGAAGACTTTGCATTTGTTCTTAATATAATTTTATTAATATTTAACAATCTTATGTAATATTTTTTATTTAATGTGAATTACAGATTGGAGAAGGAAAGTAGCGAACTACGGAGGCAGAGAGATGCAGTTACCGATGAGACAAATGCGTTACAACTGCAAGTTGAGAGGCGGGATACCGAGATTGAAAGGATGCGTATTGAATTGTCTTCTTTAAGCTCTCAGCTTCAAACTGCTATTGCAGCCAAGTGTCAAACGCTGGCTGAGACAGAAGAAATTCGTAGTCGAGAAATGACTTTAGACTTCAAGTAAGTTAGTTAAAAGAAAATATCTTTTATATATTTGTAAAAATTCAGTAACATATAATTATTAATTTGATTTACTATATGCATACAGAGAGAAACGATTAGAGCAAGAACGAGTGATTCTTTCTCAACAAGTATCAAATCTCGAAGAAGAACTGGCTAAAAGAACTTCTGAATTGCAAACAGCAAGATCCGAAGCTTCTAGCAGAGCGCTTTTAATTGATACTAAATTGTCTCAGTGTGAAGAAGAACTACGAATAGCTAATGAAACTAATTCTCAATTGCGAGAATCAGTTTCTTCTCTTCAAAAGCAATGTGATGAACTAGCTCAAAAATTGGAACAACAGCGTGCCCACGAAATCGCCATAAATGATTCTTACCAGAAAGAAATTAATGCACAGAGAAATTTAGCCAGTTTATATGAATCTATGAAGGATGATGCCAATGCCAAGGCTGAAGAAATCTCCAATGCGGCGAGCGAGCTACAAAAACTTGTGGATAGCACCGCAGAGGAGTATGGAACCCTGGAAACAAAGTACAACCAATTAATGCTCCAGCATAAGCAAGATATGGATGATAAAGAACAGAGTATTCAGAATCTGACAAAGGAGCTGGAACACGCTAACGAACTGCTAAAGAATATCCAACAGGGTCAGTTGCAATTCTTCCCATTTGTCAAGTATCAATATTGACTATTAGTTTATTTTTATCGGATACACTTTCTGTTATACATCTTATATTTTAAAGTTAGATATTTATCTTATTACTATCTTATTATTATATATGTATAATAATATTTATATGAACTTTATTGATTTTACAGAGAAATTAGACCAAGCCGTAGAACAATTAGCACCTACAGCAGCAATAACAAGTCGAGTGCTACGAAAAGGTCTAAGTCTCACACAGATTTACACTCAGTTAGTTGAAGCCACCAATGAGTTGACCTTGGAACGAGAAGAAAATGAACGATTGAAAGCACAAATGGATCTAATCCTTCAAGAATTAGAACAGAAAGCACCATTATTGCAGCAACAGCGTCAAGATTATGAAACAGCCATGTCAAATGTGGAAATACTAACTTCTAGACTGGACGAACTCCTTGCAGAGAATCAACGTCTTCAGGAAAGTTCTGATGAAGCTAACCGTCTTGCCAAACATCACACTACAGAAAATCAGAAATTGAAAACCGAACTTGCTGATCTGGCAAGACAAGTGAGTTATATGATTTTATATTTTTTTATATTTATTATTAAATAGGCGGATTTCAAGAATTATAAATTTAATTGATCCATTACATGTTTATATAATTTGCATTCCTGTAGGTATGTTATCTTCTCAAAGAGGTCCAAGAAAGTCGCACCGATACTCGCGTAGAAAGTAGAGACTTGTCTTCTTCCATGGATACAGATGACATCTTGTCATCACAGATTATCAGCAAGAAATTAGTGACTTTCAAAGATATTGAGGAATTGCAAGAAAATAATCAGAAACTTTTAGCAGTTGTTCGTGCATTGTCATCCAGACAAGAAGAGATTGAACGAGCTACTGACCAGATAAATTCAGGCGAGATGAAGGAGAAGCTAGATCGTTATATGGAACAGCTGGCAGACATGCAGGCTGCACAGGAGAGGCAGTCAAAGATGGTGGATGGTCTCTTGAAGCAGAGGGATACATACAAGATCATGTATCAACAGATATTGAAAAACTCTGAGAAAAAGGAAGCAGAGAAAGATGTCGAAGAGCATAAATCGGAAGAACCGAAGACGACGAAAGATAATGAAGAAAAGGAGGAATGGTCCAGGAAATTGAAAGAAGCTGAGGATAAGTTTAAACACATTTCAGATGAATACGAGATATATCGAAAAGAACGGACTGCGCATGAAAAGATGTTGAGCGAGGAAGTGGAAAGACTTAGGAAAGAAGCAGAGGCAAATTCAGCGAGGTGTTGTAGATTGAGGGCACAATTAGACTCGGCGAACGAGAGGTTTACATTGTTGCAGGGCAATGTTGCTTCTTACAAGTCTCAAATCAAGGCTCTCGAAGAGAAATGCAACAATTACAACGTTACCATCGGTAAACACGAGCAAAGTATTATGATGCTAAAAGACGAAACGCTTGGTGCGCAGACTCGCTTAGCCCGATCTGAAGTTCAACTGGAGAACCTTCGTCAGGAACGCCAACTCTTGAAAGACTCTGAAGGACGTCTTCTAAAGGAACGAGAAGTCTATCAAAGAGAAAGACAGACGCAAGTTTTGCTCAGAGCAGACATGGAATCTATCAAGGCCAGTCTGGAGCGAGTACAGGCTGAAGGACACCTCAGAGCCGAACAGAGATTTGACGATGCCAACAGAGAATGCGCTGCTCTTCGACGTCGTCTTCAGGAGGAGCAGGATCGCTTTAGAGAGCTTTCAGGCCATTTGGAGAGACAACTGGCGACTGTGCAGGAGAGATTAAAAGAAGAACGCGAATTAAATGAAAGATTCAAAGCTGAACTGAATGAAGCGAGAGAGGCTGAGGCTCAAAGCAGTCAAAAGATTGATGAACTAAGCAACAAATTGAGGCAGGCGGCTGCCCATTCTATCGCTAAACCCTTGACAGGAGATGAAAGTCTTGTAAAAAGAGTTAAGGAACTGGAAATGCAACTAGGCACCAATCAGACTGAAATAAGATCACTTTCCGAACAACTGAAAGCAGCCAGACAGCAGAATCAACAATACTGTGACATAGCCGAGAGCGCTGAAACGCAGTTGAGAGAATTGACAGCCGAGTATAACAAGTATAAAGAGGAATTGGAGAACGCCTTAAAAGAATCGCGTGTGGAAATTATTTCATTGCAGAAGAGAGTAAAGGAACTGAATGATGAATTGGCGAAAGTATCGAATGGCAGACAAGAAACCGATTCAGAATTGAGAGATAGATTGGCCGAGGCCGAGAGAAAACTCGAAGAGTTAGATGAGTTGAAAGGTGAACTAGAGTTGTTGAAGAACGATCAGAAATCTATCTCTTTTACACTTAAAGAAGCAGAAGACAAATACGCTAGAGAGATGATGCAGCATTCGTCCGATTTGCAAGTAAGTCTAGTAGTCAATAAAAAAAAATACATTGATTTATACAACTTTATGAATGATTTACACAACTCATAATAATTTTTTTTTTTTTAGATTTTGGCCAAGTTTAAAGAGGAAGCTCAGCAAGTTCAACAGAAACTTAGTATATTAACTCAAGAACGAAATGCAGCGGTGGAAGCTTTGGAAGTTGAGAAATTAGCTTCCAAAGCAAGAGAGCAGAAGCTCGTAAATGAGGTCGAGGAAACACAAAAGAGGATTGTAGATCTAGATGCGCAAAACGCGCTTCTGCATAATCAAATTCAGGAATTGGGTGACCGAGTCGCCATTATCCAGAGTCAGCAGACCAAGATAAGTGGAAGAGATAGCCCCGATACTAGCTTCGAAAGTCTGAATAAAAGTTTCAGTTCTTTAGAGGAAGATTCCAAGTCAGTTGAACAGTTGTTAAGGGTTATGAAGTATTTAAGAAGGGAGAAAGACCTGGCTTTAGCCAAATCCGATGTTCTTAGGGCGGAAAATCTCAGATTAAAATCACAGTCCGAGATAGCGGAGAAACGATTGAAAGAAACCGAGATGTTGCTAAATTCTGAACGAGAGAAATCCGAAATTGATGTGATGACTACATCTAAGCACGCAGAATTGCTGCGCAAGGTGGAAACGTTGAATGCCATTACAGATTCTAATAGAATTCTCAGAGAAGAAAGAGATCATTTAAGTGCAAAAGTTAACGAACTTTCAGCCAAAGTGAATGCTCTATCGGAAGAAGTAGTGCCTCTTCGAGATAAATCCAGAAACTTGACAGCCAAAACTGAAGCTCTGATGGAAGAGAACAATAGCTTGAAGGGCGAGGTGACTAGATGGAGGCAAAGAGCAAACACGTTATTAGAGAAAGCGAATAAGGCCAGTCCTGAAGATTGGCGGCGGCTTCAGACTGAAAGGGAGAATCTGAGTAAGCTGCTAACGTCAGAAAGAGAGATTCATGCAAAGAGAAATGAAGAATTTAATCAAATAAAAACGGAGAAAGTAAAACTCGAAGAACAAATGACGGAATTACAGAGACAGATACAAACGCAAGAGGAACAAATGGCACGAGTATCGGAAGAGTCCCGCAAACTGGGTCAAGACCTCAACGAGGCACTAGCCGACTCTTCTTCGAAGACAAAAGACTTGGCTTTCCTCAGAAAAGAATTAGGCGACAAGGAAGCAGTTCTTAACGACATCAGGAATAAAGAAATTCAAATTCGTAAAATAGCTAAAAAATACAAAACGCAGTTCGAAGAGCTCGCAAGAACCGTGGAGGAAGAAAAGAATCGTAATGAGGAAACTAGAAATGAAGATACTTCCGGTACGACTGTGCAAGATCGCGAAGATCAACTAAGAGAAGAGGGTCGTCAGGAGTTACGTCAGGCAAACGCCGAACTCGTAACGAAGGTAGATGAATTAACTCGTCAAATGACAACAGCTCAAAGCGAGACCGAAAATCTGAGAAAGGAGATTGAAGCTATGAATCGCAATAGTGTGGAAAAGGAAGAGAGAGCGAAGCAAGTTCTTAAAGGAGCTAGAACGAAAATTATGCAGCTTACTGAGTCGAAGAAGATTTGCGAAAAGGAATTACTAGACTTAAGATCTAGAATAGAAGCTGGAGGAGGCAGCGCAGGAGTTCAAGGGGATCATTCCGACACGGAGCATGATACGCGATTGGTGGCATTAAAATCGCAAATGGAGGGCCGCATCTCCAGATTGGAGCATGAAAAGTTGGAAGTGCAAGCGGAGAAAGAGGCGCTCGTGCAGAGAGTTGCTCAATTGCAGAGACAGCTGTCTGGAATAAGTGGAGTAAGTGCAACTACGGAACCGCCCACGGCGAACATCAAGCCGATGTCAGCAAGGGCAGAAACACCCTTGGCGAGTATCAGACCGATGAGCGTCGTGCAATCGAGAACAGCGGCCGTATTACCGACCACAGCTAGTGCACCAGTCATGGTCGCGCCGCATCAAATGCAACAACAACAACAACAACAACAACAACAAGTGGTACATACCACGGAGACGAGCTCACCGACTAGTAGTTTAACCGACTTCCAACCGGCAAGCACTAGCAGTTCTTCACAAAGCGCGCAAACTAGTAGTCTTCGTCAATTGGTGGTGCAACCGCAATTAAGTGAATCAGCTGAATCCACACAGAGAGAAGATCCGGAAAGTGCGGAGACGCTCAACATGCAGCCGCAGCAACAACAATGCCAACAACAACAGCAGCAGCAAACAGTAGCGCTAGTAAGTCCTAGGGTAGAGCAACAGCAACAACAGCAGCAAGTTGCTATCAGTGATCAACAACAAACTGTGGCGAGCAGTTCCACACAATCGGTTAGTACATCCCAAGCTTCCGGACTGAAGAGACCTCGGACCTTGGACTCTACCGCCTCTGGCTCCGGGATAACCGAAGAGATGGATCACGGACGTCAGGAGCAGGTGCAGAGTCCAAAGACCAAAAGGAGTAGACAGGACATTAGCGCGACTGCGAGTGCTAGCGTTTCGGAAGTGGAATATCAGGTAAAAATGGTATAACAGGAAGATAAATGATTTCTACATGCATGAGCGTAAAATTCAATTTTTCTCAATAATGTTTTAATATTAATATTGTTAGGTTCCAACATCAAGCCAGAGAGATCAAGATGAAGAAGTAGAAGAAGGTTGCGTAGTAGTAGTGGACTGTGATGAAGGTGAAGGTGGAGGTAACCATCAGGCCCAAGAAGAAGAAGAATTCGAGAATGAGGCATACGAGGAAATAGAAGAGGAAGAAGAGATGCCCTATGAAGTTGAAGTTGAGGTAGAACGAGACAATAACGAGGTGGAGATTATCATGGAAGAGGATTCTACTAGCGTCGAAGTTCCTAGACAAGGTCAAGCATCTATTCCTTCTAATCAGCAGCAATCAGAAGCCATCAGCAGCGCTGGACCGACCGTAGAGCCTCCGACGTCCTTCACTGCAAGAGCTAGAGTAATCGCGCCTATGCCGAGACAACAACAACAGCAACATCTTCTTCTGGTTAGTATTTAAGACAATTATAACATTTATTTGAAATTCTTTAATTTATAGAAAAAATATTCACTTTTTTTATATATGTATCTTATATTGTCATTATTTTTTCTTCTAAAAGCCACAACCAGGCTACGAAGACGGCGGCGACGACTGCATCGTTCCTAGCACACCAACTTTGTACGTTCCTCGTCGCGATGGCTTCGGGGAAGCTGTGAGCTCTCCACAAGTACCTCAGGGACGTTTTACTTTTGGGGATCATTCAGCGCCTACGACAGCTTCCTCAACACCGTCCTTAACAACACCTACTGGCTCTATTATTAGAACCATATTTGGATCTTCCAGTTCTACAGTAGCTCAAGTTGTTCAAGAAAGCATAGACGACAGTAGGATAGATTTGACACAACTGGAGGACGGTGGAACTGGTCGCAGCGTTCCTACTACACCTCTTCAGGTCTCCCCAGCTGCGGATTTGCCACCTTCGGTAAGTAAATTTTTTAATCACAATTTTCTATAAAAATAGAATATGTAATAAAATGGGTAATGATTAATATTTTATTTAATTTCTATCGCAAATAGACTAGTGGCCAATCCGAGGAACAAGAAACTACTGTATCTGTAACGCCCGTTTCCGTAACGGCCACTTCCGGTGACAATGTTGAGGAACCTGGTATTCCTAACATTCGCATCGTTGGTGCGGATGACCAACAACGCGGTTCAACTGAAGCCACAGAATCCAGCGCAACTCCAAGCGAAGGTATCTTGTCAGTTAATTAAATTCATCGAAAGATTCATTTCAAGAATATTAGAGACTGAATGAACAGAATTCTTAACATTGTTTGTGCTGATATACCACTGAAGAAAGCTACAATTATATCTACTGCTGCGTTATATCGCTTCCTTTTTTTCTTTTCTTTGCAGGAGTGAGTTCAGAGGGTGAGAAACGACCGGACGAGCAGATAGCCTTGGCGTCCGGTGAGGACGACACCGTGGACACGGTGGAAGTGACGGAAGAAGCGGGAAGCGAACTTGTTGAAGACGAAGTCGAAGAGGAGAGTCGCGAAGCAGAAGCTTCGCCATCCAGTAACACTCGTCAAAGAACAATAGCGGCCACCCTGGCAACTACGGGTGATCCTAACAGTAGGGGAATGACAGTAAGAAGATCGCCGAGGTCGACCTTCAGAGTAGCTAGAGGCACGAGGCCTACACCGATTGTGTGGGGAGATAGCCAGTCCGGTAGAGGTAAATAAAAAAATTTGTATTTACTTGTAGATAGAGTATTCTTTTTATATTAATTTTTTATAAGAATTTAAATTTCCCTTTTTATTAATTCTTTGTTTTATTTAAGTCTTTATTCTTATTACGCTTTAATTCTCTTCTTTAAGTCTCCAATTCTTTGTTGATTTATTAAACCTTGTTTTATTAATTCTTTTTATTCCCTTTTTATTAATTATTTGAAAAAAAATATACAATTTAATTTAATTTACTATTCTGCACATGACGAATTATGATTATTTAACAATAATTATACGTGTGTAAAATGCAACATCTCATTGTGTCTGATAAAAATAGATTTTGCAAAAAGAAATATGCTACGTGTCTAGTTTTCGCAATATCAGAATATTTTTTTGTACGACAAATGTTAAAATTTGTAATATTTAAAGGACAACCTATAATGCGAGGACACACTAATAGAGGAACCGGCAATGAGGGAGGACGAGGACGAGGAACGCGAGGCCGACGAATGCGCGCGAAATATCCTTACACTCGATACTCGTAATATTGCACAGCGACTTCTGTGTCTTGTAAGTCTTTTATTCGTCAGACATTCTGTGTAGTTTATACTGTCGGTCTTACTAAGCATGTAAGTTAAGCAACTAAAGATAACTAAAGAAAATCGATGATAATTCGTTCTTGTATAATAAATGCTTTGATGTTTTCTGGGGGGAGGGGGGGTTAAATATGCAAATCAATTTTGTAGGAATATTTATGCTATATTTTTGTTTTCAATTTTTTCCTATAGTAGAATTGTTTACTCTTGAAGATAAATCGAAAGAATTTTTTCACAAAGATCAAGGATTTTGCCTCTACAGTTTTCTTGTTACTTTGAAATCTTACAACAAATTATAATAAATTTCTTATAGCTTTAAGAAAATAGAACTAAATGTTTCCTTGGTTGAAAAAAAACCTGAAAAATCCAAAATGTCCATTTCCATTTTCATTTCATTTAAATAGATATAGATGTATATATGATATATATAGTATAATTTTTCTAGCGGATAATGTAATATCGAAATATTTTTTTTTTTTTTTTTTTTTTTTTATACAGATGATCAATTCGAGCTTACGCTCGACTGTGTAGAGCTAGCGGAATTTTTTTTCTTTTTTCTTTTCTGACAGCTAACTTTGCGGAACAGGTGTCCGTGAGAGTCGGCGTTGACATAGCGGCTCTTGATTGGGCATCAATCCAGTTCTGTTCGCACGTCTGTGTGCTAAATCGAGAATTCGCATTGTTACACTATTTCCGTTCTGCAGATGGTTAGGCAGATAAATTGAACAGTCAATAATAAAATTATAATAAAACACCATAGCTAATCATAAACATTAACATATAATATAACTATTATAAATATAAACATTAGTTGTTCGGGAAATTTTATTTTTAATTAAATTCAATTTTTCTTAAAAGCATTATATTGAGAAAATTTATTAGGAAAAATTAGGATTTTTTTCATCGAAGTCGGAAATTAAAAACAAATAAGATATGAAGAAATAAGTTACATAAATTGATATAAAAATAGACAAAACTGCGATTTATTTTTACAAATATTTTTATCGCATCGATTCGCATAAATTAATCGATATATACATAAATTAATTAGTATAAAAATTAAATAATTGAGTAATATATATTAGTTGCTAACTAGATACTACAGGAATACTGTTCAATCCTTTCGACGTGTTGATTTATATCACATCTCAATTTGCTTATCATTATTTATTCTACAATTGAAAAATAATTTGTTTCATAAATTAATTATTATACAAAAAAAGTGAACGCTTATCAAAATTGCGTTAAATTTAAAACTAACATTAAAATACTGTTTTTTGGATTAATTGTACAAAATTCTTTCTCACGTCGACTACGATAGTCGTCGAGTTGATTGTTTCATAAAAAAATCACTTTTAATTTAAAAAATCTTATTTCTGTATCTGAAAGGTACAGAACTAATTAACATATAAACGCAGTACGTTATTTTCGCCGCGTCTGGACTTTGTTTAACTAAGCATATACACTGTGTCTAACGCGAGAACAGCATCGCAATTTAACGAATACATCGTCAAGTTATATTTAGCGTTAAACGTAACTGTCAGTTTCGTAGTGTTATTAGTTTCATATAAATATCATGTCGAAATCGAGTGCGGAACGTGCGAGAGAAGTATGTAGACTGGCGCCTTATTTTGCATAGATCTGATATTATAATCATAAATTGACTTAATCTCTTTATCACAATGTCGATAAAAAGTAGTCTATGGAAAGTGAACACCGAAACCATATATAATTGCTACTGAAAAACTGCACTTTGCACATGTAATATTATTTATGATAGAACATTTTGTACGCATTTATGCGAAGTGAGAAAGCATGAGTAATGTATGTTTACGTTAGAAAAGTACATTGAAATAATTTGTTACATTTTTTTCTGTATATTCTTAAATTCTTTATCTGTAAAAAAAACATATGGCACGATTCGAAATCTATTATATATAATCCCATGTGAAATTTAAAATGTTAATTTAAAAAAATTCCCATTAAAAAGATATCACTAACATCTTTGATAAAGATAAATATCTCTTTCTCATTTTCATTTGTAAAATATCTTTTATGCATATGTAAAAATTACTTTAATGGATTCGAAAAACTTTTTTTTTTTAATCGAACATAAAGTTTCAAACTCTCCAAACCTTAAATTAAATTCTTAAAGTCTCTCGCTTTTACTTCTTATCAATTATCCAAATAATCCTTTTATAAATTGATATTTAACTTTTTTAAATATTCTTAAATACTTACGACATACTTGTTCGAAATCACAATCACTTATGATTTATTTATTAAATATTCTGGAAGGTCTTCACACATCTTTGTCGGTCGCGTTTTTCCCTAGCAATTTTTACAGTTGTAGTTTAAATTTGTATAATCCTTAATATTTAAATCTATATAATGTCTGTCAATTAATTTCACTTTTTATCGTTGCGTGTCCTTTATCATAGTCATAGATGATGAAGATTAAGTTTAGATGAGTATTGATAGAAAAAGCTTGTAAGAAGCTTATTTCAATCTAATCTGTCTCAGTCTCAGTTATAATCAATTAATATTTCTTTAACACTTTATATTCGTTTTTCACACCATAGGACTGCTCAGATTCGAACATTTTTAATGCGCAGATCACTACTAGTATCGATGTCTAAATCCATTCTTCCTAACTAACTCAAAGGATTCAATCCTAATTAATCTTAAAAAACCTTAACTCCATCGTCTTTGTTTAACTAGTTTCAATTAACACTGAATGTTATTCTTTTTGTACCATAACATTGTTATCTGACAGAAAAATGCAAGATAATCAGTTAATTACTGAGCAATGCAGTTAGGGTCTTCCATTCTGCTTCATAATACTGAATGAATGGATTCGAAGAATCTTCTCATAGAATCTGTATGCTGGGTAGTTGAATGTCTGTCCTGAGTCTTTCAGTGGCATTACTGATCTCGCAAGTACACCTGCCGTGCTGTTCGACTCTAATCCACGCCCTCCTCGTGCTATTCGTCATCAGACTCCAAACCTCGACTTCCATCTCGTCGTAATAGATGGACGATTGCACCGGCGTGCAACTGAGATCAGGACTGATGCAGCAACCAGAGTGACTGTCGCATCTCTTTAACACGATGTACACCGGCTGATTCGCGCTCTCGCTTGGATTCATACTCTGCACCAGATCTCTCAGATTGTAGGCCCTCGACTGGGGTTCCCTGCAAAGGAATCTCATAGTGGCCTCCCTCGCGCTCGACAGGTGGATCCTCTTCGACATCCGATGATGGTGACCGCCGTGATGAGCCGCAAAAAGAAGCATCATCTGATCCATCGTCGTCAGGATCAAAATTAAGAGCCTTAGCAATGATCTCTTCATCGACCTGCTTTTCATTATTGTTCCACTGAATCCTTTTAACTCAACAAATCACACGCAAATCACACGGACATAAAGTCTGCACTTCTTTCGCTCGAAAGTTCAATAGCACTCGATCATTGATTAGATGGATCAATGATTTCTGGTTGAGGCAAACCGATCGTTGAATTTATAAAAATGATTATTGAATGAAGAATTAAGGATAGGTAAGAGAAATGAGAAGTTCCTCCTCTTGTCGCTTTTTTAACGATGAAACGTTTCTCTTCTCCTCTTCCTTCACTTCACGAATCTCGTGCAACTTCTTCAGACAAAAAAAACTTGCGTCGACACAATGAACTTGATATGTTTCTTCCAGGACGAAGTATTCCTCTATTTTTTTTTTTTTTTTTTTTTTTTCTTTTGCAAAGCTAATAGACTCACGTGGTGGTCCCCATAAATTTCTAACTTTTGGACGGAAGTAGCTCGATGAATGGGCGAGAAGCTACAGGCACCAAGTATCGGTCGACTGAGATTTTCCCACTGGCATACGTGTATTTATATATGGAAGAGCTTGCACACGCATGCCTCCCGCGAGAGCACGCGTAAAGCCCGGATCTGCCTTCCGCGATGATTCCGCTTTATTGTGCAACCGTTGTTCGCGCTTAATGCACGATCGCTCCGTTGCTGTTTAACCCCTTGCACTTGCAATAATAATTCTCACAGCTGATAACCGGCTTGTCAAGTATCAATATAATATTAATGCTATTGATGCGGTAAATGATGTGATGTAAGAAAGATAAATAATAATAAAATTAATAAAGTCTACTTTTTCCATTTTATGCAAGAAGGTGGCGTTTTGCTAGGATGCAGGTATTGAAGGTCGGAAGAATAAATGCAATTCCTTAATTCATAGCTTCTTTATTTGCGAATAATTACATAATTCTATAAGAAAGCTTTTAATGGCAAAACTTAAAAGGTTTAGATATAAAGTTCTTCGCGTCTTCTTTATTTCTTCATTCGTATGGATCTTGAGAATTGAAATCATTTGTGCATCTCATCCGGATTATAAGTTGACTCGTTCTACGAGGAAAACATAAATTTCTTGGAAAATCAGGACTCGAATACGTATGTCTGAACGGGTGAATAACCAAACGCAATGAGATCGATCACGTTTATCATCTTCCTAGTATCAATTAAACTGGTATGCATTGGAGCGTGATTCATTTGCATGTCAAAGGTTTTTTTTGCGTAAATCGAGTACGATGACTATCAACATGCAATTAAATAATCATCAGCAACACGTCTGTTAGAATACGTCAAGAATGCATGATTGAAAAATCTTGAAATTCCGAAGACAACACAATGAAGACATTAAAAAGACAACTTTATGACATCTTCAAAACATTTTATTTTAACATTTTATCATGACATGTTGTTGAGGCATTGTTTTATAGACATCTTATTTCTCAGACTAATTTGACATAAAGGCTATAGCCGGATAAGCATACTAAAAATGCCCTCGATCAGTTTTCATATAATAACATTTGGCCTGTCATGTCCTCACTGTAAAAAAAAATTTTTCCTCATAATTTTAGCTCCCTAACTCTATTATTTTCTGAGTTATCGAGAAAAACGTCATTTTCAGTTTTTATTTTTCTTTTCTGTAAATATTTGAGATGATCCCATATCGATTTTTTTCTGAATAATTATCAACGAAAGACACAAAAAAAATATTTTATCATTAATCTCGAATAAAAGCTCGATTTAAAAAAAAAGATTGAAATTAAGAAATGGCTTTTTTAATATGTTCCTTTCGAGGTTCAATCACCAAACTTTTAAAGAATACTCTTTTTATATGTCTCAATACTCTCGAATTTTTTCAATTTTTTCGTGTTGGTGCAACATGAAAAAATTGGAAAATCTTTTTTTTTTTATTATTTTTTGATAATAGGACGGAAAGTTATTTATTTTTTTTGTAATAATTATAATAGTAATTATAATAATTGTAATAGTTATAATTATCCTGCAGGATAGAAATCTTTTTTATGCAAAAATAATATAAAAATTTATTTAAAAGTTGTATTTGTGAAAATTGTTTTTGCATAAAAAATATTTCTACTTTGCAATGTAATTATAACTATTGCAATTATTATTATCATTATCATTACTCGGTCTTATTATAAAAAAAGAATAAAAGAAGGATTTTTTTTACTATGCTGCACCAACTCGAAAAAATTAAAAAAGTATTTTTTTTGTGTCTTTCGTTGATAAGTATTCAGAAAAAAATCGATAGGGATCATTTAAAATATTTGCAGAAAAGAACAATAAAAATTGAAAATGACTTTTTTCTCGATAACTCAAGAAATAATAAAGTTAAGGAGCTGAAATTTTGAGGAAAATTTTTTTTACAATGAAGAAATGACAAGCCAAGTATTATTTGAAAACTCTTCGGATAACCGGCTATAGTCTTTAGACGAGTTTGGCATTTTATATATATATATATATATATATATATATATATATATATATATATGTATATGTATTCTAATACACGTTATTTTTATAAAATAATTAAAATTAAGTTTAATATCATTAACATATTTCGTAACGAGGTGTCTGATCTTTGAGTTTATTTCAGGATAAAGTAAGGAAGCTCTTCCTTTATTCCCACCTTCATTCTTTTTTTTTTAGGAATCGACGTCTGGCTAGATGACTCAGATGAATAAAACGATATTTTTAGCGAATCGAATATACTTGGTAGTCATGGTACATTGTGGTCAAGTTTCCCGCTAGAACTTGTGTTGCTTAACTATTATAATTATATGTGTGGTAAAACTCAAGATTGGAATCCTTAATTACACAGGCGCCTCTTTATCAGAGATGTGTACCACGTGTTCACGGCATACATCAGTTATTTTAAATTCAAACGTTTACGAGTATGTATATGTATATATGTGTGAAAAAATCTCTATTTTATAATCGTTCAAAAAATATATAATTAACTTCATTCTAGTTTAATATTATAAAAATAATTTTAATTTTTACAAATGTACTTACGTTGAATAATCATTTTTTATCGTTATAAACCTTAATCAAGAACAGATTAAAATTTCAAGCTATTGATGAACTTCATAGAAAATGATGCAATGAACACTGAGACACTATAATTTACGTAATTTGAAAACGGTTGCAAGGATATGTGCAATCTGTTTGGAGAATCCTGCATTTATTATAATAGCTATTTTCTACTGTTTAATAAATTTATTAATTTGTAAAATAATTTATGATATACGTAATTTTTAATAAATACGTAAATTTTTTATAAAACAAAAAATGAATACAATATCAACTTTCATAATTTTATACGATTTGCAGCTCGATTACACATATCCTTAATTAGAAAACTAGTGTAACTCTCCGATAAAAAAATGATAATAAAAAATGACATCTATTTTTAAGAATTTAGCATTGTTTTTTATGCAAGTCATTAATCATAGAATTAAATGCGGATTAAGAATGATTCCATCGGCGCCGGGTAATTCTGCGTAAAAGACTCAAATACCGTGAATTTCCTGTTATGACGTAGATGAGAACACCTACTGAGGGATTCCCTTATTGCTGACGCATCCTTCTGTCATTTGCATAATGTTGTAGCGGATGTGTCAAGGTACATGCGTAAGAAGCGAACACTTTTAGATCAGCTGTATCATACTACTGGATAATAATATATATATCGTTACATTAATTAATAATATGTAGCAGTCAATTTTTTTTTAATTTGCTCACAATCCTTCTCATAAACAAATTATTAAAAATATCTAAATGACGTAAAAGTGAACGTATTGTCAACATAATCGTTTAAATATTGTTGGTATATACTTCTAATCTTCATCTCCCCGAATTTCTTTCCGTGTGTCGACAACTCTTATGCAACTCATTGACCAGACTTCTGTTCCAGAAATAAAACACGAGCCGGTTTATAATTACAACACGATTACATGATATAATATATTTTTAAAAATTTTTTATTTTGAATTGTCAACTCTTTTCTCTTTCTTTCTTTTCGATTATAAAAATTATCTGTCACCGCAAAATTTCCATGTTTTAAAATACTATTGTAGCTATTTAAGATTCTTAAGGATATGTCGGTTTTAATTTACTTATGACGTACTTTTCCACGCTCAATTCAACAGCAGTAGAATGTATTGATTTATCCCATAGAAATTTCAAACCCACCCAGTGAGTCACTCAATGGTGATTCAATCTTTGAAATGCATGATCACCAAAACGGTACGAATTGCGTTATGAATCTTGACAACTCACTCTTGCCTAACTTTCACAAAGCAATCTTAATCAGATTCCTCAGTTCGGATACCGCAGATGACTATGGTAAACTCGACTCGTCGGTTTGTATCGAGATTACGAATGCTATGTTTCATTGCACGCTGTGACTAGGGGTAAATAAAATTTTGCAATAATAAAAGTGCAAGTTAGCAAAGTATAATTTGCATACTTACATAATTCAATAAACCCTTTAAAAACTTATGCTACCACTTGTTATTTTACAAAAATATGTGAACCAACTTTTAAAGAATGTATTTTGTATTTACATACTTATAATATTTTATTCTTTAATTATTTATTAATTATTCTATTATTTGATAATTAATTCGTTATTTAATATTATTCAATCATTTATTTAATACATTAAAAATGTATTTCAAAGTTTACGACGTAAAATCCGCAAATTTAAAAATGGATATTCAAGTATTAAGTTCTTAGAACTTAAAAATCTTTTAATAATTTTAATCAAACTTAATCATTAATTGCTAAAAAATTAATAAGAAGACAATATATCAAATTTGTTTTATCGTACTTGCTTTTCGAATTTCTGCATCCTAAAACAAGTGGTTAAACGAATTAAGAAAACGAATTAAGGAATTAATCAAAGTATAATTTGCACACTTACGTAATTCAATAAACCCTTTAAAAACTTGTGCTACTACTTGTTATTTTACAAAAATATGTACTTAAACCAACTTTTAAAGAATGTATTTTGTATTTACATACTTATAATATTTTATTTTTTAATTATTCTATTATTTGATAATTAATTCTTTATTTAATATTATTTAATCATTTATTTAATACAACATTAAAAATGTATTTCGAAGTTTACGATGTAAAACCCGCAAATTAAAAAATGGATATATCCATTAGATTGTCTTCTTATTAATTTTTTAGCAATTAATTATTAAGTTTGATTAAAAATCTTTTAATAATTTTAATCAAACTTAATAATTAATTACTAAAAAATTAATAAGAAGACAATATATCAAATTTGTTTTATCGTACTTGCTTTTCGAATTTCCACATCTTAAAACAAGTGGTTAAACGAATTAAAGAGAGAGAACAAGGGAAGTGAAATGAGAAGGATAAATATCACGAGAAGCAACATCGCTCTCTCTACTGCTTCTAGTAATTATAATTAACTCAAAGAGCTTCTCGGAACCATTAGACTCTGATCCCTCTTCGAATTTCTTCCTCTTACTGGGAATCCGTAGGAAGATGTCCCAAGCGAAGAGACATCGAAGAACAGGTGAGGACGAGAGAGAAGAAATCGGAGAAGGGAGGACGAGATTGAGGGAACAGCCTGGATAAAAATTACGTATATACACAGCATGAAAGAATTCAGATCGCAGAGCTCTGACAGCAGTCGTAGCGAGACTCCTCAATGCGAAACTTCGCGAAGGGGAGGAAGAATAAAAAAAAAAAAGAATTACCGGCTTTTTTTCGGAAAAAAAATTAAAATTGAATGTTTTGAAAAATATATAATTATTGTGTGTGGTGAAAAAAATTAATTAAATTTGACATTTATTAAACATTATCGATAAACTCAATAAAAAATTGCCTTCCTTTTTCTACGGAGATATCGATCGCTTTAAAGAATTATTATTATTAAGAAAAACATTGCAGTGACTTGTGAAAGCTTGCTTAAATTACAAAGATGAGGAAATTTTTATTGCTCGTAATCTGCGCTCAGTTCATACTAACTGTCATTGGCAGACATTACAGGTGAGAAGGTGATGTAGTCAATCGGTTTATTTCTTCTTTAATATTTTAAACAAATTATTTATATCGAAAATTATTATTAAAAAAAAATATCAAATTATTAAGAAAATGTCGAATTATTAAAAAAATTATTCATATCAAAAATGTTTAAATTATTCATATTTCCTTCAATCTTTATTTGCTCCTTTATCACACCCATCTACATTATTTTTATTCGATACAGGGATAGTAGTTTTCTGAATCACGCGCAATTGGTGTATCAATTTCAATGCTCTTCGCCCCAACTAAGGGCCGTCCGGATGGAGGAGCTCTTAACCGCGGGTCCAGGACCTGACGAAATTTTCTATCCCGCATCCACAGTTCTAGCGCGATGCGCAGGATCGGGATGCTGTCCCGATTCCAAGCAAGTCTGCGCTCCGATCGAGACGAAAAACGTCAGTCTCGTCTTCATGATCAGACACCGCATCGATCGACAACGGGATCGTCATCATGAAGTCATTCATGCTCTGGAGCACACCAAGTGCGCCTGCATGAAAGAATCTCTGGCCGCGAAGAAGGCAAGCTTTGAAGATAATAAATCTTTTTAAATTCAATTGCGATGAATTAAAAGAAAATAATGGGAATTAATTATAGAGATTAGAGGATTTCTATTTCTTAAGAATAAAGAAAAAAAAATCGAAAGATTCTTATACTTGATTACAAAAGGGAAAAATTTTTTTAAATTGTCCTTTCTTCCTATCTTTATTCCTTTATATTAAAATATTGTTTAGCGGCAAGAAGGTCGTGTTTAATGCTCTCGTTGTTAGGATCTAATTGCAGAGCAGCCTCTAATTCGGAGATTCCGTGTTGCGGTGCAGATAATTTGCAAAGGGCAGCGCCCCGGCGAGCGTGACATCTCGCTCTCGACACTCTGTTACTCTCACATTTCGGTTCCATCAGTTCCAATACCTAGAAAAAGAAAATCTTTTCTTTTTAATTACATACTCTTTCCTACATTTTTCATGTAAAAATAAAATATTGAAAGTATACAGGTATAAAAAAATATCTGTCTTATCGTTTTTTCGGTGTTTTATATAATAAAACAAATAAAAACTAGTTATAATTTAAATAAAAACGAACTATTTTTTGGAAATTTAAAATCAATTAATAAGTTAACATGTTTATATATTGTCTATTTTATATTTTCTAAGTATTTTCTTTTTTATTCCCTTATACATTTTTCTCTTAATTTTTTTGAGACTTTTAAAAGAAACATATACCCGTATCTTTTCGATGTTTTATATAATAGAACAAAAATAAAAACTAATTATAAATATTATTTGGAAATTTAAAATCAATTTATGAGTATATGTTTGTCTGTTTTATATTTTCTAGATATCTTCTTTTTTACTCTCTTAATTTTTTTAAAGACTTTTAAAAGAAATTTTAAATAAATAAATAGTATTGATTAAGACTTCCATTACCTTAGAACAATCGTCAATGCATCTGTAATAATTCCCGAGAGCGTAATGCGCAGCTGATCTGTTCACATAAAGCGCTGTCATTTCGTTACTGATTTTAATCCCATGGGTATACGCACTGATGGCAGCCAGATAGTTTCCCGCCTTGAAAAAATCACTGAAAAAAATATAGAAATAATTAATTATAATAAATAATCAAAAAATATATGACCAAACACGTTAACATACTCGCCCTTGTCCTTCAGCCATAAAGGATCCTGTTCTTCAGGACGAAGATCCTCGACGACAAATCCAGTTTTTCTTCTAGCTTCCGCTTGCTTGGAAAGCCACTGAAAATAAATATATGCATTCGCCTACATCGTTAAAATTATAATATCAAATTACTATTATGTAAAGAATACATTTTCATTGAATTCTTCCAAAGAGGAAGAGAGAAAAATTAACTTTTAACACAGGTTCTTAATTAAGAAAAAATTCATTTCCTTGAATCGATGAAATTATTTAAAAAATGTTATTTTTATCAATTTTCTTGCTAAGATGATTACTTGTAATGTCATACAATTAATGATACAATTAAAAATATATAACATACTTCCTGTTCCTCAACAAGGGAACTCTCCCGGGCTGGAGTAGGAAAGGCCCGTTCAGAGAAAGTTATATTGATGGTTCCGCTTCTTCTGGGAAGCGGAACTGGGTTCGTAGATTCATCAAATATCCGATTCATTTTCGAATATTTACTCTTTAATACTTTATCGATCAAACTCTGATCTGGTCTTTGTTTCTTCATTTGCGTAAATTTCTGATTTATTTTCTTAGAGATTAGAGACTTTGTTACAGATCGAGAGGATGTCATTTCGTAATCCGACTCGGAATCCTCAGAAAACTCTTCTTGAAGATCGCAGTTCTTATCAAGAGTTGCCTTTTTTATCTCTAAAGTATTCGTCGTTTCTTTCTGAATATTTTTGTCGAGAACTGTATTTTCTGTCGGATTCGCTTCGTCAATCAATTCTGTCTTTAAAGTTTCCTTAACAGTTAATTCTTTTTCCAGTTTTTCATTAATATTTAATTCTTCTTTCGTATCCTCTTCAACAATTAATTCTTTTTTCAGATTTCCTTCAATCGATGATGCTTCCTTCAGATCTTCTTCAACAATTTCTTCTATAACTATTGATTCATCTTGTTGCTTTTCTTTTAGTTTCTTGTCAATTTCCCGAGATCGCTGGATGCCGAGATCATCCTTGAACCATTTAAGCGCAGGCCTTTCAATAAAATTCTTCGATTAAATGAAAAGAGAATCGAGATAATATTTTTATAGAAAAACAGGCGTCATTTTCTTTTATAGTTTCAAAAATATTTATCAATCTTTAATCGGCTTCATATTCTCTATACATTTTTTAAATAGTACCTGTATGCCTTCCTGTTTTCTTGCACTTTGCCAGAAATATCCTGAAAGATTGGCAGTTCCGCGTTTGATCGCCATTCTTCAAATTCCTGCATTGCAGCTCTACGATGAGAATCTCTTAAAGTTTCTATTTTATTTAATGAATCAGTATCCAAATTTATTTGCACTTTCACTGCTTCTTTTTGCAAATATTGACGTTTCTCTGCAAAGTAGTGGCAAATTTCTCAACAAATAATTCTCGTTTTTTGTTAAAAAAATTTTGATTCTTAAAAACCAATTACTCCTTTATATTTTTTAATTCTACAAATAGAAAATAATATTTTCCATTTGATATTTTTAGTTTCTTTAACTTTATGTACTATATACATATATTAAAAACTTAAGCTATTCTAATATATTTAGAATGCTGTTGTAAATATCTTAGCTGTTTGATAGCAAAAGGAGTGTGAGATTAATTAAAATTATACAATATATTGTAATAATTAATAAATATCTATAAAAAACACATTTTACAAAATAAATAAAAAATCTAATAATATAACAAATAATATAACATGTTGTGTGTGTAAAAACACACATTTTAATACACATTTAAAATAATAAAATAATAAAAATTTATATGTGTATAATAATTATGTCAATTTTTTTATATAATTACTTGCTTTTTGTTCAAAAATGAGAATTCGTCTTTTAATTAACAATTTTAAATGAGAATTTTTTAATTAATAATTCTTACCACTATTAGATTTCGCACGATTATCCGAAACGTTTTGGGCTTTTTCTAAAGCTCGATTTCTAAAATCGCGTTTCTGCTCCTCGCTAATGTCCTTCACTTCGAGATTTGGCCAGTCAGCAGCCACACTTGCTTTTTGCAAAGAGAAAATAGCTTCAGTATCCGTCAAAGTACACTCACTCTCTTCCTCAAGCACGTTCGCCCATAGAAATAATTCCAAAATAAAAGGTGGAAAGCTAATCTTTAATAAAAATTCAATACGTCAGTCGGTCCAAATTTTAAGATGCTCGCGATATTTTGATATACATTGAAGTTTTTTAATTATATCATACATCACTTATTTTAAGTCACTAAAATTTTGAAACAGAAAAATCATAAATTGTATCTAACAAGTATATTTTTGGTACAACAATTTCTTTTGGAGGCTTTTTTTTATTTAAGTGTTGTATTTGAAATATATGTAATTAATATACATGCACAATAAAATAATTGATTGTACATTTAAAAACTGCAGTTCACTTTTATAATTAATAAAAGTCATTGATTTTGGAAAGTCAAGAAATGCAATTCTTTAATTATTCAAGTTTGAAAATATTATTTCGAAAATTAAAAAAGAACTGAATATATACCTTTACGTAATCGTCCATCACGAATAAATGTACATTTTTAGGGTGACCTCTCAGAGGCACGTAAATTATTATCCTCTTCTCTGTTTGACGCCATTGATAATCCTTGATAATTATTGTCATAATTTGAATTCGAATTATGACAAATGGTTCGCTCGATTTGACGTAACTTCTTTTTTTGTGCGTTTGCTATGTCTCTGTAACTCTATACAGTACTATGTAAAATATCGATCAAACGAATGTATCTAAGTAACCATATACAAACCAAAGATCCATTGTTTTTCTTATAAGAAATTTAATAAATATATATAATATTTTTACGCAAAGCAAAGAAATTAAAATTTCTTACCCTTATATAATATTATAAGAGTAAAAAATAAAAAAAATCAGGTTTTATATATCGTACGAATTACTTTTAATTAAAACGTTCAAGAGTATTTGTTTGACAATATTTTTCGTAGACATATTAAAAAGCTGCCGTTTCGCATGTACTTCCATTATCATTATCATCCTCTTATCACCTCAATTATCTTCTCCTTCTCATAATCAACAATCTCAAATTAATGGAAACGTGTACATGACTCGAATCACACACGATCCGACAAAAGCAACAGCAAACGTGTGTGTATTATAACATTTTCTTTCTTAAATTAGCTCAATATATCTCGAAGTATCTATAATATAAAATCAAGTATGTTACACGCTTACGATTAATCACGCTATGTTGTATCTAATGCTACAGTAATATGAAAATTTAAATATCATCTTCTTGCCTTTACATTTGCAATAGACAGTCAAACAATCGTATAGCATGATTGAAAAGAAACGGCGAGATTTTCCTTTTAAGAAATTTTTGTGCTGTTTTTCGCGATTTTTCGGATCGTGTATGAGGCGCTCCTCAAAGTTATGTGGTTAAGTGTTTCTTGAAAATTGGCTACAAAACTTATGATAAATCAGTCGGCTTTGTAAGGACTCCGTCTCAGAAGGCTCCTGTTTCTTCGCTGCAGCTATACTGAATTATGATGCGTATAAATTTTTTTACGTTATTCCGATCTTTATTTACTACAAAAATTTATTTAAAAAAATTCGCACGGCTTCTCGCATCATAATTCGGTGTAACGGATAAGTGAGGGATCAGGAGTTTTGGAGAACGGAAATACATAATAAATGAGAATCCGGGCTTGAGAATTTGCTCAAAGAGCAAAAAGAATGTGATCGTGTTCGATTTAACAATTAAAAAAACAAATGATCAAGAACAAAAAAGATTGTCAATAAATTGATCGATTAAAAACAGATCAGATATTTGAAAATAATCTAAACATCCAAGAGCTTAGGAATAATAATTCCACGAATCTGGAAGTTTTTAAAAATTTAAAATTTCACAAAAATTTTCAAGATGTGCAATACAATGGAAAAATCGCAAGATTTCATTTGAAGAAATCAGCGAATTCAAAAAACGCATTTCAAGAATATAAAATCATAATTAGAAATTTTAAAAATGTATGAATTGTAAGAAGACTATAGATTTTCTATACCCAGAAGGTAAAGAAAATGGGAAAGAAATTTGATGAAATTTAAAACATTCCAGAACATCTATAGTCTCTACGATATTAAGAAATCCTCAAAGCTCAAGATCCACAGATTCTTAATAAGTGTACAAAGGAATATCGAAGGAAGTAAAAGCAAAATTTCACTATGAATAGCCGAAGTGCAGGAGGATCATTCCGTTGGCGAAAACGCGTTTCGCCAACGGCGATATTATATCATTACAATCCTTATAAGAAACATAGACAATTCATTCCCGCAGTTCATTGTGAGTTATAACAACAAAAACAACAAGTGCGAGTTGCAATCGCCGAGTAATGCAACTATGGAGGACTTCTAGAAGGATTTACGACGATGAAAATTCAGGATTATGCCTCGTAGATTAGCATTATGACACACTGTAATCGCTTTTTGTCGCTTCGCGTACTCATACAAATCGCACAGACACACGCACACATTCGCATTACATACACAATGATTCGTCTCACCAGTTACAGTCGTCGTATTAATCATATATATCGTATTCAGTACATACGTAATATTTACATATTTACGCTCCAGTCGTTCAACACTTTCGACCGTTCGTTTTGCGTTTTCCGAAGCGTTTCGAAATGTTCAAAGTGGAGCGTTCAAAGGTTCAACGCTACTATATAAATAAGTACGTGTACAAAGCCGTACGCTCGTCCTTGTCTCCGGCGCAGCCTCTCTGCGTCGAACTTATTGCAGCCTTATGCTTTGCTCAGGATCTCTCCTTGACGCGAGAGCAGTCTGGCCACTTGGCTTTTATTCTATCTGATTTCATGTGGAATGTTCGACACTGAGTGTCCCAGAATTTACAGCGATAGCTCGGACAACATAGAACTTAATCCTTGTCTTTCGCGAGTGTTTGACAATTTTATGGAGAAATGATGCAAGGAAAGGATGCAAATCTGTTAACATCTTACATGTAAAAGTCCTGCTTTGAGCAAATTCGGAGCGAATAAATATAAATTACGAGAAACGGTGTTTCTTAATTACAAAATAATTATAACAAGTCTGTAAAGTATATAAGTTGTCTCTGATCAATTTCATTTTTTTCCTTTTTTTTAGAAAAAATTTTGATCAAATTAAACATTTAATTACCATCAAATATTCATAAAAAAGTTATAATCGCAGAAAATGTGTGCCCAATATATCAAATTTAAAAAATTTTTGGCTAACATTAATTACATATTTTAATCGATACCTTTTGTATTATTCGATATTAAAACATTATTAATACATATTCAAATTCATATTTAATATGAACGTTAACATTTAATTGAAAGACATTAATTAAACAATATGCTGGTATTTAATATAACTATTATTGAAAAATATTAATATTTTTATTATAACTATTTATATACTGATAAATTGTGTTTATATATAATATATATTATTATTACTGATATATGTATTTGCGGGTATAGGGTCCACTCTTGGTATTTTTGAGTGCTTTCACTTCTTCAGTTGCCATAGAATAATCTATTAATGGTCCATTATTTTTTTCAAGCATTCGTTACAATGCAAGAAACTTCCATAATTCGTCAAGAAAAGTAACTTTTTCTCTAGTTAAAATCTATTTAAAATTGACAATTAAAAAATTAAAATGAAAGATTTTCAAAAGTTTTCAAAATCCAACATAATTGATCAGAGACAAACTTTTAATTGATAATTCGTTGACGCACGCGACGTATTTATATAAAATCGAGGAAAACGACGATTATGTTTCATTAGAAAGATCGATCCTTAATTGCGAAAAGTTACATATATATGTATTATATATTATATACAATATATTATACATATATATGTATATATATCATAGAAATAAATACGGGAACAATGCTTATATATACGTGGCAATATATAACATATATGTATAAGTATGTATACTATATACGTACGTACAATTACAAAAAAGTGTATTTAAGTAATACGACGTTTTTTTATTACACATTTTCCGCGTTCTAAACCCGTCTAGCAATATAAAAGCGGCTCGCAATTTTATATCCATAAAAGAACTGGCATTCGTTAAAGCGAAAATCTGCCACTAATATAAGGCAAGACGCGTTACTAGAACGCGGCTGTTTAATTAAATCGCTAGTTTTTTTTACACGCATTCACATACATACACACTCGCTTTTAAATATTATTAATAATTGAGAAAAAATACTTAATAGCAAAAAGTATAAGTATGGCGATAACAAGTAAATGCAAAGGCTCAATATGTGGCCTTCATTTAAGGAAACAGATTACAATTGAACAAAAGCGGAGTAATCTTGAAGAAGAAACGCCAGTGTGTATCGGGTGTCTCAGAGAGGAACTTAAGCAGAGAGCTTAAATTATTATAAAAATTAATTGTAATAATAATATTAAAATTAGATTGTAATAACAGGTGACATTAAAGTGAAAAGTTAGTGCACAATATTATATTATTAATTATTTCAAATAATTCATAAGCATAAATTATATTTTTAAATTAATTTCTTACAAGATTAATACTATCCTCTTAATTACTATTATGAATTACTTGAAATAATTATAACCTCAGATAATCAGAAATTATTGAATATGCTTTAGATTTTAATTATATACTGTTTGAAATTAATTTAAAATACAATGAACTAAAGAGATATATAATTGTCTGAAAAAAGCACAATATTTAAAAAATTTGCTTATGCACAATTCTTTCATCATAAATATGACAAGAATACTTTCTAGATGACATCCTATGTGAAATGGACGGCGTCATTTCTTCATTCGAATTTCCTAAGCCTATTTCAACATCAACGTTACTATTAAGAAATAAATAAAAGTTTATGTAATTAAGAGTTTAATTTTATAAAGTGCTCTATTTGTATCTCAAATATAAAATAAAAATATATTTTTAAATATCTCATATTAGAAAGATATTTATTACATAAATATTTGGTTTTTAATACCGATTCTCTTTCATAACTATTCAAATTTTCAAGCTTTAAATTTGTGAAATGTCAAGTAAAAAAAAAACAAAATGACAGCTTTACGTTTTATAATTACAAAAATAACAAAAATATAACTCTAAAGTTCACAGCAATCAAAAATTAATATGCGCTTTATGAAACTCTTCATCTAATAGGAAACAGTACAATTAAATATCCTCACCAAATTGCAAGTACACTAGGATTTTAAGAATTAATGTTTTCTATTCCATCTGACGTTGGTAGATGCAATGATTTGATTTCGTTTACCAGCGTTTTCAGTTCGGATGTTTTTTTACTGCTTCATCAAACGTGATAAATTCGATCTCCAATGTTTCTTAATATAATTTTTCAATAAATAAATTTTGACAAAATCTTATCTTAAATCCTCTATTTACCTCTTTTGAGATACCCTGTACACCTAGCGTCGAGAAAGTCCGCATTATCCCCTATCAGGCGTCTCTAATTGATATTAAACGCGTCTACAATTCACTCTCCAGCTATTTTTTCCGCGCGGCTTTTTCCGCTTTTCGTCGCATTCGCTCAATTTCCTTGCGCTCCTTGCGCTCGCGATCAGCCTGGGCCCTTAATTCTTTCAGTTTACGCTTCAAATGCGCCTTAGCTTCGCCATAAACTCCCAGGGCCTTCAATTCCCTGGATTCCAAACGTAGCAAATTACTTCCGTTGATGCCGTTATCCAAAAATTGCGACGAATAAAGTTCTAAACCGATTCCCGTAAGCCACTGGCAAACCTATAAAAAAATATTTTTTAAATTGTATAATATTAAAAATAAAAAATTGTATAAAAAAATAAAAAAAAGTATAATTATTTTTATGATAATAAAAGAGAGATAAAAAAAAGAAAAGAAATGACATAATATTAAATTATTAAAAAGACTTTCCAGCATAAAATCTACTCTTTTTTAAATATTTATTGAAAAAGTATGTATGTGTGAAAATGAGTATTCTTATCAATTGCAAATTATCTGTCTTTAAAAAATCAATTGAATATACTCACTTGCTCTTTGGACCAATCCGCAACTGGTGCACTCTGCCAGAAGTGAGACTTTTTGTCACCTAAACCAAAGTCGCTTAGGTGAGCGGGCAACCAAACTGTGCTCGAATCTATATTGATAATGCATGCATGATGGAAAATAAATAAAATGTAGCAAGGTCTTATTATGCTATTGTCTCTATTGGCTCTTAGTTGTTAACCATATCCCTTTGATGTTTGCATATTTTATTTTATTATTAACTGCTTCGTTACTTTTTTCATTAAATATCTTAAATTAAACATTAATTCTTATAAACAAAGAAAATAAAATCAAAAAGTCGTGCATTGTTAAGATTATTAAGCGAGTAAAGCGAGATTATTTTTCAATAAAGCATTATAATAGCGCTTTGAAAGGAAGCAAATTGAAAAAAAAAAACTGACAGAAATTTAATCTTTAAATGAAATTTTTCTTAGAGATATTCCTTAATTTCAATTTAAATTTAAACTCTTCAATTTTAATTCCCAAGAGAAAATAAAGTGGGACTACACTGGGACTACATTAATATGTAAAGTATCCAAAGTACCTAGGCTACCAGCTTTTGAAGAACTGGGATCAACACCAGGAGGACTGATAGAACCGCCGGAGGACAAGCTTGAAGGAGAACTTCCTGGATGATGCCAAGGTGCGTTTCCACTACTAATTAAGTTCGACGGAGAAATCGACACCTTTTTCACTGAAAAATAATTAACATTATTATAACAAAATCTTACTGTTGTTATTGATTGTAATTTAAATTTCAATTTGTTTTCTTTTACCTCTCTGATTAGCCTCGTTAACAGCTTGTCGAATCTCTTCCACAAGATGATGCGTAACCATCGTTGGATCATTATTAGGGTTGTTGAGATCACTGAAGTCTCCAGAGCTCTCCCGCGAGGAATCATTCCCGCCAAGTCTCTTTTCTCTTTCGGCTAAAACTTGCTTTAGCTGTTCTGCCAGTGATGCAGGAGGTCCAGTTAAAGCTATCAAGGGAAATTCATTTTTTTTAACGTATTAAAAGAACGTAAAAATTAAAAAGTTTAATATCTCAACAAAGTTGAATATAAAATAAAGCTATAATAATATATAATTTTATACAGGACGCATCTAAAATCAAAGTATAAGCAAAAATTTCTCGTAAAATAAATCTGATAATTTTTTACCACAATTTTGAACGCATATAAAGATTTGCATATCCTTTTTTTCTAGGATCGATAATCAATACATTAAGACAAACGTATAATTGACATACTTATCTGTGATTGTGGCCAGCTTTGTTCTGTCATTGCTCTGACTTGTGAGCTTATGGTACTGTGCCGGATCATGGTGGCATGTATAGAATCCATATGTGATTTGCCTTTGAGCGAACTGATAGACGAAGTGCTGGAGTAAGAACTCAAATTGGACTGTTTGCACGTAAAGTCGTTGGGCGACCTGCTGCTGTTGTCCTGTGAGGTAAGTTTTGAAGAAGAATCGTCATCCGTATTATCGCCCGATTCGTCTAGACCGTAATCCTGAAATAAAAATTTATTTATTAATCATATACCTTTACAATATGAAAAATTATTCATGCGATAATCCAATGTTATTTATTATTTCATATTTTAATTTTCAAAAATGTATTCCATTTTTAGGAAACCACATCAAGCAGAGTATATTATACAATACGGTCTAATCAATGGACTAATGCAAAAGATCGACATACGGAGCTGCTGTTGCTGAGACCTCCGGAGCGTTTTGGCAATTGACGATTAGCCAGGCCACCTCGACTGGCCAGCTCCGCTTTGCTTTTACCAGCGGAATTGTCCAGCAGACGATGGGCCGGCACGGCACGATCTAGTTCCTCCTTCACCGGTATTGGCAGAGGAAGTTTTCTCTCCACAGTCGCGGTCTTGTCGCCGTCGTCTGGACTACTGAGATCGGAGGTCTCCGTGTCTGAGAGCTGGCAACTGGTCGACGAAGGCGGCGGTGGTAGTTGTCGGCGGGAAAGCTGCGGCGTCACTATCCTGGCAGTTGTATTGTCGTATGGCAACCGTACTGGCAGACCGAATCGTCTCTGCGTTTCCGTCAATTCTACCTCTAGCGTGATCACCTAAAATGAATTTTTTTTTTAAACGCTTGTTCCGACTCTTAAAATCATAAATAATACCATTTAGTCAGAGCTAAATTAATAACTAAACCCTCTACGTACTCTGTCCTTGAGACTCTTCACCAACGCATTGTACTCTGTGTCTTTCTCCTGCAATAATTGCTGATAAAACTCGTCTCTGGCCGTGATATCCGTTCGTAGCTCTCTGGCGGCTCGTCTGGCTCTGGCGTACTTTTGCTGCAACGTCGCGTTCTGCGCTGTCGCCTGCGATAACATCTCCCTGGCCGTCGACAAGTCCTGGCGGGCAGTACTTAAAGCTCTTTCCGATTCGTGAAGCCGCAATCCTGATTCCCGTAGTTTGGCTGCGTACTCCTCACTGCCTGCTCCGCTGTTCTCCAATTCCACCAGCTATTCAAAACGAAGATTATAACATAATTAAAATTACAAGAGATATACAATAAATATAATTTATTCAAAATTACATATTAGAAAGCATTATATAAAATATGGCATTATATAGAATAACAAATTTATTATAGTGAAAAGAGAAGGCAAATTTTTAATTCTTGTTTGTGGAAAAGAAGAGACGTAAGATACGTGCATATTCTTTCAAAAAAAGCTTGCTGGAACTGTGACATAAATACAAATATGCCATCTAAAAGATGGCCCCTAATCGTGTCAAAATTATTATTTCAGGCACAAGATATAAGCTCGTAACCAGTAGCACAACGTGTAAGTACATTTATTTAAATATAATATTTATTATACATTTAATATTTCATACAGTTCAATATTTCATGCAGAACTAGTAAGAGACTGCAGGCAGAAAAAAAAGCAAGACAGTTTGTAGACCTGAAAAACAAAACAAAGAAAAGCATGCTGAAGCATAAGTACAAATGAAGTAAACACATACGCATAAGAATACATCTTTTAGTTTTCCGAGAAGATAGATTTTTTAAATAAATTTTACATTAATTTTCCGTCCATTATATTAATCTCAATAAATCTTTTTGTTAGTTAGCGCAAGCAATTATATGCGCAGCATTATTTGAGTAATTTTAGGTCAATAATTACTTTATCCATTTTAATTATTTAAATAACTATTATAATAGTACGTTACCTTTGCTTTGAGCTTTTCAACTTCCTCGTCCGCTATTGCAAGTTTATACTGACTCTGCAAGCAACCAACGAGACACACATAGCAAAACAAAAACAAAGAAAATCAATGATACACACCGTGCGATTGCAGTAAATTTACATATACATGTGATACACGCGCGCGCGCGCGCAGACTCCTCATTTACATACACACAGAAGTATGTACAAAAAAATGCACTATATATATGTATATATATATATATCATAAAAATACAATTGCTGAAAAAACTATATTAATAATTATTTACAAAAAAATAAAAAATAAAAAATATTAACACACTACTACACACGTATAGATATAAAGAAAGCATCTTGCTAAATAAATTTGAAAGATTTTTTTAAATAAAAAAAAGGATGCATTTTCTGTGATTGATAAAAGTACAAAATATTTAAGTGCCAAACAAGGTACCTCTTGCAAGAGCAATCTTAGACTGTCTACGTCGCTTTGTGAAGTGGCAGTGTGTTGTGGCATGGATGAACTAAGTATTGGAGATCGGCTACGACTAGAAGGTGATAGATAATTCTCGATGGGACTGTGAGGCGGTTCCCCTTCCGAACAGGAGGACATCGCCGGCGAACCGGGAATTCCGCCTGTCCCGCTACCGATGGAGATATCCTCGCTGCCTCGTTGACCGTCGGGGGATGCATCGGAGAAATTGAGTTTCCTGTTTGACAAAAATGACAATGAATAATCCCTTTTAACCGGCTGGTTAAAGTATAATTCGCACTCGTAGAATTTACTCAAACACCTCAGCACTTGAAGATTCTTTAGATCTATTTCATAATAATTATAAACAATCTCTTCTATCTAGTTCTATTATTTTTATTCTTTCTCTCTCTCCTTTTCTCTTGATGAGAATGAATTATATTTACCTATTGGCAGCATTTGCCAGTTCTCTTTCCTTGTCCGCCTGGAGGCTCTGCCTAATCAACATCGCCACTTCCGAATTTTTAGGATCCCTTTCCCTGCCAATGACGAATCGTACAAGACCGGAAGTGTTTCTCAAAACACTAGCGGCGTAAGCCTGCGTCACGCCGACCAGACTCTTCCCGTCGACCTCGACAATCTGATCGTTCACCTGGATTCGTCCCTCGCGCGCGGCCGCACCCTTCTCCGTGATGGTCTTCACAAAAATGCCCAGCTTCTCCAGACCCGCATCCGCGCCCACGCCCATTCCAATTATGCTGAGACCCAAGCCCTCCGGGCCCTTCATCAACTCGACTGGGAAGACCTAAGTTTTTTTTTTGTTTTTGATTAGTATCATAGTAAAAGCACTTGTCTTAAGTGAAAGTGTTTAATCTAAAATTAAAAAAAAAAAAAAAAGGTTTAAAGCTGGTTCCCTCAGTACTCCAAGATGCCTCAGGCTCTCATTGGAGTGGCCAGAAAATGTCGTCATGGAAATTTTGCGAGCAAGGATAAAATCATTCATCATTGGGAAACGCAGCGACGAAATGTCTCTCAAAGATTTTATATCGAGTGATAAATTTCAGTTACACTAAAAAAATTACTCACGCTCGTCTTCTAAATTTTCAACTTGATCGCTATTATTTTTCTATTTTCCGGCAGTAAAAAGATTCTAAAAAACTGGAAGTTCACGACATTACCTCCATCTTCTCAACACGTTTCTCCAGCTCGTATTCCGCGCTAGCTGCGACAGGATCAACATCCTCGTTGCGTCGATCGTATTCGTTGACCGAGTGCGTGGAGTAAACGCGCATGGGACCGGTGTCGAAAGATACCTTGGAAGTCTTCTTCGGGGGTACGTTGGATTGGTAATCGTCATCCTCGTCGGATTCCGGAATTCCCGCAACCTCCATCCAAAAGTGACCATCCTCGAAATAGTGCACGCCATTCTCCACGAGAACCTGATCAATAGATACATCCAAGTTAATAGAACTCTCCTCAAGTCCACCAAGTATCATTGAAAAATGTATATTTTACTAATAAAAAGAGATATTACACAAGAACTAATAATATAGATACAATTTTTAATAAAAAGCTAATGTGAAAAACATATTTTTTTATTAATTTGTTCTCTAATTTTTCTTTATTACTTTTTGCGATTTAATCTAGTCAAAGGTAAAAAATATATATATAGATATATATATATATATATATATATATATATATATATATATATATATATGTATATGTATATATAGCATTATATTATAATATATATTACTATTTTTCCTGGAGTCGGAATGTATTCGTCCTGATGCTCGGTTTCAGTGTCGTCGTTAGCTTCCTGGGTGTCGTTTAAACTGCTGACGGAACCCAACAAACCACTCTCACTTCCGGTCACTGATCCTATTTGGCTCTCCGTCAACGAGTCGATTGTCAAGTCACTGCGGGATCTATGGGACAGACTAAAACAAATTTAACAATAGCAAATTAATAGCGAGGAAATTGATAATTAAAATTAAAATTAAAGTTAAGTCTAATTGTAAAAGAATCCTAGCAGTAATTTTGTCAACAATTCTAAAAGTTTAAAGATCTTATTGTTAGAGATCCAAGATTATCCAAGTGTTAAAAAAAAATATGTATCATAATATTCAGGACTATAAAAATTCTGGGAATACAATAACCAGTATTGAAAAAATCTCAATAATTATCAATCAATAATTTTCCGATCGCACGCACACATGCACGCACACACAGTTTATATAATTAACATTATATAAAGAATCTTATAAAGCTCAAAATATCTCACGACAAAAAATATAAAAATAATAGAAATGAAAAGTGCAAAAGGAGACGCGCAACAAAAGGGTATGAAAAAAAATAAGCTCGTTCACCTATAATCGTGAGTGGCGCTATTGATAATACTGGAATCAGGAGCAGACAGGACATCGGACAGCCAATCGGGCGTGTTATCCTGGTCGTCTCTGCTATCCCTGTCCTGTCCTTCCTTATTCTTGTCATTAGAAATCCCGTCACCTGCTGCGCCATCGGCACCGCTGGGAGACAGCAGCCTCGCTATCTCCTGCGCTTCCTCATCCGATAGTAATGCCGAACCTTGTCTAAGTTACGTTCACCAGTCATTCAACTTTGCTTTACGAATGAACAATTACGTTGTCGCTGACAGCGAATCAATTCCGCGATTAAACAGAGGCAGTTATGTCGATTAAAAGAAATATTTTAATAAAAAATAAGATTTTAATAAAACTGAAAATTTTAATTAAAAAATATTTTAATAAAACTTTCTGGTAAAATTCTTTTTATCTTGGAAACAATTTTCTGAATCTCTTCTTGCTCTCTCATTGAATAATAAAATTTATATAATTTAATTCATTAATATATTAACAAAATTAATTCAATTAAGTAATAAAATCTATTAAAATATATATCGATACATATTGTAATTAATTTTTATAAACTGACATATCTGCTTCTGTCTAATTACAAAATTGCAAATTGCGATATACTCACCTGATCTTTTTCTCTAAGATGCTGCACATCAGACCAAGGCGATCAGGAGATTTGCGTTTAAATAAACATGAAAGTATTAGAATTGAAATAAAAAGAAATGAGTCACTAATATTAAGCTGAAATCAAAAATTATAAATTACAAAGCGGCACAAAAGAAATATTGATTATACAATCAAATATATGAACACACTGTGAAAAATGCAATTGCTATATCAAAGAGCGAAAATTATAATTTATTTTCTAAAAACAAGAACACGGCATCATTCCACAAAAAGATCTTTCTTTTATTATATAATAACCGACGTTAATGCATTAATATATCAATAAAGTAAAATATTTCAGAAATAGCTACACGTATCTAAAATTTGTTGTTAAAATTCTTATTGTTTATAATTTCAATGCAATCTAACACACACTAATTAAAAACTCCATTTCTCACTCACATAAAAATACTCACCGAGAGCTCAGCAGATTCTCAGCTTCATCCGGAGTCATGGTATCTGGAGTTACAGGAGTGATATGATTGACACCGGTCTTCGAAGGAGTCTCCGTCAATTTAGGAGAATTATTTTGCACATCCATCGTCGCGCACTCAAGATTGGTAACGGTCTTAGTATCACTGGAGTCACTATCTTCGATCTGACTGCTTTCTGAAGCAGAATGCTCGAGGGATTTTCTGCTGGAATGTTTTTGCAAAAGCACATTAGGAGGACTCTGATTATAGTTCTCTGCTAATCTGAGCTTCGCCAGCTCGGCCTTCTGCTTTTCCTGCTCCCACGTCGTTTGGATTTGCTCCACATTTTCCATATTCTTGTTTAAGACATTATTCACTGCTGCGATGCAGTCCTTTCTGCTGCTGATGTCAGAATTGGCCACCTCCGTTGTATATTTCTCTTCATCGTTGCTCTCCTTCACGATGGATCCAAAATTGTTCATTTCCTGGCTGCGATGGGTCACTCTGTCTACACTATCAATCTTGCTTTCCGCCTCTACAAAGCTGGAACGCTTGCCGGAGACTTCCTCCCTGTTCTTTGCAATCTTTTCCCTTACACTGATCTTAATTTGATCGTTTTTCGCATTAGAGACAGTCTTCTGACATACTCCATCACTGCTGGGTTTTGCCTTAGCCTCTGACAATGCTTCTCCAGACGTAGAATTAATCTTTATTGTCTCTATAATATCGCTGTCATTCTTCGTTTCTTCTGTGCTTGGTCTAGTTTGTATTTTGCATTCAGTATTACTCTGCGTAACAGTATCTTCACTCTGGAGCTTTTTGGCATACGGAGAGGGTATAGGAATATCCTTGTGCTCCAGCGGAGGATACTCCTGGTCAGAACTGATCACAGAGGGTGGACGTGGACCTAGACCCGCAGCCTGAAGATCAAGGCGCACGTGAGAACGTCGAATGACTGTAGTCGTGTCTGTTTCGTTAAACTGGAACTGGTCCTTTTCGGAAACGTTCTCCATGTCCGAAATACAGCCCTGATATATGGCCGGTTTATCCTGGTCCTCTGTCTCCAAGTCATAACTATTACGACCTGAATATAAAAAATAAATTAATGATAATATTATAAATACTATGCAATTTTTTTATTATTCTAAAAAATATATTTATTATTAAAATATTTATATATATATATATATAATATTTATATATATTATTAATATATATTTATTAAACTAATACATCTCTCTAAAGTACCTCCACAATCAATACAAAGCAATCGCAGGCACATAATTTTATGTCTTTTTGGAGTACGTAGAACTTGAACTTCACTTAGATATAAAAATATTAATTGCATAAAATATAACACAATGCTTCATGTATTAATATTGTATTATGATCTTTTATATTTTTGCAATTACAGCATACTATTCACTCGCATAGAGTATAACCTTTATCTTTATTAATTCAATTGTTGAAATTTGATATAGTCTTATATTAAAAGTGTAAATTATTTATTATTTAATAAAATCCTATTCACATTTATTTCAAGTTATTTAAATAAAATGATTAATTAGTTGTATATATTAAATTAGCAAATAATATTTAGGTTATTGTAAAACTCTTATTCGATATTTATATATTATTTCTACAGAAATTATACATTTATATATACATTTTAATATTTAATTCTTTAATTAAAATTAATTTACTAGAAAAGTACTCAATATAAAAATTCTTTAGTTCTTTTTTGTTTTATAATAAATTGTGCTTATTCTTCATTTTATGCACAATTTAAAAAATTTTTTTATTAGTTTATTAATTTATAAAAGAAATATTTATATTATTAATTTATAAAAGAAATATATATATATATATATATGTGTGTGGTGCGTGTGTGTGAGTGTGTGTGTATGTGTATGATATATAATGTAGAAGTAATTTAGAATAAAAAAAATTCTATCTGTATACAGATTCATAAACATATTCCTCTGTTTTCCAAAAAATAATAACATATTTAAAGAGACTTTCTTATATATATTTATCAACAAACTAATATTTTCTATTTCCAGGAATTTATATCATGTTCACATATCAAAGTATTTTACAAACTCGCTGTTATCGAATTTACAAAATGCATTATAACTCATTCCACTGTCAGAGAAATCATTCTATAGCAATCAAAAATTTGTTTAGAGCACAATATTTGATGATTTCAAAATTCCAAAATTCTGTGAAAAGTCCCAGAGACACTTTTGTAAAGTAAACGCGATGAGACACGAACGTTTGGCCGCTGGACAAGCTACACAGTGATTTCTATAAATAATACTGTGGGTACACCGGTAGGAGAAGGCGACAGAATGAAGAGAAGGAGAAAAGGGGGAAGAAGGGGGGAGATTGCGTCTGGTACTTTTACTTTTTGGCGTTTTGGCCCACTGCCATCTCAGAAAATCACCTGGCTTTATGCTTCGTAAAAATGTGGGGATTAGTTTTAAAACAAACTATTATATATATATATATATATAAAATTTGTATTATTATTATAAATTAATTTTAATTTATTTGATTTATATTTCGATTTTAATTATATATATATATATATATATATATATATATATATGAGAAATAATTAAAATAAAATTTTTTCCAATCTTCAAATATTTTTATAATTTTTTTTTTCATCTACATATATATTAAACCTAATGTAATTTACCTGTCTGATGCTTTTCCGACATTTCCTTCTCCGCCTTCTCCTCTTTGCTGTCCTTGGAGGGTGAGCTAGGCGAACTCATGCTGGACGAAGCGCTGTCCGTGCCTACGGAGGGCAGTCCCAGTTCAGACTCCGGAGAACGTATCAGTTCGGCTTTCTTATCGTCCGCCCTAGTATCTTTCCTTTTCGCATTCGCGTTTGGTCTGGCCCAATCGGGTCTTGGATCCGGCCTGACGACTTCGCTATGCACCTCTGTCTCCTCCTTTGTCGAGCCTTTCATGTCTACGGTTCTCTTCAGGATCTCGTCGTTCTTTGCCAGCCACTCATTTCTCCACTCTGAAGTCTTCGCCGGTGAGTGAATCGGGCTTGGAGGACAATTAAAATATTCCGGTGCCTCCAGCAAATCGCTCTCCCTCCTTACCAGAACATTATCCGTCGAGACATTTCGAGTTGGACTAGATACCTCATAATGCACTGGTGATCCCTTCGTTTGTCCAGAAAGGTCATTATTAAGTTCATTCGTGACGGCAGTTTTAGATTCTGCAGCTTTCTCTGCAGGTGTCGAAGATTTTGTAACTTCTTTTAATCCTTCAGTCTTCTCTTTTGAATCCTCTATTGGCTTAGAAATCGCAGCTCTGAACACTGGTGCTCCATCCGCGGGTACGGAATTCTTCGAGGTCTCTCTCGAGTTTTCCGTCGATTTCAAAATTGCGTTTTTATATCCTGGAGTTCCTTCCACTGGTGAGCCTTTCGAACTCTGCACAACAGGTTTGGAAGTCTCCTTGGTATCTTCTACTGATCTTGCAACTACAGTTTTGCTTCCTGGAACTGGTTCTACAGATGCTGAACTCTTTATGTTCTGCAAAGTAATTTTAGGGATCTCCTTGGCACTTTCTGTAGACCTCGAAGACACAATTTTGCTCCCTGAAGTTACTTCCGGAGTCGCTGCGCTCTTCTGACTTGCACTGACCTTGGAAGCTTCTTTCTCTGCTGATCTCAAAGCTGCCTTCGAAGTATTCTTCTGCACAACAGCATATTCCGGCAATGCGGCATCTTGAGTCTTACCAGCGCCGCTATCTTGACTCTCTTTCACATTATCCTGGATCTTTTTCGTCTTCTGAACAACGGCATACTCGGGAATGATCGGCGAAATGTCGTCGAACCTCTCCACCGTCGCGTATTCCGGGCTCTCCAATAGCTCGGACGGGTTGACGGCGATACTCGCCGGTCGTTCTCTCCTGCCGGCCGCGGACGAGTTCCGAACAGGCGGTGGCGGCGGTGGAGGCGAACGTGCCGAACAGAAGCTCGCCGATCTGGTAGCTGGATTGGTGGAATCATTGACCGTCGTGCTCACCGAGCAGGTGTCGACAGATGCCGATTGCTGGATCTGATTCTGAGCGTTCTGCGAGTTTAAGGACGTCTGGACAAGCGAGCGATTCGGATCGGAGTTGTAGCGGCTCGGTCTGGTCTTGGAAAAGTGGCTAGTCCAGTTCTTCTGCTTTTCAATAAGCTCCTTCGAATTCGGCCGGCGTTCCGGTTTCTCCGGCCGTTCCGGACGATCGTTTTCTTTGCCCAACGTCCGTTCGACTTTACCCGCACAGGGACGCCGCTCTGGGATACAGTGACCGTTCTCGAAATGCCGTTCCGCGTTCAAAGCCGGTACGCTAGCGCTCCACGTGCTCAAATGCTCCCGATTACCTGGCGGAGAAGGTGAACGAGGACGGGGTGACCTCGCGGGAGAGGTGCACCCGGAACCGGAATTCGCGGAGCTAGAGCGAGACCGGAGACCGTGCAAGTTGTTGGGTTTAGTAACTCGGTCCACCCTGTAGATCAAATGAGAAAAATTGAATGAATACTAAATTAATTATGCGAAAAATTAATAATAAAATATAATGTAATAATACATGATATAAATGTAATGTAATAATATAATCAATGACCAAGGGAAAGAGAATAATTTGAAAAATTAATTTATGAGATTATAAATTAAGCGATAAATTAACAAAATCGAAAATTTAGAGTCAAGATATCAAATAAAAAAATGTAAAAACAATAAAACTGATAAAATTCAAAGATGTAATTATAATTAATAAAACTGGGCAAAAAGATATCATTTTGTAAAAAGAGAGAAAATGTAAAATTCATTATTTCAAACTGTATACTTACGGTCTATTCGATTTGTTTTCCTCGCCGAGCTTCTCAAAGAGAGCTCGGGCATTGTTAAAACGTGCTACATGACTTTCCGTTCTGACCACTGTTACTTGCGTCGGGGATTCCTTTAGTGGAACAGCTGGCTCCTTAAATCCTTCCGATAAAATATTATTCGTCCTATGGCTTAGATTGTCCAATTGCGGTTTGGACTGGAAGATGTTTGCGATGGCTGACACCTTGGAGCCACCGACTCGCTTTTTCTCTTCTATAGCTGCCATTTCTGATACTCAAACTTGCATAAGAAAATAAAATTATATTTCATATATATGTACTTATATTCATATACTTTTAATATTGTTTTTTATTATATATTATATATTTTAATTTATTTAAAAAAAAATTTGTAATATATAAAATTTCCTTTTCCTTAATAAAATATTATAAAATGTTGCTGATAAATTTTGTAAAATAACGTTAATGCGTGTATTAAACATACAGAGAAAGAATATAATAATGTAATAATATTAATTATTAAACATCTATTGACGAATCTTTTTAATATTTAATACAAATTTTATATTTTGTAACAAAATATTTAATCAAACATGTTTATAAATATTTAACGAAATGTTTTATTTTTATATATTACCTTGCTGACAATAAGTATGTAACAATTATGTGTAGATGCTAATCATTCAAGTGTTTCAGCCCATTGTCATTCATGCATTTCATTGCAGCAAGATCTATAAAAAAATAAAATATTAAATTTATATTTTAATTAATAATTATTGAAGATGACAAGTTAGAATAACTAGACAAGTATACAAATATAGCTTCTTTTATATTTGTATATATGTGTGTGTGTGTTTTTATGCAAACTAATTAATTATTAATTGATAGTCTAATTCACATTTAATTATTGCTTAAATTCTTTTTGTTTTTATTTATTTTGCAAATTTTGAGTTATATCTTTTAGTTACAATTTGTACAATTTAGGTTTAATTTGATTTTAAGCAATTAAATAAATAAATAAATAATATATTAAAACATCAAATACTATAAAGAAGAAATTTGTTATCAAAAATAAATTTATGATTAATATTCAGTTAAAATCTGTATTTATCCACATCATGTCTTTGCACTATGCTATAAAACATATACTTTCTATCACTCATCTATAGCTATCACATTAGCACAGTCAATTGGATTTCCTGACCTTTACAGAATTTGAATATCTACCTTTCTTAGAAAATAAATGCCCCTGTACATTTCTTCTAAAATTTAAATTTTTTTACATTTTAAAGGTAAAATACAAATAATTCAAAATAACATAAAAAATATATATATGTATATATTAAAAATAGAATATAAAAATAGAAAATAATAATAAAAGAGAAATTGAGAAACAAATCTTATGCAATAATAATAAAAATTAATTTTGTGTAACAAATTATTGAATAATAAGAGATAATAATTTTACAATAATAAAATTGTCAATTGATGTAATAATTACACTTTAATAAATGTAACACAATCCATTACAAATTTAGACAATAAATTTTGATCACATTATAAATTTATAGGGTGTCAAAAAAGAATATTAAGGAAGACAAAAATTGACTGAGATGTAAGCATAAGAAATACTGTAATAAGTAGGTCTGTCTCTCTTGTCTGGCCTTCCCTCCTCCCATAGCACACCATGCTATTGCAATCAATACTTGAGTGCTGTCCCTATGGTAGACAGGTGTGATTTTGCATCACTCATATAACTTCTTATATGATGGTAAATTGATTTATATTTGTATTATTGAATAATGCTTATTATTGCATCCATTGACAGTGTTATTATTATCTAGATATATCCAAGTATCTAATGAATGTAATACCTAGATCTTTATAGTTTCTAAAAATATATATGTTTACCTATACACACACACACATACACACATATAGCTTCTGCACTTGTGTGAATTATTTATAACATAACAAGTTTAATTTTTCCTAGTGTCCTTTCTTTAATATCTACTAGAATGATGATAAATAAGCGATAATGTTGCAGTTATCATACGTATCCCAAGTAACCTAATCATTTGTATAAGATGTTCATACTAATTATGAAATATATAACGACACATAATTTGACTTTGACTATACAAAACGCTGTCTTAATCCCCATCAAATGTGAAATTCAAAATTTGAATTCTCGTAACAAATTTTCTTACATCTGAACAATGTTTCTCTATTAATAAATATCTCAGTAAAAATATATAAAATTATAAATTGATAAGTTTTCATTCAATATAATCTTTGCCAATCTTGACTATACACAAAAAAATATTCTTTTAATTGTTGTACAATATGAAACATATTGCAAATTGCATTGCATAGGTTTTAAATCACTTCAGCTAATATATATCAGTGAAGATATAATAATAAATAAATACAAATAAATAAAGTATTAATCAAATGAATAAAATTTTCAAATTTTCATAAATTCTGTGAATTTTCATGTTTTCTTTTTTTAAATCACTATTAAATAATGCAATATCATGATTATGTAATTTCATCATCAATTTCAAATGTAACAATATAACACAAAATGCATCTTAATATAATTAATAATTTAATCTTCAAATTCATTGATCCTACAAACTTTATAAAGTAAAACAGTTCTTTTCAATCAGCATCAAACATCAAACTTCCAGATTACATATACGACTCCAATGTTGCTTTAAGTAAAATTCCAATAATGTTACAATAAGATCAGGAGTGAAAAGCAAATATTGATTTTGAAATTCACCAATATATAACTCGATTTCATTTAAAAATAAAGCCTTTCTAAGCCATTCTTTTCTGATCATCAATACTCAACAAATTATTGACAAGTTTCACACAGCTTCAACTTATAATTAGTGTATCAAAGATGTCAATATCTGTGCACCAATACATTAATAATCCCAATTTATGAAACAAGTCAAACATCATTTTCGTATTCGCCAATCTCAGAATTTCATTAAACAAAACACCTTCCCAATCGCCATTACACCCCATAGGCCTCTCCCCATGGAAGCGTCGTTTCTCCGTAAGCTCGCCGGAAATTCCACAGGAACGTCGTCAACGGCGGCGTCATCCGGGGGAAGCAGAAGAAGAGCTTTAATTAACACAGAACGTAAGCTTCGGATCTACTTTCCAACTGACCCGGAAGACGATGTCACCATGTGCGCCGGAGCATCTCTCCCTCTCCCTCTCTCTCTCTCTCTCTCTCTTGGTTGGACAAGCCGCACACGACTTCACACGATTCCGCTCCGCGGCGCTTCGAGAACGGTGTTCGCGTTCTCCTCGCCCTCCTAAGGGCCCTTCGACGAGGGGACGATGAGTCGTTCGGCGAGTATTTCGTTTTAACGACACGTAACCGCCATACCCGGTGACGAGCCGTTAGCGACGTCGATCCGCGGGTCTCACGCACACATGCACACCACACGTACCAACAATTATCAATCGTCGTTTCGCGACGCGACGTTTCGCATCGCGAGGTGCCGACCGCGGACACTGCCCGACTGTGTCAACGATTGTGCGAAACCAATCAAGATGGTCGATCGTCAGCCTCGTTTCGAAAATGGCCGGTTACTAAAAAAAGAAACTAGATCTTAAGCCCGTATCAGATAAATGCATTGAAGATTGAGATTAAAGATTGAAGATTAAAATTTGACCAATCAGGACAAAGGGAACTAAAATTGCTTTGTCTTGATTGGTCAAATTTCAATATTCAATCTTTAATTTCAATTTTTAATGCGTAGTCTGATACGGGCTTTAGACCATATAAGTGTATGGACTGCTAAAGCCTGTATCAGACTACGAATTGAAAATTGAAAATTGAAGATTAAACCAATCACAGTTGACTTTAGAGAAGAATAATCGAATATGATTGGGTAACTCTTACGACAGCTATTGTGGAACCAGCCTTAGGGTGATTCCACAATAGCTGTCATAAGTTGGATGTCGAAGAGTTTACCAATCATATTCGATTATTCTTCTCTAAAGTCAACTGTAATTGGTCAACTCTTCCGACATCCGACTTATGACAGCTATTGTGGAATCACCCTTATGTATCTCAAAAGTCGAACATTTTTGTGACTGCGCGTGTATATATATATATATATATATATATATATATATATATATATATATATATATATATATATATATATATATATATATATATATATATATATTATGTAATATATCAATATATATCTTTTTCACTTTGATATATGTTTAGAGTACATTATATATGTATATATAAGATATTTTTATTAAAATTTAAAAAATTATATTTTGTATGTGTTTAATATATAAATAAAATATAATTTTTAAGTTAATATATATAAATAAAAGCAAAAATACAATATATGTGGGTGTGTATATATATTTTATTGCATGATTTATGACTGCAATAAAACGGGATGCTTTGATTGGTTAACGCAGATGACGCTCTCAGTGGGAACGCACCCAAAAATACCGGCATATATCTCTGAACGTAGCCATTGAAAGTCGAGAGTCAACATGAAAAGGTACCTTTAATAATTTTTGCCGGCTAACTTCATGTAGTGTAGGTCGCAAAACGGCTCATTCGTCATAAGATGGCGACTACCGTTAGCGGGGTGTTTCGTGCAGAATTACGTGATGCGATTTTACGCAGTAAGGTACTCGTCGTGGGTGCCGGTGGCATCGGCTGCGAGATTCTAAAGAATCTTGTCATGTCCGGGTTCGCGGATATCGAGATCGTAAGTGGATTATTTCCATAGTAGCCGACATAACCTCACTTTGCGGGATTTACGCGCGCGTACAAGTTGACGTCTATGCTTTTCTTTTTATTGTATAAGAATAGTATAAACAATTTGCAAAAATTTCTATTCGCGCGAACATTATTCTTATGGATAATTTTATTTATTTGTCTTGACTTATTTTGTCTTGTTTTTAATTTTATTTACTCTGCTGGTGTATTAATTATTTTCTATTGTCAATTTTACTATACGTTTTATTAATCAATTTAATTTACTTATATGTTATAATTTATATGTAAATATGTACATACATAACATATTAATTTAATTTGATTAATACATAACATATGTTTTAATAATTATAACATTTTTTTATGATTAATATTGTATCCTTGCAATAGATTATTTTCAAGTAAATCTATTTGTTTTTCAGATTGATTTAGATACAATAGATGTTAGCAATTTAAACAGACAGTTTTTGTTTCAAAAGAAACATGTGGGAAAGTCGAAAGCCAGTGTTGCACGTGAAACAGCATTAACATTTAATCCAGATGTTAAAGTGATACATTACCATGACAGTATTACATCGTAAGTATATCTTGATATTTTTGTTTTATAAGCTAATAGTGATATCATATTTATTCAACATCCTATGCTTGCAGATCAGAGTTTGGCTTATCATTTTTTAAGAGATTTTCAGTAGTTTTAAATGCCCTTGACAATAGAGCAGCAAGAAACCATGTAAATCGTATGTGCTTAGCGGCAGATGTGCCTTTGATCGAATCTGGTACTGCAGGCTATGAGGGTCAAGTAGAACTCATTAAAAAAGGCCTGAGCCAATGTTATGAGTGTACGCCCAAAGCTGCACAAAAGACTTATCCTGGTTGCACTATTCGTAACACACCTAGTGAACCTATTCATTGCATAGTATGGGCCAAGCATCTCTTCAAGTAAGCATTATTACAATATATAATTTATATTGGAATTAGATATTTTAATTTATTCAGATATTTTATGTTATGGAATTAGATATTTTAATCTATTCAGATATTTAATGTAACTTGTGTATATATTTTAAATCTTATTTTATTTAGTTTTATAAAAGAATAATTATTCTTAATTAATCTATTTTATAACAAACATTGCAGTCAATTATTTGGAGAAGAAGATCCCGATCAAGATGTTTCCCCAGATACTGCAGATCCTGAAGCCACTGGTAATACTTATTATTGTATCAAGTAGAGCTAATCAAATATTTTTATTAAAATATTCTTTTATTATAATTATATATATTACTTATTATTTATTTATTGTAAAACTTATTTATATTAACTCATCTCATTTACTTGTTTTTTTTTTTTCAATTTTTCTTATTAGTAATATCTTTAAATGTATAATGATAAAGAAATATAGAATTTTGATATTGTAGACATAGCAGGAGAGGGAGCTTTGCAAACAGAGCACAATGACAAAGGCAATATTGATAGAATTTCTACGCGAGTTTGGGCACAATCTTGTGACTATGATCCAGAAAAATTATTCACAAAACTTTTTCATGATGATATCAAGTATTTACTAAGTATGGATAATTTATGGAAAAAGCGCAGACCACCAATGCCATTGAATTGGAGGGAATTACCAGATGGAGGTTTGCCATTATTCCATAAATATATTCTTTCTTTTATTTTCTTATCGAGATCAATATTGTATATTATTTCTTTTTCAAAGTGGCTGGATGTAGTAAAGAGATTAATCAGCCTGGACTGAAGGATCAACAACGCTGGAGCATTTCCAAATGCGGCTCCATTTTCGCCGATGCATTAAAAAATTTGAGTCAAGCATTGAAAGCTTCCCAAGAAAAATCGTTGGACAATCATCTGGTCTGGGATAAGGATGATCAACATGCCATGGATTTCGTCGCCGCGTGTGCTAACATTCGCGCACACATTTTTGGAATTCCTCAGAAAAGCAGATTCGATATCAAATGTTGGTAGCAATAATCGCTTTACTTATCTAGTTAGTCTTTCTACATTTTGTTTCTTTTCTCTTCTCTTGCAAAGTGTTAAAGTATTTCGTAATTTCTTAAATTATTGCTCACGAAATTAAATTTAAATTTTTATACGAAATTTCTTTTCTCATTTTTAGCAATGGCTGGCAATATAATCCCAGCGATCGCAACCACAAACGCTATAATTGCGGGTATGGTGGTTCTCCATGCTTTCCGAGTTCTTGAAAACAATTTATGGGCCTGTAGATCTGTCTATCTGCGTCTGAAAATGAACCATCGTAATCAGTTACTTGTGCCGGAGAAGGCAGTGAATCCGCCCAATCCGCACTGCTACGTCTGCGCGCCTACTCCACAGGCTGTGTTGGCGGTCGATACTTCCAATATGACTATTAAAGAACTGGAGGAGTTAGTACTCAAGAACAGACTTAATATGATCGCTCCTGATGTCATGATCGATGGTACCGGCGCTGTTGTCATCAGCAGTGAGGAGGGCGAGACGGAGGGCAATAATGACAAAAAATTGGAAGAATTGGGAATCAAGGACGGAGCGATTCTCAAAGTCGACGACTTCCAGCAGAATTATTCGCTGACTGTCTTTGTAGTTTATCGGCAGAAACCTGGTCCAAAAGATGACAGTCCACAATTTTTGATATTGGCTGATAAGAATGCACTTAAACCGAAGGATGAGGAGGAAGAGGAGAAACCTTCGACGTCTAATGGACAGGTGAATGATTATTATTTTTAGAAATATTTTTTTATTGCTTTGTTTTGATATTTATTTACTAAGAGAAAAATTTTCTGTGCAGAATGTGACTGAAATATCAGATACGGCTAAGAAGCGTAAAAATGATTCAACTGAAACTGAAATTGCAACCAAGAAACGTAAAGTGGAAATTGATAATAACATAGATAATAACGATGACATTTGCATTATCGATAATGATGATGAACCCTATGATAATTTACCTGAATTGAAAAATTCGACCTCGAGAAAACGGAAACTTTCTGAGGACACTGATTGTTTGATAGTATGCGATGATACCGATTAGTTTCAAAAGTAAGAGATGATAAGTTTCATAATTTAACACGAGAAACGAAAGACGATTTGAAATATAGATCGAAGATAAAGGACAGAAGAATAAAAAACATTTTTGAGATAATTAGATTGGATACTATACACAGCAATGAAATTTAAATGCAGAAAAATAATTTTTTCCTTTTATTTGCTTTTTTTTAAATTAAAAACATCTAGAATTGATGACAATTTAGTTTTGTAAATCAAATACAAATCGTAATGTCATATTACATTAAAGAGAAAAATAGATCGTTTTTTTTATACATTAAAATACATTGTATTGATTATCATGCCTATCTATAATCATTATTCAGTTTTCATCTATAATTATAAAAATTACTGTAGAAATCATAAGCTGTTTAATAATTTAATAATTTTTAATAATTACATGATTAGTAGTAACTTATCTTACATAATTTTTTTATAAAATATATATTTTTAAAAATATATATACTTTCATTTTTATTAAAAAGTATATTAAATTTTAAATACTTATTAAAAACTTATTCAGAATTCACAATAAAAATTTACTCTATATACAGTTAACAAAAAGAAGACATATCTTTCTCTTAAAAAATTGAATTCTATCAAAAGAATTGTTTTTGTTTTCTTTTGATTTGAATATTATCTCATTGCTTTATAATTATCTTGTCAAATCAGAATTAACTTTTTCTCTTAGCGCAAGACAAATATTTGTCTATCTTGTAGTTATACATCTCAAAGTCCACTTTGTACTTTTCGTACAGCCGCAGGATCATATCGGTCGTCACATTATGAAAGTATTTACATGTTACGTCAAAGTTAGTGATCCCAGCACGAGTGCGCTGCAACTTAGGCAGGTAGATTTTACTTTTGTCCAATTGTAGCTTTGACAGAACATAATTGATCTCCCCGAAAGTGTATTCATCTAGTTTCAGGATGAAATTGTAGTTTGTGTCGCAGACTGCGCAATGAGTATAGTACTGAGCCCAGTGATCGTCGTAGTGATTTGGAGATTGCTCCAACAACCATTCCAAGAATTCTCGGAAGCTGGGTACTATTTTTAATCTGTAAAAGATCCAAGAATTGATATTCTTATATGGATTAATATTATATAACAATATAATATTATATTATAATAAATAATATAATAATATACTATTATAATAATATTACAATAGTATATTATATAATATTAATTGATATGTAATGTGTTTTATCTCATATAACATATGAAGTAAAGCACATAAAAAAATTAAATATGGATTAAGCATATATGTACCTTCTATTTGCTAAAAATATCTTCTGTAGGATGTTACCACCCGTTATGTTGGGACGAAAGAGTTCCGGTCTTGAAAGATAAAGAATCTGACGAGCGTAGAGCAAAGATTGTGCGGTATATCTGCTGTTATCTTCGATGCGATCCCTACAGATAATTTTGTATCAGATAATCTCAGTATTAGGATAATCAGTATTACTGTCAATATATAGTTTGAAATTTTATAACAAAATCTACATTTCTCTTTTCAAATGATACTCTGGCTGTAGAGTCAGAATATCGACTATTTTTAATAAAACGATTTAATAAAGATTAATTACCTATAGGATGAGACTAGCCGTTGAAACGGATGCCTGACGATAAGTAATTTAAAAATAGTATTGTTGGTAGCAAGATATTGGAGATCTCTCAAACTTTTTGGGGACAAAAAGTCCACTTCTCTGCAAATTACATGCTCTCGAATTATTAATAAAATAATATAATAATATATTTAATTTTTATTATTATATTTTGTTTGTGAGATTAAACAATAGATGACATATTTAAGCTATAATTTTTTTATTAAAATAAATTTTTTAATGAATTTCATTTTTAATTACTTTAAAGATGTTTATAGGAGACTCATAGAATGTTAAAACATATTTTGATATGATAAGGTTTAATTTTCGTGGAAATAAACAAAAATTGAAATAAAATAAAAAATAGATAAAATTTTTATATATAAATATAATTATGTATAAACACTAAAAATCTTTACAAATAATAATTTAATGAATTAGAGAATATATTATCAATATACAATAGTTACTTGTAAAAATTGTGGCTAACTTGACGGTTACTCATGTCGGAAAATAATTTGGTGAAACTGGTGGATGCAACCTTGCGAATCCAACAATATAATGATTTGTGTTTAGCATTATATAAAAAATGCCTTTTGACAAGAGAAGTTCTCAGGTTGTATTTCGCGCAGACGTTCGACACCTGTTTGAGTAGAGTCGCACTCTTCTATTAACAGGAATATAAAAATATACTACATGTGAGAGAGACGAGATTGATGAATGCCGTCGATTCTTTTGAATTTTATATTTTATACCTCCAGATCGATAGTTTCACCCTTTAATTCGTCCGTCCGTAATATTTCGATTTCCGACTCGACGTTCTTCTTCGAGAATCCGGGTGTTTGCACCTGACGTTCGGTCGCTATCAAATTGTCTATCGGTTCTTCTTTCACGTTAAAACTTTTTTTCACATTAATTACAATTAAGCAGACAACGAGATAAAACACAGCACACAAACCGCACTTAAAAAACTGCACTTTAACAAACATTTTAAGGCAATTAAACAGCCTAACGCAAAATAATCTTTACTCAAAAACTCTAAAAACTTTAAAAAAATTTAATTTTATAATAATTATATATTAACTCTAAAAAATAAATAATATACACATTTAATTAAAATTTGAAACATTATCTACAATAATCTTTAACTAAATTTTTTTTTATAACAGATGACGACTGGTTGACGGCTGGCGATAAAATAATACTACAACGCGTGGTAGAGTCCTTCCGTACTTTTGTCTTCTGTCAGGTCAGGATAAACATATCTGTTTAGGAGATTCCCTCTTTGCGTGGGTGGTATGAGAGTGATAATTCTTATCATCTGCTGATTTCTCCTTATTCCATTTATTAAATACTTTTTTCTATGAATTATCAACTATTGAAAAAACAATAAGGTAAAATAATAGGTCAATAATTTTCTTATGTTATGTAAGTCTTCCGTTTATACATAAAACGTATACATATGTGTATAAACACAAGAATTATTAAATTGAAAAGAAACTTGTTTTGTTTAAATTTTATAATTATTTTTGTTAAAATAAATCAATCTCGTATCAGAGATCAAATCATTGCTTTTATATTCATTATATAGATTATCTCGTATAAATATATAATAAGATGATAATACACACATACATACATACTGATCACATACATACACATATATATATTCAAAAAAAATTGTAGAAAGAGAAAAAGTATTTTTTTTTATCATATAGATTCTTTCTTTTTATAATCAGAGAAGGCGAAATATTTCGATATTATTGCATTTTGCTTGTCGAAAATTTATAGAAAAAATCGTCAAATTCAATACTAAATGGTACAAAATTTACTTAGCTAATCTATATTATTTTATAACAAAGAAAATGTGTTCACAATCACTATCTATACTCAGGCAAGTCGATGATTAATGAAATTGAAGGCTACTGAAACATGATTCTGTGCTGCGCGCGCGCGCGCGATTGCCTTTGTGATAATGGATATATGATTGAATCCGTCAATTCCCAGAATTCTTTATAGGCCTAAGAATTTATTCATTTTTTGGACAAATTCTTGGAAGAGATATCAATTTTAACATTTTAATTATTAAATTACTAAGATTAATTTTTGTACACAATTTAATTTTTAGGTATTTCACTGAGAAACATTTTTCTCACAAGTATGAGACAATATGTCATTGTCCAATTTATCGATTTGTCATTAGTAATAAAGCAAGATTTGAGAATCGACGGGCTGATAGGAAAACATTACGAGTTCAATTTTTATCTGCGATCTCTATATCTGTGATGATCGCGGGAAGAGCGATGATCGCTGTGTCGACTGTGACGACTGGCCGTTCTCCACAAGAACTCGTCGACGCTCCTCTCATAACTACGTTTCTCCAGTGCTGACGCTGTCGCGCTATAATCTGGAGGCAGTGGTAAACCGTCATAATATCTAAAAAAAAAGTTGTTTAATTTCATACTCATCATGAAGCTTTTTTTAAATTTAATATCAATGAAATTTCTTATTTCATCTAATCTTAACAGAAAAATTATTTAACACAATCAAATAAATGTTTTAATTTAATTTCAATTTTAATTAGAATTTATATTTCGATTTAATAATATAAATCCTACTGGATCTTTAAAACTTGGTTTGTATTTTTTGCGAGGAAAAACTAAAGTAAAATATTTCAAGGAAGATGCTATCTCAAGTCCTAGTATCAAATATAAATGTCTTTACCTCGGTGGTGGAGGAGGTGGTGGCAAAGTATCGTACGGATGTGGACCGTAAGGTGGCAATGGTGGCAACTGATGTTGCATGGTACGCATATAATCTGCTACATAAGCTTCTGCAACCGCGGCTACACCAAGACCAGCTCCGTAACCTCTGAAATAATTAATTATTATTATGTAGAGTAAATTACATTAATTTTGCAATACTGTTCGACGTACAATACTATTCGAAAGGTGTTAAAGTTATTAAAATTGAAGCTTTGTATGCTATGAATAATCAGTTGGACGGATCGTACTTTGTGTAAGGTGAATCTCCTCGATTGAACCATGGGGTATATCGATAAGAGTCTCTGGAACCTCTGTGATCCCCCCCAACTCCATGGGAACCTCTGGCCAAAGAAGCTAAACGCGATCTCGAAGTCAAAAACAATCTACGTCCTCGTCCACCTCTTCGTAAAAATCTGGAGTTGTTTATGGGTCTTTTATCGCGATAACGTGATGACTTTACGACGTGCTTTCCTGCTTCCTTGGACTTTCTCAAAATAGGTGTCATCTCGATTCCTGCAAACAGATATTTTTTACTTATACATATAAAGTGTAATTTATCAAAACGTAATTTATCAATATATATGAAATTGTACGTATATTAAAATTGCATATATAACTTTTCAATCACTATTTAATATATTAATATATTTCTTTTAAGATTTACCTTCGTCTTCTGGAAACAGTCTACACAATTCCTCTGCAACTTTGGGTTCAATTTCCTGGCCATCTCGACCAATTTTGACTTGTTTGCCATTATTCCAAGGATTGTACAAATGCAATGTTGATGTAAATGGTAATTCTTTTCTGCAGATCCAGTCAACCTTAAAAACACCACCTAAAGCCTTTGCTGATAAACCAGGAGGCAAAACCTGAAATGCATTAAAAAACATTATACTTCTCTTTTGCAATCCGAATAATTAATAAAAAACAATCAATATATAGTAAAATTTTAATCAGTTAATTCTAAAAAACAAATCAGGATTGTACTTCCAAATATTAATTTATTAATTTGATCATATTTTGTTTACCCAAGAAACTGGTGCAGCATCTCTTCTCGATTCTGCACTAAGTCTCGCAAAACCAGCAAACTTTCCCGATTCCTTCACGGAAAATACCAGCAACACGTTCCGTGATTCTCTATAAGCTTGATTCAGATTCGCTTCATTTTGCGGCAGCGTACTCCATACTCCCTTGGCCTTGGACAGTGTCACATTCTCCGCATTATTGGACTTGATGATGAAAAATCTAGCAAAAGAGACTTGAAAACATTTAAACACTCTAAATTTTTTGACACTTTCTATTAAATACACAATCTTAAAGAAATATTTTACATTTAATATAAATATTATATTTGATATAAAAATATTATGTTTGTATAAATTTCAAATCAGATTTGGAAAGCTTTTCTAGGTTCAATTTTTTATAAAATATATAGAACAAGAAAATATAAGCAACCAAGAAACTTTTTGAACAATTCTAAGCTTTTTAATATACGAGAATGTTTTTATCAAATCTTATTAAATCAGCAACAACTGCAATAGCTATTTATTGTTGTTCCCATCCGAACCTTGCATCTCTAAATAAATAATTCAACTTGGTGGCATAGTCGTAACTCTTGGTGGTTCCTTTGCTCTCCTTGGACCTGGCTCGTTTAGGCTCAGGACTGGACGACTTGGAATCTCTACTAGATCTACCGCGCTTGTTCCTGTTTCTTCTGCCGCGTTTGTTGTCGCCGCGCGAAGATGACTTGCTGGAAACCGTACTGATTGTAGGATGGCTGGAGTTGCTGCTGTTGGAACTGCTGGAGGAGACCTCGCTACGTGTGTCATAGGTCTCATCTGCCGCGATCCTCAACTCGTCGCCGTTGTCGTTCTCGCCGCAGCTGAGATTCAAATTGTCGCCGTCCGTGTTGCTGCCCATGGTCAACCTCCTGGACTATCGCCCAACGATGGATCAGGTAACGTCTCTGCCTGTAACGCAAACACGAAAGAGGGCTTATTAAAAATGTCACCAGTCGCGTGAGAGCACTTCAGCAGGAAGTACGACAGTATCATAGCGTTTCTCGTACATCTTACGACAATAGCGCAGTAGCAAAGGACTATATAGTATACAGCAAGGATAGTTCGGGGATTCTGAATCAAACAGAAGGTCCACACTGTCCTGAGAACTTTTTTCCAGCCCTCTTACACCTAACACAAATCGATCAAGGGGACACATGGCAACGTGAGACTGGATCGACTGAGCCTTAAGCTCAGCCAGCTATCTGGCCGGGGCGTGAACTAGGTTTTTACAAACTTGTCCTTGAGATTATTGTAGCAACGGTAACACAGGTAGCGAGCTGCTCCAACATGTGGAAAGCTGGCTTTTTACAGAGAGTCTCTGATTGAAAGCACGAAGGAAATTTTTTTCTTATTTTGGATTGTGAACCGCCTCGTCCTAGTAGTAGTTATTTATCTTTTATGCACTCCTTTTTTTTCTGAAAGCAGAGATGATGAGTTATGGATAGACCTTTGTTTTACAGCCGTAAAACAACCGTTTTATTTTCGCTCGCAAAACCTGTCAAGAGTCTGTCAAGAGAAGACTTTGTTTACGTTATCGGATTTTATTTTCTTTTGCGCTTTAACTTTTTTTTTTTTTTTTTTTTTTTTTTTTTTCTTTTTTTAAACTTATCTAAAAAAGTTCGTCACGGCGGAGAAGAGTGACGGTAGACCACTAAATACGAAAATTTTCCCTTTCGTCATCATTTATATAATTCTTAAAATTTTTTTCTCGAAGTCTTTTTTTTTTTTTTTTTTTCGTGACGAGTCCTCCCGAGGGCTCGCGGCGCACACACTTACGTGACACCCTTTGTCCCTTCACTGACACTTCACACGGTGTTAGCACGCTTGGGGGATCGGGGGATCACGATCCGAGACACGATCTCACGCACAGCACGGGGTCACGCGTCACGCACGTTCCATCCAAATATCTTACGAATGCGCGGGGGTCGCGAGAGAAGAGAAATCACTGTGATAAACAATTGTTCGCGAATCGTTGCGGTACACAAACCACGGCGTTCATTGTGTGACGTACGCGCGAACGCGTAAGGACATATTCACGGGTTTCGCGAATCGCGAATCAATAGATCCGTTTCGTGTGTAGTCGCACTTGTTACACACTTTGTACATACATTCAAAATAAGACGGATGTATTATTTGGGCGTCGGTGAGAAAGAGAGAAAAGACGAAAAGTGTAGCAGGAAGAGAGCAGATATATAAAAGCAGCACATACGTGATTTTTCGCACATGCGCAATAGTAAATTACTAAAAATATCACATGCTGATTGGTCACTTATATCGACCGATGCTTAGGGTCACCAGCAACGATTAACCAATCAGGAAGCCTCATTTTTAACTGGCGAATAAGCGTTGTGTCCAATCGAGCCTCGTCCTCGAAGGACCCTTAACGTGCTCTGTCCTTGTTTAACTTTCATTAAGTAATGAAGATAGAATGACTTTTACGATTTTTAGCGCTAATAACGTTATTCTCGAACGCATCAATCAAGTCTAGTTTTAAGTATAGTCTTGACTCCGTTTAGTTAATGAGATGGCTGAATGGAATTTTAAAAACTTACTTGAGGCGGTCTTAAATGTAAGACCGACTTATGAATTTTATCCTTATAGTGTTTGCAAATATCTGCAATATAATTTATAATTAATTTAAGTATAAAAATCTACTTTATTGTTATAAAATTATTAGAACATAATGTGTGATAGTATTCCTATATGCGGTCTTCCATAATGTTTTTATTTTTAATAAAATTAATTTTATTACACAAAAATTTTTATTTTTCCTTTGGTTTATAATCCTTGTCTTAAAAATTTTTTTTAAGCTCGAGGCTTTCTAATTAAAAGCTTTTTATTTCCTTATTTTATACTATCTTTTCTTTTACTATTAAAATATATGCGTATAGTTATAGAAATGTATGTATATAAATTTTTACAATTAAACCGCAAGCGTCATTTATTGCGGAGCTATACACTGAACTCTGACAAGAGTTTTCCATCTCTGCTTCAGACAAACGCTACTCAATAACTATATCGTACTCGAAAAAGTTTTATTAAATACTTTAAGTGTTTTATCAAACATTTTATTTGTCATAAATTTAAATCATAATATTTTTTTAATATGTCAAATAAGCATATAATTTATTTTTGATATCTCTTTTTAAATACCACGCACTATTTGATAAATTTTTTTAATACTAATCTCTACAGTATCTTTAATAGATTATTCTTATAAATATTTGAGCGGTGCTTTGTGCCAATATCAATAATGAAATATATTAATAAATCCATAATAGTATTTATTCCGTGTACTTTTCAAATCTACAATTATGGATTTAGCGCGGATATGAACCAACTGTTTGTATTACCGTGGCATCAATAAATGGATCTGACCATGTAGTTCTACCCACTCTACAATGGATCTAGATGGCGTTAGTGTACCGCAAGGAAAAGCGTCATATCAAAAATAACGGCCTCTCTCAGGCTTCTCTCTGTATATACATACTAGATACAGTATACATGTATCATGCACTTTATGTTTACAGTTTATTATAGTTTATAGAGGAAAATAAATGTTTCTCTTTCTCTCATGTGTGTTAAAAAATTGTATGCGTTTGAATGAAGTAGGTGCATAAAATGGAAAAAGGAATAAAAAAATACCCAGTTTATTATTAATAATTTATCATTGAGGGATTATATTTTAATCGAAAGTACTGAAATGGATAACACTGAATTATTATTCTTCGATACATTTTCCCACGACATTTCAGAGGTTTGTTTGTTTTTATACATAGATTTAATATAATTAAATATAAATTAGAGCTTTAAATAAACACAGGAAAAGCTATTTGTCAGAATAAATTTATTAAAATTTACACGAATTTAATTAAAGAAGAATGAATAGAAAAAGAGTTTTACTTTTTCGTTGAAGCTCATGTCTTTCATTAATTGAAGAATAAAGATATGTGAATAATAAACTTTTGTACAATATAATTTTTATTTTTTAAGAATTACTTTTTTAGAGTTCATTTCCAAAATTAAAAAGTCAAAATATCTGTTCAAAATAGCATTATTTGTACATTATATATATATTATATATATATATTTTTTTTTTTTTAGAAAAAGTATTACATTTTTAGTATTACATTACATTTACAGTATTCAAGAATTTCCAGACTGTACTTTACTTACGATAATATTCCTAAAAGAAAAATATGTAATATAAATTACTGTAACTTTTCCTTCTTTTTTAGAAAAAGTTATTTGGAACATTTATAAATGTCATTTTTCTTTCTTATTTACAGGAATTAAATTTGGATTTGGTACAATTTCCAAAACCTGTTTATATTAGTGAAGTGAGAATCATTCCATTGGGTGCACGAGTGCAAGCAGACTTTCCAGGAGGAGTACGACTTGGGTGAGTAGTACTGTATTTTTTATATTAATTACTGTAAAAACTTTTTTGGTTATATGATATTAGCATTGAAATCTTTCTAAGAATTCGTTACCTTTCCAGAGCAACCAATCCCTCTCAATTCGAAATAGAGTTTTTTGTGAACGATCTCAGCAAACCTGGTGCTTCCACTTTTGAATTTTTGGGTAACTTAGAGTACAAACAAAATATCCATATTCAACTGGAATGCGAGCGGAAACAGATACCAACCGATGGTTTAGTGCTAAGAGGATGGTATACTACCATAACACTGGCAGTGTATGGTACGTTGACTAAATCACTGAATAATCCTCAGGAAGTCATAAGTTCAGCAGCTGGATCCACTGCTTGCGTTAGTGCACATGAAGAAAATACTGAGAACACTGTGCAGGTTTCCTCTGAACAGCAATCTGAGTGGTATTATGAGAATCAGCATCAAACGAATTCATTGGTAAAGATCCTTGATATTATTGTATATATTTAATTTATATATTTTTTTATATATTTTATTTTTAATTTATATATTTTTATATCTTTAACTTTATACATATATTTACTATGCATATTTAATTCTACTGATAGGATTGATTTTAAAGAAATTTTCTAAACAAAAGTCATCTAAAGGATGTTGAAGAGATGCATCTGAAAGATGTACTTTAGGTGTCTTTTTGAAAGGGAGAGAGAGAGAGAGAGAGAGATATGTCTTATTTTAATATAATTTAATATATTGAATTATATTAAATATATAGTATACTCAATATAATATTAAATAAAAAAATATATATATTTAATTCTTAAGCTTTTATATTATCAACAGGAAACATGCATTGCGACCGCGACTCCACCACCTCCGGTTCAACCAATACAAGTAGTGGAACCGTCCAGAACATCTACATCGGATACTGGGAAGACAGAATCGATGCAATGGGAAGAAGAGTCCAACACAGGCGAGAAGACCTTAAAACGGCCTTCGTCTCCTCCTAATGAATCTCTAATCTCCCTCAGTCCCGAATCTATTTCCGCCGAGGAAGAGGAAGCAGAGCCACAGGAAGCTGGTGAACAGGAAACTGGTGAACCCTTTGAGCCTATATTATCGGACGAGGATATAATGACTGATGATGTTCCATCTGCCGTCGATTTCGAATGCGAAACCTCGCAGATCGACGAGATTTATACGCTGACGCCGCCAGATTTGTTGAATTTGGAGAAATTAAGCAACATGGAGGACATCTGTGTGAACCGTGAAACCGTATTAAAGATCAAAGAAATTCTTCAGTCCTTGTCGAAGTCGGTTTCCCATTTCCATAATGTATCCGGTCAAGAAAAGGAAACGTTTGTCCACAACTGCGAAACTTTGTGCGCGATATTAAGTCCATTCGACTCCAATGTAGACGACATCGATAACTTGACTAATATCGTCAACGCCGGCCTGGATATGGAGCTCGCCAGGGCTCAACCGCAACCAGCGTATAAAGTGCGTCATGTGAAAGTAGGAGTTCGTTTGGCAGAAGCACTCTGTCGATTGTCGAAGGGTCCGGAGATCCTGCTGAAAGTCGAAGCTCCGTCCAAATTATTGTCTCTTTGTATGCGCGAAAATGTGGCCTTGCCAGTAAAACTTTCCGCTCTGCGAGCCCTCGACGCCGCGCTAATCAGTCCGGTAATTGTGCGGGAGTTTCTGAACTCGAGAAACAATCTATACAGCGAGGCGTTGACGATGTTGGACATGGCAAAGCTAGCCCGGCTCAAGTATGCCCTCAGCTCCCTTCTTCGCAAGGTCCACGTGTATGAATATCTGGAAGAAGTCAAAGAATTCGACGAATTCGGTCTAACGGAATTGATGAACGCTTACGTGTGCGCTCCAACGTTGATGGCGCAGCCTAAACGTCAGCTACCAGTTTGCGCGCAGATGGAGATCGAACGAGAACACGCTCGTAATCCTCGCGCGCATCTGATAGCTTACTTCGAGCACCATAAACTAATCTATCGTCTTTTGTTGGCGTTATCTTCTCCTGATTGCGATTTGAAAACAATCAAGTTAATTCGTCGTTTCCTCCTGCAGCTCTCTGATACGAAAGAGGGTCTGTTCTATCTGCTGAAGGAAACCGAAGCGATTCGATTGATGCTGAAAGCCCTGAAATACGAACAGCCCGGAGTCGGTTGCATACTAGCGTGGCGTCTTCAGGCAGCACAGTGTCTGATTCGCCTGAAACAAACCTCCGACTGGACGATCTTGAAAAGACTGCATTCCTTTCTTGCCTTTTCTGACGGTTTGCGCGCCATTGTTACAGTTCTACCGCTAGGTAATTTCATAGACATCCTCATCCCTTTTCTATCGGATTCCAATCTTTGTGAGTTTGCCGCCGAGATTATCTCCGCCATTATCCGTTATTCCAACAGAGTGGAGATCTTCCAGAATAGAGCGGAATTGATACTTGACAAAGCTCGCGAGCATGCAGTTCTTAGAGACGTGACATTGTACTTGACAACCGCCGCTCAAGCTTCTCACTGGGATTACAACGATGTTTCCTTGTTGGTGACAACTATCAGGAAAAGCGCAGAGAAGGCTGCATCGCTTCCTGGTCAACTAATCACTGCTTGCAGGATCTTATATTATCTTGTTTTTCCACATAACAACGACATCGATCCTCTAGAATCCTATGTCGAGCTCAAGTACAGAAACGCCCTGACGCAGCTCTTCGCCGCCGATGGCCTAACAGCTCTGGTCGCTGTAATGACGAACGTGTCCGATTTCTACGAGCAACCGTTCCTTCATCGTGCCGCCCTCACAGGTCGCAGAGGTATGGCATTGATCGCCTTGTTGCTTCCCTGTGTGAAGCTGACCAGGGCGCTGCTCGAGAGACTTGTCAAATGTATGGCGACAGACTTCAAAGATCTCACGGCTGTTGTTCCGCTGCTCGGGGTATATTGTTTAATCGAAGCCATCCCGTCTAAACCGATGATGCAGACTCTGTCTGAGGAGATTGTGGGAACGCTTCTAGTATTCACCCAAGCCGTTGATTCCGACGGTTCCGGCAATGTGGCTAAATCGCTGTGGACTCAGATGCTTGGTGAGGTCCTGAAAATGGTCTCTCTCCGCCCTTGCAATTTTGTACCAGGTTTGAAGCTGTTGACCCGTTTGCTACCACCTGTTTTAACGCCGAAGGAAACCGCTACCGAAGATGCGACGAGAATTTTGGGCCTGCGAAAACTCTGGTCAGCGCATCTTCAAGCTCAGGCCGCAAACCTCACCGAAACCCTCCGACTACTCTGCGCCAGTTGGAACAGAGATGTTCTGCTACTTTTATCGACGGTTTGTAAACAACTGAGCGATCTGGCGGCACCGACGGCTCTTCTAGTCGGGAGATGCCTGTTAGATGGTATTCTAGCAGCCACTCCTTTGGAGAACAACGTTCCCATCCTCGTTTTAATCAGCGACCTGGCCAGGCATGCGCCTATGAAGGCAACTCTACTAACCTTGACTAGTCCCGCATCTAGGGCGCAAGTAAAATCCGATCAAAAGTACCCGCCGGTCATCGAGATGATGTGTTCCACCCTGAAAAATAGCAGCGACGTGCATGTGCAACACGAGATTCTCGGCATCTTTGAAACTCTATGCGATTGCAGCCTCAGCCTAGTACAGGAGGATGGCGAGCCTTTCGAGAAGAGACTGTCGCATTCAGTACCTAGCAAAGAACCTCTCTTATCCATCCTCGCGGCACTGATCGAAATCCTAGCGACCAGCACAAAGTTCCAGCTAGATGTGATAGAAAATACACTACACATTCTTCTGTCCCTCAGCAGTCACAACTATGGTCTATACCATGTGAAAAGCTGTCTAGAAAATAATCCCGGCGCCTTGCGCGCATTACTAGATCATGTGTCCACTTTGGAAAAGCCTGAACTGAATTCCGTTACGGACTTAACCGTGACCTTCCTGGAAAATCTGATCGCCTCCGATTCAGAACGGAGATCCTTGCATCTGCGTACGCAGCAGCTGGCGTCGTTGATTTCTTGGGAGAAAAACGACCATCCTTTGGAGAAGCTGAAGCGCGTGGAAGAGCTGATAGAAACTTTGAAAGCTGTCGAAGAGAGAGAAGAGAAGGAACCTATCCCGGAGATGTTAGAGCCTTTATTGCCTACTCCGGAAGCTCTCTTAAACCAGTTCTCGCAAAGATATCTTGGTGCGATTAATAATAGTCCATTTCGATCCAAGTTCGTATTCGCTAATCAAATGCAAACTGAGAATACGGTGGATCTGTTAGCACTTGCTGCTGAATTACTACCTGCCGATTTTAATCTATTAGCGGAAGCACAAAATTTATGCTCCAAGACGCCTCCCGATGATGCCACTCTACCTCTACAGTCAAAACCACAGGATGAAAACCAAGAAAATAGAACGGAGAAACAGGCTTTGCCAATGGTCAAATCGAAACAGCCTTTTGGTAAGATTATTAAATAGTTTTTAAATTTATTTTTTTTTTTTGCACTCTCTGAAAAAAGTAAATATTAAAAGAACAACTCGGTTTTCGATTGACAAAAGGATATCGTTTAATTCTTCATAGTCGACAAAACAATCTTGTTCGATTTTTAATTTCATATTTTCTATTTATTTTTAGTGACCCCAGTACGAGGTCGGACTCAGTTCTCAAATTCGTTACGGGGTGGCCCAGTAGGTGGAGGAGTCGGTAGAGGAGCCGATCCTTTCCGATCGAGACCTCCCAATACTTCTAGACCACCGTCTCTTCATGTAGACGAGTTCGTGGCGCTGGAAACTTGTGGAGCTCAGCCAACGGGTCCTACCGGATATAACAAGCTCAGCATTCGTGGAACGTGTCCGTCGCGTGCCATTAGTGGCGGTGGCAGAAGTCGACCTTGGACGCAAGAAACTCGTCCTCCTTACCTTCGCTGACTCTGCAATCCTTTTCGTTTCACTTATGTATATATTTACGAACATATCATTGACAAATATAAATTTTTCCGAAGTTTGCGCGTTTTTTGCTCAAATAATATTAACATTTAATTCCGCGACGACTTATTCATGTTTTCTATCACCTTTTGCCATTTCAGATACAGCCGTTCAAATTTCTCAAGGTTTTTCTCTAAACGTTTCAATTTTTGTAATCCATATTTTCCCTGCAAAAAGGAAAAAAAAAATATATATATATATATATATATATATATATACATAGGTATAGGTACATAATTTTTTAATCATTTTTTAACTTGTTAAACACAAGAAAGGATAAATAATTTCTTTAATTAATTCGGTTCTAATAATTAATAATAATAATAATCGGTAATAATAATCACGACAAATTCTTTTCAACATACTGTTGGCTTTTTGATGTCCGATAATGTTTTCGAGAACTCTTTCACTTCGGTGACAGCTTGCTCGTTTGGTCTCATTCTATTCTCCAGCATATAATTCATAACGAATAACAGGTATTCCAAGTTTTTATTTTGACAGGCTTTATGGATAAGAGTGCTCATGATTACAGTATTGGGGCTATAACCAAAAGCCTCTATTCCTCTCAAAAATTCTTCAGCATGTTTGCAATTTTGACAACCGAGTGCCAGGACCCCGAAAGTCATCACATTTGGAGAAAGATTCCTCTTTTCTGTCATGTTTATCACATCCTAAAATTATCAAATTGCATTATGTAATGACCTCGAATGATAAATGAAAAAAAATTCTAGACATCTTACCTTTGCAGCTATGTAATCAAGTCGCATGCTACGTCTTTTAATAAGCATATTGAAAAAATCAATATCCAATTCGATATTTCTTTCGTCTGCAGCTTCGATAAGTAGATTCTCAGCTTGCACCGTGTTTGGAATTAAATAGAGAAGCAACGTAATAGTTTTGATATCGGGTTTGACTTTGGTGTAGGCCATTCTACTCAAGAATCCTTCCATACCGCCAAATAAGATCAAACGATTATTGACGAACACATCGTTCAAGTTTATCGATTCTATCTGTTTTTCCGAATTATTATCATCTTGTGTAACCTCTTGTTCTTTTTCCACTAGTGGTAGTAGTGTACTTAAAACAGGTGGAGATGCCAACAAGTCTGGCCTCTCGCCTTCCCTCAACACAATTCTACCTTTCTGCCATCCTGAGACAAGGATGTCGTCGAGCTTTAAATTCCCTAAATTAGTATCTCTGATCGTTCTCAGCAGAAGATTATATGTAGTCAAAGTCGGATTAATTTTTTTCAGACGCATTAAATGCCATATAATCAAGCCATGTCGCAAGCCAGCCTCCTTATCAGCAATCGCTGCGTGAAATAGCGAGTTGTAAGTACTCTCTCTAACAGGAATATTGTTGTCTCTCATCTCGTCTGCAAGTTTAAAGGCTTCGACAATCTGATTGTGCCAACTGTACGCTTTTACCATGGCATTGTAATGTGTTTCGTTCAACGGAAACTGCTGCTCGTAAAGCGATTGTCGTAACTTGTTCAAATGTTCCAGAGCTACCTCATTCCTATCGCATACGGCGCATACATTGAATAAACAGGTATAGGTTGCTGCGTTTGGCTTCAAGCCATATTGCTTCGCCTTATTGTATAGACGGAAACATTGTTTTATGTCCCCTTGTATGGCGAAAGAACGCAATATAAGATTATACAAATATATTGTTGGCTTGTCTCGATTTTCTTTCAGCTGATCCAGCACTTTCAGAGCAGAATTCAGATCCTTCTTAGCTATATGTATCTTGATCATTTTAGCATATTGTCCTGGACTTGGTTTCAGTCGACGTGGAATACATGCTTCAGTATCTTGGAATTTCTCCTCTTCCTGCTCCCTTTTGTCCATCTCCAAATGGTCGAATTTCCTGCCTGAGATGTCTCCGAAAATATTGGCGGTCTTTGGCAACTTTTGAGTACAGAAATTATTGATCGAAGGCTGCCACTTGAGTTGTAGATGCTCATTTTTTGCTGTAAAGTAAATATAAGTTTAATTGTTTTCGTACCATTAATTATTATTTCTGTGCTTAAATTTTTATCAGTTTCTTATTAATAATTCCATATAGTTATATTTATATATTATATTTCTTATATATATATATATATATATATATATATATAAATTATTTATGAAAATATGCAAGTGTAGTGCTGAATTTATTTTCTGAAAATATAAAATAAATCTCGAGTTATTTGACAAACTATGACAGCAGAATCATTATTAATATTATTTGTTATTAATTATATTTAATATTAATATTAATAATACTTGCTATTAATTTGTTTTTAATTATTTATTTATTTTTTTACATACGTTTAGTGGATATGACTGAATAAACCATATGATTGAATTCGTTGACATAACCTATGACATTTTTTAGTTTGATCGACATGCGAAGTTTCGGACAAAGCATTTTGCACGTCGAAAAAATGGTCGCATTAAAAAAACAATTTCGTTTCTATTTGATAATTTATTTTTATACTCTCGGAACCGTACAAAAAAATCAGATTGAATTAAATATTTAATTAGACTAGGCTATAAACATTTGACATATATATGTAGATCATAGAGTATATAGCTTTTTAGAGTGAAACTTGTCACATGACAAGCTCCGTACTGATTGGTCGCTATTGCAAGGAAGTTTTAAAACCCTAGAATTTCTCTAGATAACAGCCAATCGGTACATCAGACAAAAAAGGCTGATCGTCGGAGAAACGTAAAATTGACATCAAGTTTCCTTTCATCGCGAAACTGTCATTATTTATGATAGATGATACATTGCAGTGTTTTTCAGAGAAAAACACGAGAGTGATAGTGAAATTGAGAAAAAAGGGGAAAAAAAACAGATAAAATAATGTGAATGAATTAAAAGTGCTTCATTCTTTGAATTTCTTTGAATCTTCTAATTTCTGGGAAAAAAATTAATTAAGTGAATAGTAATCCCCATCGCTTGTGATGAGTCAATGTTTACTTGTAACTGTGTTTGATTTTGACACTTAGATTAGATCCTCCTAATCTTTGCAAATGGTAAGAGTAATTATTGTGTAATAATTTATTACGCATATGTTTGTGTAGCGCTATCTTATTGTTAACCTTCGAAAATAAAGTGATAACATATCTGAGGGAAGGGGTATGTCTATAAAAGGATAGATTGCACCGCCTACGCAGCAAATAGCTTTACTATATAAGCTTTATGTGTTATTATTACAGATTTATTATTATTATTATTATTATTATTAGATCTTGATATTACAGATGAGCTGGGAAAATATTTATTTTTTTCTTTAAATAAAACTTGCAAAGAATACTATTCTTTTCTACTTCTATTGTTTTGTTTTACATTTGCTAGAATTTGTCTTTGTCGATTGATTTGCATTGATTAAAAGCTTCAGAATTTCTTAATTGATGCTTAATATAAATGTTTTTTAAAATCATTTTCTTCTTTTATATAACAATTGCAAAATTGGAACAATTCTTTTTATTTTTTTCTCATCCTTCTTTTCTTTTATAATTTAATCTTGCTTTTGTACTGGTTTTGAAATTTTTCTACTACTAATATATTCACAATCTGTTTAATTATATAACATATAAAAATGAAACATATTAATAAAAATATATATGTTAAATAATGATTAATTGCAAATGTACTTTAAATAATGTATCTTTAGAATATTTATCTGTACACTTGTATTTGCTTATTGATCTATATCCATGCTTAATATTTTATAAAAAACAATTTTACAGACTGAGCCTATAGTGAGATCAGATTTGTTCACTGCTGCTAAACAATTAGCAGACAGTGAAATTGAGCTGATAAAAGTAATCGAAAGTTCCAGCAAGTGCCAAAAAACTGTAACAAATATGTTTGAAAGTGAAACCAAGAAGAAAACAAGAAAGCCTGGAAAATCAAAAAATGTAAATATTATTAATAATTTATTATTTTGCAAAAACTTATATTTAAAAATTTATTAAAAAGTATTAATATATATTTGCATAGATTATAATATAATCCAACAAATCTCAAAAACATCTAAAATTTATATTTTGACATATATAATATTTTGACATAATAGGTTCGTCCATCAGCTGCACTATTGGCTGCCAAGCGAGAGGCAGCGCAACGACAACTACTGTCAGGCAAGAAGTCCAACAACAGTTTCATACGAGACGTATATCAAAATACAATTGATGCGTACAAAACAATACGAAAGGAGACTGGTCTTGTATTTGATCGAAGCATGGCAGAGCATGAATGCCTTTGGGATTCAAATTATCCCGAATGCCCGGCTAGATTTACACGAGTTTTGCAGAGGTGTGAAGAACTGGGTCTGGTAGAAAGATGTAAGCTTATCGAAGCAAGACTGGCTACAGAGAGTGAGATCTTGACAAAGCACAGCCAGAAACAAATTGATATTCTGAAAGCGACAGATGGCTGTACAGATTCTGAGAATTTGGAATTGCTCTCCTCCAAGTACGACGCTATCTTCGTTCATCCAGTACGTTCAGATAGAATTTTATATTTTTAGTATTTTTAATTTTAATTTTTAAAATATTTTTTAAATACTAGTAAAAGAAAATAATAAAATTAAATAATAGTAATAAATAAATTAAATAAATAATAGAAATAAAATAATAATAATAGAATTACATTTTAAATGAAAATATTTCTTTTTATAAAAATATATATAAAAATATGATATTGAATAAGTCAATAAGTTAATTTTACTTACAGTGTACATATAGATTATCTTTATTGGCTGTGGGCTCGACAATCAATTTGGTGGAAAACATCTGTAAAGGTGACGTTCAAAATGGTATGGCTATCATTAGGTAAGTTGAAAATATTTCATTATTTTGATGAGATGTTGATTGTTGATTTGATTAGTTTTATCAAAAGAGTCATTTTATCGAGAGAGATTGATGTATTATACAATGTAATCTTGTATAAATTAATTTATTAATCTTATTATGTTTTATTTTGCATAAATAGTGCATATAATATTATTATTAGGTAAATATTAATATTAATATAAATTCTATTAGACCACCAGGTCATCATGCCATGAAATCAGAGTACTGTGGTTACTGCTTTTTCAACAATGTGGCTCTTGCAGCGGAGAAAGTTTTGAGCTGTAATTTGGCGAATAGAATTTTAATTGTAGATTGGGATGTTCATCATGGACAAGCAACGCAACAAATGTTTTACAATGATCCACGGTACCTTTTTTGTCTTTTTCTTTTAAATTGTTGCTTTAGATTTTAATAAATATTTTATTAGGATCACACACTTTAATAATTAATCTGTAATGATGTTATTCTAATTGCTTTTGAACTCTCTTGTTTACAGTGTAGTTTATTTTTCAATACATCGTTATGAACACGGCGAATTCTGGCCCAATCTAAAGGAATCTGACTTTCATTATATTGGAGAGGATCTTGGAGAGGGTTATAACTTTAATATTCCCTTAAATAAGACTGGCATGACAAATGCTGACTACATCGCGATTTTTCAGCAAGTGTTATTGCCAATGGCTTACGAAGTACGTATATAGATATAATTTTATGTTTTAAATATTAATGAAAGAAAATAATGATAAAATTAAATAATTGTAAGATTATATTTTAAATGATAATATTTCTTCTATGCACATATTCTTGTATGCATATCAATATATATAAAAATGTTAAATGTAAATTCATTTGATTTACATGTGCAGTGTACATATAGATTATATATACTAGTGGGGTTCTAGCAGAATACAATTTAATATAGCATTTGTTTTAATATATTATTCAATTGACGTGAAAATTAATTTTTAATAATAGTATTAATATTATTGTAGTTTCAACCGGATCTCATAATAGTATCAGCAGGTTATGATGCAGCTTTAGGTTGTTCAGAGGTAAATTTTTTTTTATTATTATTCGCTTTTCTTATTTTCTTCAGTTTTCTCCAGATCTGATCCTTATTTCCACTGGATTTGACTCCGCAATTGGTGATGAAAAGGTTAAAAAATTTTATATTATTTTAACTTCATGCATATATTATTTATTATCCAAATTTAATTATTTTTCATTATATATAATAGCATTTTATTTAATATAAATTGCAAGAATAGGAAAATACTATATCGTATTTGTAATTACATATTTTATTCAGAAAGTTTTTTAATTAATTTGAATATAATATATGGCACACACAATTAATATCTTTGTACTTATATATCATAATAATTAATATTGCAATTGTTGTTAATGAATGTAATTCTTAGGTGTTTAAATTATTTATTTATTTATAAGAAAGAAATATTTATAATACATAGAATCCAATTGTATCTCTTATAATTTTATTTATATAAAATTAATTTTTTTAAACTATATTATTTGGCTATTACATTAATCTATTTTTAAAATTTTATACAAGCCAATAATGAATAATCATCAATAATACATTGATAATGAATATATTGCATTAATACACAGGGTGAGATGTTAGTAACTCCAGCGTGTTATTCTCATTTACTATCATCGTTATTAAGTCTGGCAGCTGGAAAAGTCGCTGTAGTTTTAGAGGTAAAAAAAATGCTTTTTTTTTTAATATATATGTTTATATTTTATTTATGCTATTTAAATATTTTTATGTATTAAATATAACGTTTTATTATATAGGGTGGTTATTGTTTGAAATCTTTAGCAGAAGGTGCAGCACTGACTTTAAGAACTTTATTGGGTGATCCATGCCCTATTTTACAAACACTTGATTTGCCATCATTGAGGTAAACAATTAAAATTTATTTTAAATACATTTATAATAGTTTTTAAAAATACTATTAGAGATATTATAATTTTTATATTTATATTATTTGTTGTTGTAATATTAATAATGATTTATTCTTTACAAGACTTTTTATTATTCCAGTATACGTGACACTATTCTGAATGTGATCTATGCACATAAACCATATTGGAAATGTTATCAGTACCAAGAAACACACAGTATTAATAGTGTAACACATAATAAGGAGGAAATTGCTAATAGACACATAGTTATGGTTACATACAAGTAAGAAATTAATTATAATTTTATAATATCACTATTATTAGCATAATTTAAAAAACATGGGATTATATTAACATTGTGTCATTATTTCAGAGGCAGCATTTTTAAACCAGACAAGTATAAAACTCGGAATTGTTATCCTACACAAAGCAAAGAAGTTTTAGAAGCTATGGATAAGAAATTAAATGAATTGATACTATGTAAGTATTAAAAAAATGCACTATTTGGAGAAAATTGGATAAAAATATTTAGTTAAAAAGATTACAGCATACATTAGGTTTATTACTTGTTGTACATGACACTTAATATGAGATATTACCATTTCTTGATATTAAATTTTGTTTTGTTAATAATTATAACAACTTTATTGTTACAAGTTATTACAAGACTCGTTATTAATTTGTACTTTAATGTTTACTGGAGTTTTTATTATTTTCTATGAAAGACTAGAGTTAAAGATAATCTTTTAATTGTATATTATTTAATAAAGATTTAAATATTAAAACAATATATACATATAAGGTATCTAATATATTGATAAGAATATATTATTATTTTATTCTTGCTATTATTAAAAACTATTACTTAAATTTTGCAGTTACAAAGTTGCATAAAGCGCCTCATAAGGTGTGCATCATTTATGATGAAAAAATGCAGAAACATTGCAATATTTCTGACAATACTCATCCAGAGAAGCCAGCTCGCATCTCTAGCATTTATAATAATCATGAGAAGCATGGCCTGTTAGAACGGTGTCATTTGCTACAAGTATGACAGTTTAAATATATATAAATTTAATTTTATTTAAATTAATAGTTACATATTTAAATTATACATAATTTTATATTTGATTTACTATGTACAATCTTTAATTTAACGTAAACTTTTTTTTATCTTACTCTGTAAGAAAAATCACAGGAAAAAGGAAAAAAAATGATTATTTCTTTTTCCTATGCAAAGGCAAGGAGTGCAACAATAGAAGAACTATCCCTGGCTCATTCAGAGGATTACATTGACAGCATCAAAAGGACATCGACTTTAAAAACGAAGGAATTACAGAAGCAAGCGTCGAATTACAATTCCGTTTATCTTCACCCTGAAACGTGGTCAAGCGCCTGCGTGTCTGCCGGCTGCCTTTTACAAATGGTGGATGCGGTTTTAAATGGGGAAAGTCAATCTGGAATAGCCATTGTGAGACCACCAGGACATCACGCTGAGGAAGACATTGCATGCGGCTTTTGTATTTTTAACAATGTGGCTATAGCTGCGCAATACGCTGTACAGTTTCATCATTTAAAGAGGTACACTATCTACTTCAATTTTGTGACTTATCTAGCAACATAATATGTGTTTTACAAGAATTTAATACGTTATTAATATGTATTATAGAGTGTTGATAGTGGATTGGGACGTACATCACGGTAATGGGACGCAATCCATCTTTGAAGAAGATCCAAAAATTCTTTATATTTCTGTTCATCGATATGATAACGGAAGCTTCTTTCCAAATTCCAAAAGAGCTAATTATACGAGTGTTGGCTTAAACGCAGGCGAAGGATTCAATGTAAACATACCGTGGAACAAGGTAAATAAACAATAAACTAGTCATGTGTTGTGTTTCAAACAGTATTTCAAAATATCATTTCATTTTTTTATCTTGTAAATATTTGCATCCTAGATAATAAATGGATAATAATAATTATATATATATATATATATAAAATTATATATTTTTAATTACAATATTAATTATAACATTTAATTTTAATATATTTTTAATTATATATAAAATTATATATTTTTATTTATTATATTTGCAGAAAGGAATGGGAGATACTGAATACATAGCAGCTTTCCAGCAAATTGTGATGCCTATTGCTTATCAGTTTAATCCGGAACTGATTCTGGTTTCTGCTGGATTTGATGCTTGTGTGGGTGATCCACTTGGAGGTAATTTAATATAATAAATTTATCTTAATACAAACGATAATTATTGAATATAGTTTCTTTAGAACATTTCAAAATTTAGTAAAAGAATATATACAAAAATATTCACTTATAATATTTTATACACATTTCAATGATTTATGTAAAAAATTTCATTTAATAAAAATAAATCGTTTTTATTTCGTAAGGTTGTCTGGTAAGTCCGGAGCTTTATGGCCATTTAATTCATTGGCTTTCATCTCTGGCTAACGGTCGCATAATCCTCAGTCTTGAAGGAGGCTACAACATCAACTCCATTTCTCACGCGATGACCATGTGCACTAAAGCCCTCTTGGGCGATCCTCTACCCATGTTGGATCCTGGCTTGACTCCTTGCACTAGTGCGATCAATTCCATCAACAACGTGCTGAAGACTCATAAAAAATTCTGGCCTAATCTGCAATATGGAATGTCCTTGCCGAAAGAAAAGGTGCTTCCCAAACTCAAGAAAACTTTGAATAAGCTTGATGAAGAGAAAATCGCAGAAAAGCCGAAACAAACAGAATCAAAAATCGCCTTAGAAGTAATCGAAAGCGAAAAACTGGAGCTGAACTTGGCGATCGATAAGAATCGTCTGAACCTGGTGACGGATGAAGAAATTCTGAAATTGACAAATGAAGTGGAGAATATTAAAATTAAAACCTCTGAATTGCGCCCGACGAGAAGCTCAACGGAGGAGGCTAGGAAAAATTCTGGATTGAAAAAGAACGAAGTGAAAAAGTTGGACGGTATAGATATTATTAAACTCGCGATTTAATTAACTTTATTAACAATAAGTAATTATTGTATTCGACCGGTAGATAAATGTGACATGCATTTGACTTTCAGTTTCGCAGAGTATACAGCAATGCGTAAATCAAACGAACCAATCGAAAGAGAGCCAGCAAGGAAGTTCTCGTATACGCGAGGATCGTGATGACGAAGGCGCGGCGTCTCTACAACGTGAAACACAATCGACGACTCTTCTGGAATATCTTTCCGACAATCTTCAGGTTGCGATTTATCTCGTGTACACGAGATGTCTCTTTCACTTGTGGAAATCAATTCTCATGAAAATAAATATATTGCCTTATACATAAACTTAATGAATGAGAAAAATGACAATACCTTTCGTCGCGCAGGCTCTGACAGCGGGAGAAATGTTCGCGGTGGTACCTCTACGGGATTGCCCGCACCTGTTCACAGTTAACGAGGTTCCTCCCGGTGGAATCGATGTAACTTTACCCTGCATGGAGTGCACCAGCACCGCGGAGAATTGGATCTGCCTGCAGTGTTACACTGTACATTGCGCTCGCAGCGTCAATCAGCACGCGATGCAACACGCGGAAGAGTGCGAGCATCCCATCACGCTCAGCTTCAGCGACATCTCCGTTTGGTGTTATGGTTGCGAAGCCTACATTGATAACCCTGTAAGTACTTCTTTTTAAAAACAGTTTACGAAAACGATTTTAATCTAATGGAATAATTCAGAATAATACAGATAGAGTATAAAAATGTCTTTTAAATTAGAGTTGATTACTTTGTAAATATATTTTTATTTATTAATCAATGCATTTTCAGCGATTATATGCGGCAAGAAACGCGGCTCATCAAAGCAAGTTTAATCAAGAACTTCCCTGGACTTATAACGAAAATGATATATAAATGCATCTTAGTTAATTAAAAAAAAATTAAATTAATAAAATAATAAAAATAATTCTACAAAATTTTCGATTGGATAAAAATTTGGAAAATTATTACATTCTTTAATTTAGTATGTTACAAACAATTACACAATATGTAAATTCCATAAAAAATTATTTACGTTCTAATATAATTAAAGACTATATATAATTACTTCTAATTAATTATAATTAATATTTTTATTTTCATAGTTTTGAACAAAATAAATCTGAAGTTTTTTATATATATGAAAATCAAATTTTAACAATTTTTAATTTAAGACATAATTCAAAAATAATACCTCTTACTGTATATTAATATTTGTTTGATGATAGCTACATCTCTCCTCAAAAGAGTTAAATAATGAGATTTTTCACAAATTGCAAAAACAATATTTTGTTATAAGAAAAAAATACGGTTTAGTACATACTGAAGCTGCTAAAAATAAGCTGTAAGAATGTTAATATAATACTGAATTAATTTATTATTAATTTTATTAAAAAATATATTTTAGCTACAATATAATAAAATAAAAATACCTCGTGCTGATTCAATTGTAGGATTACACATGGTATTCTGAAAAAGTTCAGAGATTCAGCGAACTAAAAAGGAATATTTCGAAGAGTAATCCGCTTCTTCCATGTAAATAATTTAACTGCTTAATTCACTAAATATATCCTTTACTGAAATTTTTCTGATATACTGTGTGTATTATATTTTTCTATGTGTATGTATTCTGTTCCACGTGAGAGAATGCTCTATGCATCTGATAGTAAACAGTCATTCTCTCTAATGGAACAGAACATAGAATAACATACAATATGTGTAAGAGAATAAGAGTGTCATAGGTAAAGAATTATATTAAAAAAATTAAATTTTTGTTCATAAGAATTTTCATTGAATACTCTGAATCACATATAAAGAGTGCAATTAAAAAAAAATAAAATATATTTTTTATCTCTAACTTATTATGTTACAATATTTCCTCGAAAGAGATGGATTAATGATTAATGATTAAATTCTTCTTGACTCAGTTTTTAACAAAAAATTCATTTTTTCAAATTAATCAACAGAAATCTATTCTGTCAAATTAATCTAAAGAGATCTTTTTGTATCAATCGTAAAAAAGTTGGATGCTAAAAATGTGTAAGTTTGCTTTAATAAAATAAATTGTATTTATGAAGATTAATCTTTTCTGTTAAAAAATTAAAGAAATAACTAGAAATAAATAACAAGAAATAAAATGCAAAACTTGTATTCTTATTATTTATTAATTAATTATTTATAAATTTCTGAATCTTTAATAATCTTCCCTTAGATGTATATATAATATATGAGAGAAAACATGTTATATATATTTCATATATTATACAACAAAAATAAAAATTATGCAGTCAAAATTATGATCTTAACAGATATATTAATAACTCCAGAATTTGCTTTTAAAAGCTTTTAACTCAATATATTTAACTGTTTTAATAATTTATAAATACGTTATTTTAACATATTAATTTTTATTTAAGAATTCGATTTTTTAAGTGTCAATTTTAAAGTTTTAGAATTCTAAAAAACAGTATTATTAGTAGTTAAATAAATTTTTTAAATATAATACTGTTTGTGTACGTTATATATTTTATGTTAATTAACTTTAAGTTAAATATTATATTACATAACGATTTAAAAAATTATAAAAACTATGTTTTTGTGATAAATGTGTGTACATATACATATATGTAAAACGCGTGGTGTTTTAATTGATTTCTTTACTATATTATACTTAAGCTATTTACATATAGTAATATTCTTTACAAATGTTTTAACAGTCGATCACATTTTAAATTCTTTTTCTCTGACTAGTTTTTATTAATTATTTTGTTATATTTAGATTATTATTATCTTATAAAAAGTAAAGGTCTAGAAATATTATTTTATTTTTTTTAAATTCAATCATTATTAATTATTTCTTTAATTTGCTCATTGTATTTACTTTACTTCACTGCCTCAGGCAGAAAATATTCGATTTTTAGCAATAGCAACCTAAACTGCTCAATGTATTCATAAACATCCCTTGTAGCTTCGATAAAGCTATTAAAAATATCATTACTCTGTAAACTTAATAAATTTTCCAGTTTGTCAAGCGATTGCAAAGACGGTAATCTCTCTATAGAGATGTGAGGATAAAAAGTCTTGACTACGTGAAATCTGAACAAGTTTGATCTGTTGTTTGACAATTCCACGAATTCATTTATCGCGGAGGCCGGTAACGCGTAGTACAGTCTATAAGGTATCCTCTTGACGGCGAATTTTTCTTCACATTCCCTGATTCTCTTGGCGATGCTTTCGAACACCTGTGGCAAAGGTTTAGAGCCCTGCTCGTACAGGTGGAAATCCTGTGTCAACTTGTACTTGTGATTACTGCTGCTACGGTAAACTCTGCGAGTATTGCGGAGTTGCAGCAGTGCCGTAGGCAACGAGTAACTGTACGAGGTATATAAATGCACGTGCGTGAGATGCGGTTTAGCCTTCAGTTCCGTCGTGATGTGGGACGTCAACGGGAAAACTCCACCCTGATGCGCGAAAGCGTAGAAGAAAGCCAGTAACAGATTACTGACGTACCAGAGCATCAGTTTCCTGGGTGGGCATTTCTGTGGAGGTTCCGCAGCAGATTCATTGTTATCGTTGAATCTTCGGACGATATCCAGACTGGGGACTTGACTGAGTTCAGGCGCGTAAAGAAATACCAGTGGGAAAAGTACCGGGATTATAAAACGAGGTTCCTGATGAGGAACTAGAGACAGCAAGACGATCGGAATGATGAACGTAGAGGTCATCAGGCCCACGATGCTCTGCAGACGTGGTAGATGTAGCCATCGCGCTTTCAATCCGCTGGAAACGAATATTGTTGTTAGTGTATCGTTTCACTAAGCAAAGAATATAGTTTTCGTACATATATAACTGACCTGTATATCATTTTCGCAAACGTCAGCATCCCGACGATGCCCAGGACGCTGAACAGCAGTGGAACGTTTACGAAAAAGTGCAAAAAACGAGGATGCAGTCCGTGTGTCTCGAGATTCTTTGTGTTCGCGTTATACTTGAAGAAATTGACCGGCGTCACCACAAAATTGTTCATCCCGATCTTCAATTGGCCTATTTCGCCCATCGTCAGATATCCGAAATAGAAACTATCGATTAAGATGAATAATAGCGCGGTCGGTAGTGCGCAAAAAATGAAAATAAATATTCTGAGATGGAAATCTTTAAAGCCAACGCTTCTGGAACCCAGGCCCCTTTGTAGCCAGAAGAAGATGGGAGCGAAGGCAAACGCAATGAAAGTCGGCCTGTTGAATATTCCTATCACCGTTATCGTGGCCAATACGAAGCAGTGGTTCAACGAATGCGAGGGTAACATAGCCTTGAGTTTATAATACTTGACACGTTCCACTCCGGTGGTCGCTTCCTTATATTTTTTCGAAAGATAATCGCTCTGGAGTACCACCTGTAGTACGATAAAATTGTTAAAATAGAAATATGCGCGCGTAAACAATGACATAAAACAAAATGTAAAATTCTTAATTATTTATTTGTATAAAAAAAAAAATTGTCCTGCAAAAATAGATTCAATAAATTTCTTTCTTCGATTTGTTGTCGATCGTTTTTACTTTTCGCATAATCTTTTTGGAGGAAAACTAAACATACCTTCTCCGAATATGCCATGCATTGGGAAGCAAAGTATAATAATGCAGCAGTCAGTACCAGTTCAATAGAATTGGATAACGTACGAGTGGCGTAAGTCAACATAATATAGGAACTGGCATACGTGACGAGTCTGACCCTGTAGTTCTGTCCATATATACAGCAGATCTTATATAAAAAGTAATCTGACAGGAATGACAGTGCGCACATGAAGAGTCGTGGAAAGAGCACAAAGAAGTATGGTCCCCTTAATGACAATCCAAAGAAATAGAACGTATACGAAGACAGCCTCTTGAGAATCGCATAAGGCAAGCCAACCACAAGCTGAGGAATGAATGCGGTACGTATAGGAAATGTGGCGTTGAATTCCCATGGTTTATAAACATCGATGTCGAAGTGATCTCCTGTTTGAGGGAAACAAAAATGTCTTAAAAAACCAACTTAGGAACATACATAACAAACACAAAGTGACATACCAGAAATAACTTCGATAGATTGGAAGAATTCATCAGGATGAATGTAGCCTGTCTGTGGAGCAAAAGTTAGAGCAATCCTCAGTGTAGCCAGGATCCAGTAGAGACCAATCTTGCGCCTGACAGGTGCTACAGGCTGATAATCGTCAATGGATCTGCGATACTCGTTCTTGTGCTGATAATTATAAAAAAATATATAAGAGAGAATACATATAGAAATAAGTATAAATAAATAAAAAAGAAAACAAGATATACAAAATATATATAAATACAAATAAATTAACATGAATTTATACAATTATAACTGAATATATATATATGATTATATATAAATTATACATAAATAAATATATATGATTAAAGGCAAATTTATTATAATTAAAATATAGAAACATACGTGCAAATATATTTAAATAACATATATATACTTATATATATACTTATAATGAAGTGTATATATATTACCTTTAATGACATATTCTTAAGAATTAGTTTAGCCTAAACTAAAATTCAATAATAATTTTTGTTTACATTTAGTCAAATGATACACCGCTGCCATATTTGACAGTATTTAAGTCCGCTACATATGGTGCGATTTTTTGTGTCATGAAGTAATAAATTGCTAGACTGCAGCGTAGGCCGTTTTTATATTTGAAGTGTTTTCAATCGACTTAAGACTACGTTTAGCCAATCAAATCGCCAAAAGAATTTTAAGCTACTTACAAGGAGATATTACGTGACACCAATCAATTTCAATGAAATTTATTGTATTCATGATTATATCGCTCTCTTTGACTATCGCATATATTTTTCTTTTCTTTTAAAATTATAAAAATCTGAATTATAAAAGCGATAATTCTTAATTGTAAATTTTTACATATATACGCTTATAATATACTTTAACAACTGTCATAATGATTAAATATTAATAGTATATTTTTAAGTAAAAGAGTTTCAAGCTTTTTGCAAGCGTTGTCAATGCCAATTATATCAAAATAATTGAGTAGATCACAATTTTTAAAATTAAAGAATAAACTTTATTTTTAATTAAAGAATATACTTTTTAACAATATCATAAAGTTTTATTAAATATTTTATGTGTTTTATCAAACATTTTATTTGTGTCATGAATTTAAATTATGATTATATTTTTAATAGTGTCAAACAAGCATACTTTTTAAGTTTAAAAGTAAATGTCATCTCAATATATTCTTAGTACCTTTTTTAAATGCCGCTATTTGTTAAACATTTTTAATGCTGATCTGTACAGTGTATCTGTGTACATATAATTATATAAAATATCAGTTTCCAAATAAAATGCTTTTCATTTAGCAGTACAAATTATTTTATCTTTCTTATCAGTGAATGTTGAAATGGTTTTCATTTAGCAGCACAAATCATTTTATCACTCATATGGCGGGACAGTCACGTGACACCAATATGGCGGGGCAGTCACGTGACACCAATATGGCGGGGCAGTCACGTGATACCAATATGGCGGGGCAGTCACGTGACACCAATATGGCGGTATCCATGTGACACATGTGCGAAGGTAATAAACACGCGGTGATGGATGATGCGGCTGGCAAGCCGAAAAAGGCGCGCAAGCGAATTTCGCAGAGTGAAAATGCAACGCCGACGAAGAAGACGAGGGTCAACGGGTTTATCGAAAAGGAACTTGCCCGTGACGTAGACTCGACAAAAAATGACACGAGAGACGTTACTCGTAATGAGACACGGGACGAATTAGACGGACGTTCTCTGAGAACGCTTCTCTCCTCCCCCAGCGGTTTAGACACTCTGAGAAGGTTCGTGACGATATGCAACGAAAACAAGGAAAAGGACCTCGCCGCGGAGTACTTGCTCGCTGGTGGTGGTATTCTCGAAGTCTTGAGGTTATTAGAGTTCTCTGACAAGAAGAATATTGGCAGTGCCATTGCCGTTTTTTCCGCAATTAACACCTTACTCATGAAGTATGTTTTTACTTGATATCATCTTTTATTTATTTATTTATTTTTTTTAATTAATCAGGCACATCTTTCTGTTTACAGAATCTTGGCGGAATATCCTCAATATCAGAATAGCGCAGTGGAAGCCTGTCGCCACTTATTGAACTCGTACATGTCCATTATACACTCGATGCTTTCAGTTCAAAGCAATATCAAGCAGCGTAAGGTGGTATTGAGGTTGCTCACAGGGATAGTGTCCTTGGATAATAGTTTATCCAGAGAGTTACTTGCACATCTGTCACTGCAACAAAATGTACTAGAGATTTTAACGCAACACGTCAAGCCCACAGATCCTCAAAATGTCAGGACATGTTTCATCCATTTTATTCTTGCTTTTCTTGTGGAAGGAAACTCATCAGTGATTAAAACATTGTTGGATAAGCGTAATTTGCTCACCTGCATCTTCTCAGATCTGTTGTATGATTCCAAGGATATTGTTACTCTGATTCTGACCACTGTGAAGACATATATTTTAGAGAACACGAGTATCACCAAAACGATCAAGCTACATGTATTCTCTACATCTGTTGTATTGAATCTAATATCACTATACAACTGGAAAGGTCCAACCAATTGGCCCAAAAATAAAACTCATCATTCTGGTGAGAGCGAAGACTTTCTGGCAGACAAAGTGGTAATTATGGTCATTTTTTTATATGATATTTTATATTACAAAAATATCAAATATACAATACAAAATTGCTTAATAGGAAGTTTATATGATGATTGATGGTAAAGATATGTGAAAATACAGATTTTGTGCACTGTATTGAAATAACTTCAACATAAAAGCAAACAAAAAAAAAATATATGTATGTATATACATATATATTTTTTTTATAATATTTAAAAACATAATTTTTTTTTGTAAATTTTTTATAAATTATTCATATTTATTATTGATTTTCTTTCGTTATTCTGTATTATTTTTTTTTTCTTCATTTTTTTCTGTCTTATAATTTAGATCGTTAATGATGCAGTTCATGAATTCCTAATCACTCTACTGACGTCACATCGTTATGGAATTATTTTCCACGATCGAACACTAGGTGGTTCACGAAGTAAGCATAATCAGCTGGTGCATACGGTTCTTCAGAATTTGGAAAAACCTTGGGAACATGAAAAGCCATCGGATTTAGTTATCAAAATAATGGTGGCTTGCCCAGATCTTATACGTTCGCAGTATGCTGTTGTTGAGCCGTTTCTCGAACCCCGTGTGTCATCCAAGTGGATTTGTCTTCTCAGATTTGTAAAGAAGGTGAAATGAGATATCTATATGCGATTTATAATTTTGCACATTATTTTTTTTATTTTAATTTGCTGAGTTTTCTTTTTGTAGGTAATCGAATCACTCGATCCGGCCAGTTATATCAAGACTTGTACTATGGAATTAGATGCAAATAGATTGATAAACACGCTATTGTCCTTGATAGTTCCAGATATAATTATAAAAAGCGCTATCTTACCAGGATTAAGTCACGATAGTCTGCTTGTCAGACATGAGATTTTGTCTCTTCTCCTAGCAATGACTTCTCAGGTTAAAATCATTTGTTCCACCTTCCACAATATATTCACAATTCAAAACCAAATAACGGATTTCATTCTGAGGATTATTCCCAACTTGGAAACGATTTTAAAAGTATGGAACCAAGCCTTCGAAGCTGATGTTAATATGATAAATTCGGAAAGCACTGAAAATATTCAAAATCCAGACTTGTTGGATCATCTTAATGTCATCTTGAATGTTCTTCACTCATACAAGGATATATGTCCAGAATTACTAGATAATTCGATGACTTTGCAACCGAATGTACTTCTATCAAACCTAAATAATCTCCAGGATGATAAAGAAGAGGATGGAGGAGTCAAATTAACGAAGGTGAACTGCATGAAGGTGAAAGCCATACAATTCCTACTCGCTTTGGATTTTTCCATCTTCGCACCTAAAGAGAAAACATTCAAGAAAGCTCTTTCTTTTTTGATATCTTTGATTCATCAAACAGCATTATCAGCAGAAAGTTACGATGCTACTAGAACGTTATTAAACTCGACAGGCTTGTTTGAAACTTGCAACAATGAGCTGGATATTTGGATTGATGGTTTCTCGATGATAACCGATCCTAAAGAGAAAGAGGAATTGACATTCTGGTTTATGTCTGTTTTAAAAAGTTGCATTAAACATACTGATAAATATATAAACTGTATAACACAAGCGGAAGAAATGTTAAATGACCAGGTGGTTAGTCTCGATGTAAAAGCAGAAGATGTAATTAATGAGTTATTTGATAAGGCCAATAACAGTCCAACTTCTTGCAAAGAAGAATTTGTCACAGTAGAATCGTCTTTAATTAATGGAAGATTAAATTTTGATGTAAAAAGAGATAATATAATTAATTATAATCTCGACAAACTTAACGAAGAAAATTCGAAAGTCGCCATTAAACATAAGTACACAATGCAGAGTAATGAGCAAATGATTAATCTTGAAGAAGTAAAGAAAATGGAAAACGAAATCAATCTGCTACTTGATAAGTTAAATCTCAATAGTGTTCTTTCTAATACTAATGGTTATTCTCTTCTTTTAAGTAAAGTTGCCTCTGGATCGTTGACTTCAATTAATGAATTTGTTAATTTTGACAGAAAGAAAACCGATGATGTGATCGGTCATCCCTTTAACAAGTTTAGCAAAGAAAATCTTAATCCTTGCAAAATGCAAGCTTGTACGTTGATGTCACCACTTTTGTGTTGCGCTCTTGAAAAGATAACAAAAAATCACTCCACTGTTATCTTGAGTTATATATCCTATGTTACAGTTCACGCTCTACATTATCAGATCGTTCCGAATGTATTGGTTTATATGGCGATAGATTTGGCCGATTTGCCTATTTATAAATACTTGCAAAGTTGGTCGAGTAACGGGCAACCAGTTTCCTTGAAAAATAAGCTTTCATCCTTGAAATTATTACACAAACTAAGTAATATGTTGCTAACAAATTCCGAGATGGATGTTACTGAATTTTTCAAGCTGTCTGGTGATGATCACGAGTACTGCTTCAAATATGGCGACAAAGAAATCACTATCAAGCACTCTTTGTCTTCGCATGATGTCAAGCATCTGGTGAGAATGACTGTATTTTATTTAGCGCAGTTAGCTCAGCGCGGACTCTTGCAACGGATCCAGAACGAAAACTGCAAAATCTTGCTGGTTTCTTTATTAAATATTACACAATTTTTAAGTAAAAAAAGCGTGAAGATACTTGAAGAAAACATAAAATGTATCTTTACGCATCCTATTCTGTTGCATTATTTCTCGCCATTTTGTGGAAAAATGTTGGAAGATTCGACCGAAAATATGATAACTCAAACTATCCTAAAACTCTGTGAAGTTGTTGTGTCCTTTTTCGAGAAACACGATGGAGCAGAAGCCTATAACATCTTCTTTGCATTTAGAAATAAGTTTATTACTCAACTGGAAAACATTATTGAAAAAGTTCCTTTAGTAGCTTGCAATAATGATTACGACATTGCACTATTGAAAGTATTGCAATTAAGAGTACAAGATATCGCGAGTTTGCTACTTACTTTGACGAAGCTGGAGAAAATCGTATTTATTTCAAAGGATAATCAAAGTTTGTCCATATTCGGAAATATTGTTCCAGTATTGTTGGACATGTATTGCAGCGAGGAGTCAAAATTGCAATGCAATCAATGTAATGCATTAAACGAACAGTTTGTAGAAAGATTGAGCCTGCATCTGGTGTATCTGAAGTCTAATAAAGTACAATTTGTAGAAAGATGGGAGCAAGCTCTGGCAAAATACTTGTCCATCTTTCCACGTAATATTGCCGGTGTCAGCAGTGAAGCTTTTGTATTACTGTTAACGAAAGGCATTACTGCTTCTACTATTCAACTGATAGCGATCTTAATCGTCAGAAATACCAGATTAATTCCGTCGTTAATGAAATATCTTCTCAAGATGAAGAATGTGAAACAAGGAGATATTGTGTTTCCAATATTGGGCAGCAACTTGGAATACAAGTGGAACGAAAAATTTCTTCAAAGTCTTTACAAGTGTTACGGAGGTGATATTGCTGCCTATCTAACCGAGCCACGAAATCCTGTTCCCTGGATCGAAGAAAACGCCACAGCGATCGCCTATCTCATTGAGAACACTTTCGATCGTTCCTTATGTGAGAAAACTTGTGACAGTATTTCCCAGAACGGCGATAGACTAGACATGGTGTCCGTTTATTTCGTGCAATTGTTGGAAAGTCTGTACAAGAAGTACGAAAATTTGATAACGGTCAAAGGAAAGCCTTTAACCGATCTGACATTGATATTATTGCACGTAATGACCTCAACACTGAAGAAGGAGTCGAAGAACATTGAAAAGATCAAAGTATTATGCAAGAAGCTTGACAATACAGTGGTTTGTTTAAGAAAGATTAAACGCAACTTTATCTTCAGTTCACTGAGCAAGAGTTATTCGTGGCCGCAATTTACCAGATTCTCCTTGAAATTAGGTCTGAAAGACGCTAAGGATGAAGAGATACAGTCGAATATATTGAAAAATCTAAGCAATTTATGCGATATCGCGTATCAAGATAATGAGAATGACGAATATGCGAAGACGTTATTCGAAATGGCAACGTCCCATTCAGAGTTTGTTAACGTTATGCTCAGCTCATCTATCGTTAAAGGTAAATTTCATGATTTTATCATTGATTGTTATCGAAAAGAAATATAAGAAAGAATTTAAAAAATTTGTCTGGATAAAAAGTTATATTTTATATTTATAGTTTTTTTTTTATATTTTAAGTTTCTATTTTACGATAATATTAATTCATATTAATTTATTGTTGTTAAAATCTCTCTCGATTTGTAAATGAGACATTATAAAGTATTCATGCAAAGAATATTTCATTAGAATATTTTTATATATAATATAAATAATTTTAATTCCCCCCCCCCCTTGAATAATATTATATTTATTTATATTTATATTTATAATATTATATAATAATATAATAAATATAAATAAATATTATATAATATTTATATTTATTTATACTTATTATTTATTACAGACAATCTGGTCGAATTACTCAGGATACTCATTCGAAAAAATCAATCTGTAATAACTGTCTCGCATGTGCCTCTTTATCTCGCAGCTTACAACGCCACTCTTAGCATCGCTGATCAGCGCATTTTGCAGGTAACATATTCAAATCATTGTGACATCAAATTTTATATTGGAATCACGACATTGTTTCACGACAACTATTCCAGATTCTTCGATATTATGAGGCTCACGGCGTTAAAATTCAACAATACTGGCCTTATTTATGGGGAAGCGCCGCGGCAACGCGTTACAGTGTAAAGGGAGAGACCGATACTGTCCTCTGGAGACAACCTTCCACTTCTGAGATTTTTAACTTGTTCGATAAGGACATCGTCAACGAGACCATAAGAAATTATCCTATCCATAGAACATTGGAAGTAAGTTAATATAATGTTTCTTTCGAAGGCCTATATATTATATAGTCTATGGTATATTATATATTATATGTATTATAATTTCTATATAATATATAGAAGTCTATATTATATACATTATTTGTCCTTTAAAATAACAAATTAATAATTCTATTTCTATTCCTTTTCGTAGGCTGATGAATTACATGACAACAATAAAGTGTACGATCCAGCATTTTATCTGCCATTGCTGTGTTCTTTATTGACGGAAAATAATGTTATTGCGTGTCACAAAGTAAATCAGAGCGGCGCATTAGCATTGGTATTCGCTGCATGTTGCAGTGATTCGAGCGATATTCGATTGGCAGCATACACCGTCATCTCTAGATACTATTTTCACTTGGAAGCGTCTAAGTACGATGGCAGTTTTAATAAATAACTTACTAATATAGTGAGAACACTTAAAGTGGCTCATAATTTAGAAAAAAAATTATCGCTCGTCATAATTTAATTTAATTCATGTTTGTGTTTTATAATACATACATATAGATTATAAAATTATTATATATTATTTATTTAATTACATAATAATTTTATTTGCATTTTAATTGTATAGTTTTAATTTTTCAAGTTTTAAGCTCAATTTTTAGTTTTTTTTTCTTTAATTCTATTTAGTTAATTTTTTTTGTTTTTCTCAACTAATATAAATTTTTCTAATCATCAGATCGAAAGATAAATTATTGTGGATGCGTCTGATCGATGCTTTACGAAATGGCATCGTACTCCTGAAGTGTCCGTTAAAGGACATTCGTCTGAGTTGCCTGGTGACTACTTTCCTCGCCAGGGCTTCGTTGATCGTCAGTCAACCTCTGCATCCGCTTTACTCGTCACTGCATACCTTCCTAATGGCCAAACCTGCATTGGATTTAAATACCATACCAGAACTGTTAGAGTTATTGCACAGTTCACAAGTGGAGCACAATGTCCGTCGATATTGGATCTTGGAGAACATTCGGGACGGCATGAGACACATGGGCGATGTAGACGTAGCTTTAAAATGCGTATTGTTCAGAATGCTGCTAGATTATCACACTAGCATACTATCGGACACCAAGACTAAGGTGAGCTGAAAACAATTCTCTGCTTAGCGTAATACACTTCATGTATTAATTTAACTATGATAGAATCAAGACACGCTTGAAATTTAATTCAAAATCATATTGTTTTGTTTATGCAAAAGGCATTCGAGCAGATTTAATTCTAAGAAAGATTCCTTATTTTTTATTTAAATATCAATATGTATAAATTATGTTACTTTTGGATTTTTTTTTTTTTTTTCAGAAACTGATCTTGGAAGTGATCGCTTCTACTACCAAAATTCCCAGGGCATCCTTACTTCTCGCACGAGGATACGGTTTACTTCCTTGGCTGCACGAAATTATTCATCGCGACGAGGAAGTTTGTAAGAGGGAAATTGGAACTATTTTTAGTATAATTAAAAATCTACTGAATAGCTTAGACGCTTCGACAGAGGACGTTATTCATTACAAATTTCTATTATTTAGAATCCTTCTGCGATTAAAAGCATGTTGAAGACAAACATAAAGTTTGTGTGATGTATATATAATATTTGAAAAAATGACAGACGGGAAAAAAATAATGTACAAGAAACGTAGCTAAAGCAAAGAAGTCTAGTTTGATTTCTTCAAGAAATAAACAATTGCTCTGTATATGATTCGATTAATTATTATTTTTTTTTTTTTTTTACATCATTCTAAATTTTGGGGTAAAATGTAAGCACGAAAACATCTGCATTCGGATTATTGTACTGGCCTATATGATGTCTCAACACGAAGGCCACTGTTTTTATTTCGCCTTCTTTTGTCAGCTCTCCATTAATATATTCTCTTGCTCTAGGCACATTATTTTGATTTTTCCTTAAATGTATAGAATCAATTTCTACATATACCGATGTTCCACCGTTATTGAGTGTCCTCATCGCATTCTGAGCTTCTCTTGTTGACAAGGCCAGATGGGCGACATGGTCCTGATCAGTTTGTGATAAAAAACCTGACTTCCTACTTCTATGTTGTATAGAATAGTTAATGACGTTAACGTCAGATGGATGTAAGGCGTGTTGTCTGGGATGGCCTCGACTCGGATATCCGTGGCACGGCTGATCCTGCGACCTGTCTAAGATTATCTTGGCATCGTTGGACGAGGTACCGTCATAACGAGCCCCACCGATCATCAAGATTATCTTGCCATCTTTCTCCAATCTTAGGATCTTAGCCATTAGATTAGCCAACTTCCGAAAGTTGCTCTTTAAATTTAATATCGTCCATTTACGAAGTTTCGATGGATTATGTCCGATTTGAGAGCCGATCACCGAAAAGAGACAGTTGTTTAAATCGATGGAGATGTTATCGGGATCTTTTCCGTTTTTCAAAGTCCAATGGCCTGGAGAAGGATTAAGGAAGTGGATGGGATGGGGATTAGGATAGAATAGGATAGGATATATTATAAAAATGAAATATCGGTTTTTGAAAACCTTGAAGAATACTTTTTTCATATTTTCTTTTTTTTTATTTTTAACGCTTCTTTGTATCAAGTGAATTATAAGTCCAATCAATTTAAAGTGGAATTAACGTCGATATCTTATAAATCGCGTTATATTTTATAAATTGCCTTTATCTACTTTTGTTCGAAATTCTTTAGTAAGAACTGACCTATCTGTTCCGAATTGATCGCATGATATTCGATGTCTACGGGACATCCCGCTTTTCCTTTACCGATGATTCTATTTAAGCTACCATTAGCATCCCATATTTGTATGGGTTTTCCAATTATATTACTTAAGATGATGATATGTAATAAACCAGCTGGCCCATGACGTTCCAGATCTCGTATAACGTCCTTCGCACGTTTAATCCCGTTAATCTTATTTATGCGATTAAAGAAATAATTGGATGATCGAATTTTTCTATCGCGAATTTGTTGAATCTCGGTCATTTTTTTTTTAAAGTTGGGTCGAATGGATAAAGTGCTATTTTTGGAATTGCAATTTTGATTTCGATTTGTGGAAGTTCGAGGTCTGTTAAAAAGTGGAATATAACATATTATATAAATGAATATAATAAAAAATACAGAAAGCAAAGAAGATGATTTAGATAATTAAAAAACACAGATAAAAATTTCTTATCAATAAAATTTTACAAAAATAATAAAAAAAGTTGATAAATTTTTGGGAACTAAGAAGGATTACTGAAACTTTTACGAAGCTTAGAATTATCTAAAAACACATTTTTCTTTAATGATAAGACAGTGATTATTTCTCTGTAAATGAGAAAGTTGTTTTAGGAATTTGAAAATGATCTTTTTATAGAGCATCTGTTTTTACCTACCTTTACTTTATTATTAATTTTAATATAAAAGATTCATCCATTCTTGACATCATTAATTTGTTTTGCTTCAGGTTAATTCGAGAATTAAGTTTACATGATTACCAAATTTGAAGAATTATCACATTTTTCAATTTAACAGCATTTTTATTTCCTGCTACATTTTCTGATCCTGTTTAAATTCTTTAATGAGCCATATATCTATTAAAATTAATATTTTTGATATAAAAGAAATTATTATATATAATATATATATATATAAAATATTAAATTAATTATAATTTAATTATATATATTAATATAAATAATAAAGCCGATTTATAAATATTAAGATGTAAAAAGGCAAAGAGATTTATATTCGTGTACTTCTTTTTTGCTTTATGGAGAATCCATTATGTCACGCCGCAATTTTGATGATTTAAATTTAGAATGATGTACATTTTCTTTTTTGATATTACAAGATTAATTACTTAATTTTTTTTACATTTTTTAAGTTTTTTTTTTATTTTAACGACATGACAAACCATTCAAAGCAACTTTCGTTGCTTTACAATTGTTTTTGTGACATTTGTAGCAGTTCATTTTTTTGAATTAATGATTTTTCGTCGATCACTTTTTTGTAATCGACTTCGCGCGAATTTGATACAATTTCATTATACACATATCAAATTTGTCATTTGAGATTTCTGAGATTGTCAATTACTTGACAGTTTTTTTTCGTAAAATTTCGAGATGTGTGACCTCTTCTCTCTCCCCCCAAAAACAGCATTTTTTTATTTATAAAGAAATTTCGGTTCAAGTAGTATGATTGGCTACGCCATTGGCCGATACAAAACAGATTCATAGTAGTCGAGTAGTCTGGTTGTCGTAGTGGAATGATGAGGACATGGAGGAAGGGATGACATTGCTCCGACAGTAGGGGACAGTGCTGGATAACGAGTTTTAAGTTGCCCATATTGGATCCAAACCAGACATTTAGATTTTTTATTATTTTATATTTATAATCTATATAATTATATCTTTTTAATATTTAATATTTATAATCTGTTATTTTTCATCAATAATAATACACGAATGTCACTCAGCAAACAATTGTAAATGTTTCGATGATATCAGTTTGCTGTTACGATAAACAGTAATCATGGTTTGTGGGAATGGAAATTAAAACTTTTATCGGGCGTTTATCGCGAAATCCTGAATTGTATTTTCAAACGATAAGAGAGAAAGAGAGATACGACATATTTTATTTCTCTTACACATACTTTGTACACAAATATAGAAGAATCTATATTTTTCAAAATAAAATAAAAATATAGATAAAATATATTTATTCTATCCATTTCACATTAATATAATTAATGAATAAAATCCACAAGTTATGTAAAGAGAGAGAAATAATACATATTTAATCGTTTAATTAAGATATTAAGATAGATATTTTTTATATTAATAGAATTTAGTGTTAAATTATTTTTTTATATTAATAGAAACGTATGTCTTATCGGATTTTTTATATTAAATATTACATATACATTCTCCGCTTCATTCTTCTAACTCTGAATTTTATCGAGTCGAAATGACTTGCGCCGGTACTGTCGTGGGTTCCTGGAGAACCGCTTACAATTCGCAGCTTTCTCCCGATGCGACCAGTCTCGACGCGGCCGCCTTTCCGAGTCTTCCGGTCGAAGGAACACGTCCTCTGGAACATGCGCAAGTTGGTCTTGTCGAAAAGCAGCGAGATATATCGCAAATTCGGAGTATTATTAAGAGTGAAAAAATAGTGAATTAAATTGCACGCTTGTGTGGAGGTGTTCGTGAAAAATTTCGAGTGACTTTGCATTGAAGACGTCGGGAATTTGGAGAAGAAAATGGGAAGAGTGATCGGCAAGTGATTAAGGATAATTAAAAAAAATTGTGCGATCACAATTAATTGGAAAAAACTTCCCAAAATTTGAAGGATAAAATAAATTATTTCCCGGGAACAATCGTTAAGGATTTATGAAAAATTGTATCATTTATGGAACGTTGGTTTTGTGTCGCCAACCATTTTGAAATATTTCGAGAAAGTGAAAGACTTTGCAGATTAAAAAAATTGGGTTAATTAATATTCATTAGATCAATTAATTACGGATCTCTTCTCGTAGTTCCTATATCGTAAAAATTTCATAAGAGTTAGAGTTATTTTGTGGATTTTCTAGAAGATTGTAAATTATCAGTTATTTATTATCGTTCCGGTTCTCGCTTTACTCGAGCACTCAACGGTATTTTAAAGTTCAAGAATTATCCGCTACAAGAACTGTTCAGGTAATCTAAAAGATTAAAATCCTTTATAAGTATATCTTCACTGAATAAGCATTTAACGAGCGTAAAATTGAAAAATCAAGGAGTTTCAACAAGATATATTACGCAAGAATTATATATATATTATGCATTAATGTTGCTCGAAAGCGACATAAAACCGTTATCGATACGTAAGATTTTATCGCGCATCGTACATAATTAATTATAAACTATTTATTATTTTTTATTATACATTCTCGAAAGAACCGTAACACATTTAATCAAATGTAATTGTCTGAATAAATCGGTGAACAATAAGATTGACGATGAAAATGAGAATCGCGAGAAATTAAATATTTGTTAAGAAATTCAATTCTATAAAATATTTAACGATATATGATCTGCAACTAATGCAGTCGACTTGCATACGCGAGCGTCGAAGTCTCCTGCGGCACGTGCGGGCATTGAAATCTGTTTATTCCTCGCTTTGAAATTAATTACGCGTTCGAATATATCTACTCTGTGTAAAAATAAATTATTGTTTTATTATTAATTATTATTTTTTGGTAAATTAAAACACGTCAAATATACATTTTTCATGAAGGATATAATTTTTTAATCAATAAAAAATAAAATATATAAAGAATGTAAAACCAATTTGTTAAATCAATATAATTGATTATTTAAAATTGAGCAGAAACTTATTCCATATAAAAGTTGGTAATCTGTGGCGTAGATCTCTCAGAAAATCCTAACTTTCCATGTGGATTTTCACATCATTTTTCATCGTGATAAATTATCTCGTTACAAAGTAAATCCCGTTGGACCGAATATCATTACACTGACGATGATTCGCTATACCTGGTACTCAACGATCTTTGAACTACTTGATCGAGTCTTTGTGCGATAGCTCGTTCAGAGTGCTACAAGAAGTGATGTGCGGCTTGTGCTTAACTCGCCAGTGGATTTTGTAAAGGACAAAATATCCGACATTTCGACACGGATTAAGGATTACTTTCGCAAACGACGCCTTCTGGATAAGCGTATATGGCCGGTAAGTATCTTTTTGAAGTCTCTCTAACAATGAATAATGATTGCAAAAATCAAACTTCCGCGTTGATTGTACAGGCTGTTCACAGAATAATAAAAACATTTAATTGGGACTCTTCGTTAAAAAAAAAAAAAAAAAAAAAAGAAAGAAATTAAAAACAACTTTTTTTAATTCAAGTTTATTTGAATGTTATATTTTCTTAATTTTTAACGAGAAATATCTCGTTAAAGTTTTGTTGAATATTTTGATAAAAATTAATTTCTGAGCCCTTAGTATAGTCCCAGAAGGGTTCGTATCTTTTCAGTGTTTTGTGTTCAGAGAGTTTCGTGATTGACGCAGATTATACAGCTTGTTGGAGCGCCCTGTATCCTCTGTGTGAGTATCCCTGTATATATAAAGGTTTACTCTGGAAGGCGCAAATACCGGTTTCGCGCGAGTTAGACGCAAGTGGATATTCGCTTGTGGTTGTATGTACATACATGTGTACATTCACACGTGGCGGCCGCCGTGGCTACTCACTCGAGAACACTGTGTTCCATCAAGCAAATTATGCAATCCTAACCGTCTGACTTTGAAAAGTATCATGTAAATATATCGATCGGAAAAATTAGCGCCTTCAGATTTCGTCGAAATGAATTTACGTGCAATTACAAATCTCAAAATTATCAACATTAATCGATAATATACATATAGTGAAATAACATGAAGAATGAGAATACTTTTGCTCGTAGAGTGCAAGAAATGTTTTATTATATTATATATATTACATGTATATAAACATGACTGTGCGTTTCTTACAAAAAACAGCCCTTGTAAAAAATTCAGAAATTACAAAATCTAAAATAATTCAAACTTTCATGTTTCAACCCCTTAAACGTCAATAATATTTCTATTATTTTTTGACATATTTGATAAATGTGCCTTGTTTCTTAATTAGATTTTTTGAGTTCTCAAAATAATATAATTATAATTTTGCCAAGGATTGTTTTTTGTTAAATAACTCTTCAGTCGCCCCTAATCTAGATGAAACTCTTAATTTTTTCACGAACGGTCACTTTGCCACTGAACGAGGGGCCAGGTGCGCTCTGGTATAACTCGTGCATTTAATTCTCGAATAAAATGGCTCTCGTCGTTACTATAACGTGGGTTCGTAATATCAAGTACAGAACGCGCAGGATTTTACAAGATGGAGCGGTTTGCTTCAAGATAGCAAGACGAGTAGATAATTGTCAGCTATTTTCCCCGAGTTAAGACGCGCGCGGGCCCCGACTGTGCCTCCTTTGTGTCGCATTTTCTTGGGAACAGGGGGATAAAATTGTACCGCAATCAAGTGCGAAAATCAACACTGCTCTCATTAACCGAACGATTAAGCGATTAAAAGTTGAAACAGTTTTTTAAAGACAACATTCCGTCGAACTTTTTCACAATATTTTTATTGATTTATTCTTATGGAGAAAAAGTATGGAGAGAAAAAAATCGTCGTATAATTTAAAGATGTAAATCCGAGGTGCCATCAATTCTTGAAAAATTCTCACAACTTATTCGAAAGAGTTACGGCGAGATCGACGCAGGTCTATTTACAGTTTATGACTTCTATATGATTCTGATGATCATGAATAATTGATATATGTTGGTGCGCAAATATTCCAACAAGAAAAGGGCGTTCGCGAGGAACTCGCCAGAGTTAGGCATGCCGCTCGTAATGCTAGACTTCAAGGATTTAAGACTAGAAGGATGCACCGATGTGGAATCGCCTTAGGCGATTCTCTCTCTAGTTGTGCGACTACATTAGGGCAGCGCCCGAAGTGGACCGGAACGTACCGCAATGTTTCGGTCGACATAAGAATGCCAGAAAATACGTTCCGGTTAATAAAACTCGAGTTCGCAGACGTTTTGGCGATTTTATCGATCTCGATTTTATAAAAATGTGTACACATGGTGATTCGAAATAGATGCGAAGAATTTTAGGAGATGATTCTTTGTCAAAAATTAAGGGAGATCTTTATTCATATCCCTCTCTGACGAGTTATTTCAAGGTGAAAATTAGGTTTTGATTTTTTTTTTTCAAATTTTGGCCAAGTTACAAAAATGAAATTTGGTGGACATTTTCCACTATTAAGAGGGATATTTATTAATATTTTTTTTAATACTTGTTAATATTTTTTTAATATTTATTAATATTTCTTCTCTTAAGAATAAAACTAATAAGCCATATAATTTTTTATTAAAATACTTTTTAATAGGCTTAGAATGTAAGCATATAAAAATATACGTTAGAAAACTTGATTCATTTCGAAACTTTTTTATTTCTTTGATTTTTCTCGTAAAATCAATAATTTTCAAGTAAAAAAATAAATAAATGACATAGATTACGGTAAGAATTTTCGACAAAAGAATAATCTCCAAAATTTTTTCGCACTTCTTTAGAACTATCATGTAAAAATTTCTCTGTAATAAAACGTGCTCTATGCGTAACTTGTGTTGTACAAACAGATAAATCGCGACAGATAAATTGCATATGAAAGACGAACTGATTGTGATCGATAATCCGTTCCAAGAGCTTGAGTTGCGTTAAAACAGCGGGATGCGGGCTTTACGGTGGAGCATTATAATTTCTGAGAAAAATGAGTGCGCTCTGTGATAAATACGGCATGATGGAAACGTTGGACTTGCAAAAAGATTATAACAGGTTACATTTATAACAACCTCGATTATCAATGGCGGAAGTTTATGGAATGCGAGCCGCAAAACACGTTTCATGTATGTATTAAAAATCCAATTTATGAGACAGAAAATGCACTTGACAAAAGCAAAACTAAAGAACTATAAATAAAATGTTATATATAGAATTAAATCAAATATATGAGAAATAATATGAAATCAAATAAAATTATAGAAAAAAATATAATAAAACTAATAAAATTATGTTAATAATTGTATATTAATTTCTGAAAATGTTTTCCAAATAAGTAAATAAGTTCAATTTAGTACTTAAAAATTTTTTGTCGATTATGCAGAAATATATCTCGTACATACATATTTCTACGTAATTATATGATGTTTTGTCGATATCATTTATCTGTATTTTTTGAGAAACGCAAAAATTAAAATCTAATATATATATATATATATATGTATACCACTTTTACTTCCTTTTATCTCGCCAAAATAAATGGACTATATATATGATTAATGATAGGCGCGCCGGTAATTTTCTCTTACAAATTTCTTTCTGGCTAGTCAACGATGCATTTTCCGTATGCAAGATAATAATTAACTACGGCCTTGATATCATTCGCGTGATATTAAGTCGTTAGATTGATTACCGATGAAACCTCGATTGGAAACACTTAAGATGGCAATTTCGTTAAGTTACTGCCCATAATCTTACAGATAGGGCCGTTCTCAAGCAAGTCTACCGTTCTTCGAGAAACATTCGTTGTCGAGTCTATTTCTTCCTATACTTGTGAGATATTTTTCTTCTAAAACGTGACCTCTATTATTTATTTATAAAAAATAAATAAATTACGAAATACTGAAAATTCAAAATTAAGAAAAAAAGTTTCTACAAATATATTCGAATAAATTTCTGAATCACAAGCAAAATAGACCACAAATTAATAATCCTCATTATTTAATTTTATTAAGTAAGCTTTGTTTAAACTAAATTTCATCATGCTTAATATGAAGATATTTGACATTAAAAACTAAGGAAGCGTAAGATAGAAGATGATTTATAATCAAAGTTTTGCTGAGAAGAAATCAATTTCAAATTTAATTTATAGTTCTTCAGTATATATGTATATGCAATCCGACGTATTGATTCTGTGCTGAGGATGTTCTATTAACTTTCTTTGATGATAAGAAGAGCGCGAAACACAACAGCCGGCCCTGCGTGTAATAATGTCGCAGCAGGAAACACTATGATTCACGAGATGCACCATCATCGACGTCGCAGATAAAATAAACACGACAAAATTGCTGGTTTTATCCACCGCAACACCACTTACTTTAGCGGCAAAAGCGGGTCTCGTTGCCCGCAAATAGAAAAGGAAGCAAAGATGATTGGAAAGAACCCCCTACATTTTTCTTTTTTTATTCAATATAAGAAATCGGAGGCCGCAGCCATTTATACTAGACTTTTAACGTAGAGGAATGGAATGGAAATAGTCGCCAGTTGTAAAATGTTCTTTGTGTTTCCTCATGCATATATGTATGAGGAAATGCACATACGCCGCGGTTTACAATTCTGGAGAAAGTATTCGGTTCGTAATGAATTAAATGCGTGGGTCGTATACATAATCATTCTATTTTATTATACACGTAGTATTGTATATTATATCATATCATGCCGAGTAAGATGATATAAAGAGAAACAATCTATGTATGAGTGTTATTAAAAATTTGAATAATGCATTTTAATATCAAGCTAATATATGATTTATGAGATAAATAAGTTAATTAAAGAAATTTCGATAATATGCTATTATAATATTCAATGAGATCAACGTAATAAAAATCTTTTATTTAAAATCCTTTAATTTAAAATTCTCTTTTAGTTTTAATCAATATTATTTAATTAATATTAAATTAATTTTCAAGTTATAATATTAATTATTAATATTAAATAAACTTAATATTAATTAAATAAATTCATATCTTTGAAAAGGCAGAGAAGCTTGTTAGACAAATAAGGCGAATTATTTCACTATTTATAAATTCTAAATTTATTTGAATGCACTTTTTTTTTATCCCGAAAGTACGCGTCTACAAAATTCTAGACGTTACTTATTCGGATTTATTTGTCAGCTCGAGATGTAAGTCTAATCGAAACTAACAATAAGTAAGAGAAAAATTCTTACAAAGAAAAACCGCACCCTTATTTGTGTGCATCCGCGATGCAGTTCGCGCCCAGCTGCATTGGAGTAATCGACGAAGCGTGATTCCGTCATCGCGTGCCGTCCCGGGCTCGAAGCTCGAATTCGAAGCCGCAGCGCGTGACGGAATTACATCACTAATAAGTCAGAGGGTGCGTCCTGTGTATTTTATGACAGAAGGCGCACACGTACGCATCACTGGTCACGTAATAAATACAGACCTAGTTTACAGCGTGCATCGCATGCTGCTTTTTGATATTTACGCGATGCAAAATAAGCATTTATAACTTTATTAATTAAGAGACCTTTAATAATTACGACTAGATTAAAGACTAAATCTAAGACCTTTAATAATTAAGAACTAGATTAAATTTAATTTAATTTATTTTAATTCGCACTTTGCTACATATCTTTACGATTCGCTCGTAAATGGATTATAACTCAATATTGTTACCAGCGATAGAAATGAAAAGAGATTTAGATTTTATTCTATTTTATTTATTTTTCTCTTAAAATAAAATTTACAATGGTAATGGTATTTATTATATAAAAATGAAATAAATTAATTAGACTAAAATAAAATAAATGAAATCGAACAAAATTTTTTATTTATAATATACATTTCTATTTATATTTTTCTTGGTGTATTTCTTTTTATCACTTATTTTGATAATTATCGGTAGCTTTCGTCTTAACTATGTATTAATTCGCACTTGGCAAAGTACTTTCACATATGAATTGATTCGCGTATACTTTTAGTTTGCGTGAACGTTATTCTAGGATCGTTATAGCTACAAAAAGAAATAATCGCGACCGAGATTAATGTACCAAACGGGGACGCCTCGCTCTCTGCCAGGGAAGTGTAATAGTCTACCTCATTAGCGGGACGCTCTTCGGATCCTAGATCATATACCGCCTCGCTAGACATCGAGATAATTTACTGTCCGTGTTACACGGATTATACGACAAGAATTCGAGAAGCAAAACATAGATAGAAAAGAGTAATGGAAAATCATATAGGCTTGATTCATGGATTCTTCGAAAAGGAAATTGTAAAATAAAAATTTCGTTATCTCACTCCCACGTCTTCTCAAATTTCCTCAGCGCATGTTCCCGTAAACGAGTTACATTCAAGTAAAATCCACTTAACGAAACGAAACGACGAATAAGAATTTGTAATCCATAAAACGTGATACATGATAAATTAAATTAATCGTAGATAAAACGCGAACTGTCAAATATAACGAAGGGCTGTAATCTTAATTCTTATTATAAATCTGTCGAGCGCTCGTAAAGTGACATTTTTTTCATCTGCCTTGTTCTTCGTTTGCTGTACGATTTTATTTTGCATGTATGTAAAATAAATGAGCGAAAACTGTATTAGGGAAACTACAATAAAGGTTGTTTAATTGCAACGCAGATTTAGATGAACTGTTTTATAACAGAAAAATAAAAATAAAATAATTTGCGATTTTATAGACAGTCACCCGTTTATTATTTTGTGTCGTATCTAATAGTACATTGTGTGCTTTTGTTACAGATGCGCGACTGGAATGGCAGAAAAGTTGCGCGAGGCGGCTGCTCGCGGCGACGTTGCTCGAGTCACACGCTTGCTCGACGATAATGTTAAACCGTCACCCGACGAGGTACGTTTTTACAACTCACTGTCAGTCTTTTTGAAAATATACACAGGATAATTCGTTGGATTTTTTCTTCGTTCAAAAAACTTTTCACAATTACATAAAATAAATACTCTATAATGTTACATGGATTATTTTGTAACGCACTTGTTACACACAATTCTACAAACAGTCTTCTGGCATATTTTTTTTATAATTATTGATTTTAAAATCTCGACAAAAGAGTTTTTAATTTTACGAATAAGAGAATTTTATAAATATAGACTTTCATAGTTATATAAATTTTCAAGATATAAATTGACGTGACAAATATAACAAGCCGAAAAAAAAGACAATTAAATTTGCATTAAAATTGATTTAATTTCGGGAAATATAAATTTTCAACAAAATTAAAAATTATGATGAAGTATTTCCCTCTATATTTATACCCTTGTATTTATTTTCTGTTTGTAATACTTGCTTCCGATTCTACTTATCTATGTATCTCTTAAAGAAAAAAAAAGACAAAATAAAATAAAAATTTCGATATTTCGATAAACTAATATAATGCTCTAATTAATGACGTAATTAAGAAAGTTGTGGGGAGTATTGCAAAACGTTAAGTTAAATTAACAAAGTATCGCAAAACGTTAAATTGAATTCCTCCTGTAATTGCTTGCGATATTAGCTGGAGGGAAAACTTTATTAACTTCCAGTGCGACTGACAGCAATAAATTAATTTCATCTATTTGTTAATTCACGCAGAGCGATTCTATGTGTGCTTGTGCGTGTGCCATTGCGTAGATTAGATTAAATTTAAAATATAGATAGACGTGCAATTTGTCCAAAGCGTACGCAGAATACGAACGATTGGACCATTCAATTGATTATCCATGCGTTTATTGAGGTTGCTCCTGCCTTAATTACATCGATAAAATTAATCGCTGCCGCGAGATTTTTTTTTACCGCTGTTGGGTTCGATTTATTAATTGCTATTCCGTTGAAAGATAACGTTCAACATGCAATTTCGAAATCACTCTTAAATACTTTTAATAAATATTAATATCAATGTAGCAAAAGGTGTAACAATAAATATTGTAATAATGTGAAAAATATATAAAATTAAACTTTCTATCTTTCCTTCTTTGATTATTATGCTTTTAATTACAGATTTAGTAAATGTTTTTGAACAGATTTTTCTTGTATAAGTAATTAATGTTTTGCGCTTTTAATTATGTTTATGAGGGTATAATCAAAATATTATTCTTTTTTCAACAACTTTATGGGGGGGGGGGGGTTTATTTTACGAAATTTTAAATTTAAATTTTAATTACTGAAATAATTACTACTAATAATTATTTAGTAATTAAAATTGAAATTAAGAGAAAATTACCTCTACGTTATAAACACAAAAATTATGTCGAAAAAAGTAAATTAGTTAATACAGCATTAAGAGTTTAATTTTTATCGAAAGGAAAGATTAATTAAAAAACCACGAAGACTTTTACGTGAGACGTTAATTTGTATTGAAACGATTGACTCTGTGAGTCTGATTAAGAAATTTTATCGGGCGTCACCGAACGAGAAGATATCCACTTTCGAATGTTTTCGGTGGACGGTTCTTAATTAGTAGGTTTTATCGAGCACGCTTACCAGCCTGGTCGCACGAGGATCTTCAGAATTCCTGTCGTGTTTCAGAATGGCCGGGGGCCCCTGTTGCTGGCCGCGGCAGGTGGTCACGTGGAAGTGTGCGAGACCCTGTTACTGCGGGGCGTCGACGTTAGTGCCGCAGACGACGTGAGTAGTATTGCGTAAATTTTCTTTTATATTCTAAACAGAATGCAGAAACTATTAATTTCAACAGGAACAATAAAAACTTGGCGAAACTTCGTACGAGAATTTATTATCGATAAAAATATCTCTCTAAAGGGGGATGAAAGGCGACCATCATAAAAAGTAAAAGTATCTACGTTCTATTTAGATTCCTTAATAAAATTAATTTATTTTATTAATTTATCTTAATTAATCTTAATATAACTAATATCTAAGGATGATTAATATATAAGATTATTTAAAATAAATTAATATAAGATAATTGATTTTATAATTAATTATATATATATATATTTAATACTTAATTTACTAGAAAGAAAATAAATTAGTTATTAGATATGTTCCTTCCTTTTTTTAACAATCTGTCATTTAATAAATTTCATTTAGCGTGTGTGCGTGTGTATGTGCGTTTGAATACACAATTAATATAAACCTATCATCTTTACGAGAGTCAGTTTCCTTTTCCAGACTTAAGAAACTCTGGAGTATAAGTTACCACCCCTATTTGTCCGTTCGATCGCGGCTAATATCTTCGCAAACAGATATTTCCTACAATTCTTGAGCTTGCATACGACTTGTGGTCATGGGTCAACTAGAAACGCGTCTTCTTCATCTCTACTCTTTTCTTCCATTTCCTTTACATCTTCTCTCTTTTTCATTTCTTCGATGCATTGGTTGCCTTCGTTCTCTTCTCTTCTATGTATACAGTCTGCTTAAGGCAAATAATTTCACTTCTCGACGATGGAAGACGCCCGACGAGAGGCAATCTTTCCGAGAAGGAGAAAGGAGAGGATAAAGAAGGGGAGACAAGAGGCAGAGGGAGAATTAATCGATGCTGAAGGTGTAGGTCGACCCCGTGTATTCAAGCACACACGTGCGCGTCATTTGATGTCTCTTCTAAATAAAAATTAAAAAATATATCTATCATTTAATTATATATATATAATACATTCTGTGCTTTTTATTAGCATCTTTTACAGATGTTTCGTAGAATGATTATATATATTTTTTTTTCAATTTTAGATATATCAAATTTTTTTATTTATATGTGAATTTTTTTATATGACCTTCTCTTATATATAATATATTTTCTAATAAACTTTGAGTCTATTTCCTTTTAACAAAAATTTAATTATGTGCTGTTTTGTAATTTTTTACCAAAATTATCTTCTTGTCGATTATATCAAAATTTACTGTATATATTTTTAAAAGATCAAGTCAAAGTTTTAAATTTTTTACAGAGAAAAATATAATTTTACATTGATATCGAAAATTGAAAGCTTTGTAGTTGCGAGAAAATGTACTGCAGCTTGAAGGTGTATAAATTGTAAATATGTGTAAAATATAGATTTTAACTTAATTTAGTAGTTTTTTAATAAATTACTGAGAAAATAATTTTTAATAATTTTTATATTGACAGAATTTAATTTAATTTATATATATTGATAGAATATAATTAAATTTGACGTTTTCGAGTAAATTAATTTGAGATTATATATATATATATATATATATATATATATATATATATATATATATATATATAAAATGTATTATCACTGTTTTGCACTTTTTAATTTCCTTATGCATACAACTTTTTCAATTTTTTTTATAATATGTTTTCTGTCCTTTGTCATGTTTGCAAGAAGCAAAAAATTTATCGACCGTGACAGGATTCGAACCTGCAATCTTCGGATCCGAAGTCCGACGCCTTATCCGTTAGGCCACACGGTCTATTAAGGGTAGTTACCCCATCTATGTAGACTCATTATTAGTCTCGCGAAAGCTCAGATATTTTTTATTAAAATATTTCGCTTCTTTGCTTTATTGAAATTTTTCATGTATTATTTAAATACAAGGAATTTAGAGAGATTTTTTAATGCAAAAATTAAAATCATAGGCGATTGTTTAACATTATAAATTATATATATATAAGATATTACTCATTATTAATATAAGTATAAGTAAATGAATCAATGCAGGTCTATTAAATACAGAGTGGAAAATAACTATAAATAAAATAAGTTTGAGATAATGAATTATTGACGATCACAATAATATTTATAAAAAATGTTTTATATAAATATAAATTAAATTTAAAATTTATAAATTGATTTAAGTTATTTAAAAATTAAAAATGAATTTTAATTTATAAATAATTTTAATTAAATTTATTTATACTAAATTTTTTTTATAAACAAAAGTTATCATAAATCATTTCTCATATTCTGATGTTCTTTGAGCAGCAATAATTGGTGTACATGTGCGTACATGTGTGTAATTGTAGATTAAACGTAACATTAACATATCACGTTCTTCATGAAGGATAATCTCTTTACTTTGAATTTAATGCGACGAAACAAACCGCTTCTAAATTCGCTCATCCGCATTGTTCAATCGTCATGGTGCGTTCAAGCCGAAAGGACTCGGCAAACGGCTCGTGTTGTGTGTGTACGCGTGGGTTGAAATAAAATGAAATTATTCCCGATGTATGATACGACGCGGCTGGGGAATCGCAGGTCGTCGTAGACTCCCACCATTGTCCCGCGGGCAATTAGCATGCGCGGTCCGACTCTCCTCTTTATAGGAGGGGTGAATACATTAAAGTGTTCCTTCTCGCAGCAACATCCCACCGGATACTCGACAAACGCGTGGAAAAGCGTATTCATTTGCAAATATGTATGTGTATGTATGTATGTATGTATGTATGTATGTGTGTGCCTGTGCTTTTGTATGTGTGAAGGCATGGTGTACATAATCGGTGTGAGTGAGTATTTGAAAACATGATCCATGATTATACATCGTGACCTTGAATAAACAGCGATGATATTACATGGCGTTAAAAATGTCGATAAGCTTATATGTATATCTCTGTTACGTTTCTAATCAATAGAAAAATCTAAAATGTAATTAAATAGCTAGGCATTAATTTTATTAAATATGTGCAAAGCAAATCGTAGCGGAAATGAGAAAAAAAAATATAGTATTAAAAATTTCTCAATTTTTTTCGAATCAAAAATTAAGATATAATTTTATTATTGATTTTATGTAGACATTTATAATTTAATTAAGTAAAAAAGTCTTTCAAGTCCTCATCGGAATATGTAAATTCGATTCTGGAATGGTCACAACTTCTCCGATTAACTTTTCTAGAATATGATATGTATGTGGTTATACGAGATCCTGAATTCTTGTCGATGAAAGCCTACGATTCACGATTTTTTATTGTGGCAGGGAAGAAAGTGCTGGCTGACACACTGTATCTTTTCCCATCGCTATTAGACGATGCCACATGATCACAACAAAACTGAGACCAAGAAACCGCAAGAAGCGCCACTAATATTATGCAGTGGCTTGGGTTGCATAGATTATGATCAGAGACGTCTCGGCAAGAGATAAAACGTGTATAATTCCGACGGAGGCAACTCTATGTAGATGAAAATTAAACTAAAAAAAAAGCAAGCTACATATTTAATTACTTGCATTACTGATTATGCGAATTGTGTAATTATATCTTAATAATTTTTTATCATTTTAATTTTTTTGTCGCATACACAATTAATCCAATAATTACTCCAAATTTTAAGTTATTTGATTAAAATCTCTTTATTTGGTCACGAGATAAAAAAAGGAAAGTCTTAATTATGTTATAATTTGGGGTCATAAAAAGATTAAATCCCTCACTGGATTGATCGCTGACGATGAATCGTAAATATGGGCGCCTCACTCCTTTATCTTTCTATGGTGTCCTTTTTCATGATCAGAGAAGGGGAAAACAAGCTACACGGAGACAAGGTACCCTTGTTGAAGAATGAAAGATAAGGCTGAGTTAGAACGAAAGACCATATCTTTGTATTTTTACTCTTCTAAATTTCTTTCATTATAAAATATCGTATATTCTTTTTTTCACTTATATATATATATATATATATATATATATATATATATATATATATATATGTGTGTGTGTGTGTGTGTGTGTGTGTATTATCTTTTATTTAAAGTTAATTTTAATTATCATATAAAATACTCCTTACATCTTCTTTATATTTATACTTTTTTTCAAAAACTAATGATTATTCAAATTAAAAAATTATCTTTATACAGAACTATACACAATTTAACTTGATATATATATTTATAATTATTATACAATTATTTATCGTTGCTAAAGGAATGAAAATATTTTTCATTTTGTATAATTTGCATCAGGTAGTAAGCCTGTAGATATTAATTACACTGCATCTTCTCTATTAATGTCTGATATTGAAAAGGCTCGAAATTTGAAAGAAGCTGCAGAAGATGACTTTTAAAAAATTTCTAAAGTCATTTCTCGAGTTTCGTTTATAGAAAAATAGAACTAGTCGGTTAAAAGAGTTACGTTATTCTTCAAGTCTCCGACACCCTATATGCCGAGCCACCGTCGTGCGTGAGCACGCATGGTTTAGGTGTATATGTGCGGCGATGCTGTCGCGAGTGGCATAGCACGGTTCATCGACCAGCGGTTGTCCGCCGAGTAGGTACGGGCGAGCAGTTGTAAGTCTCTCGGTCATCCTCTTTTGCCCGTCCGCCTTTTTCCTTTGTTGCTCTACACCGTGTACCGTACACCAGTTTCTGTGGGCACACCAGCTGCACATGCCGCTGGTAACATTATGTGTGCGATTTTTGCGCGAAGTCGAAATAGCGAACCGCTAATTTTCACTTTAATGCGACGCGATAAATTTAGGATTAACGAAAATATTAAAAGCTACCTCGATTAAAATTATTATAATATTCGAAACTGCTCCGCATTTTCATTGCAATTTATTTTCATTTTGAAAACAAGAGAGAAAGATAGAAACCATTTTTTTTTTTTTTTTTTTTTTTTTTCGAAAGAACTTTCAGTGATTCTTTTATTCTTTCTACAATAAAAAATAATAAAATAATTTTTAAGAAATTATAATAAAGTACATTAAAATTGGGATAAAAAGTACATATATAATTAAAATAAATATATATATACAGTTAAAATAAAAAACAATTTTAAGAAAAAGACCTTTCAGTAATTTTTTACCTCTCTACGATAAAAACTACTGATTTGTAAAGTCTGATAAGCGTGATTAAAAAAAAAGAAAAAAGACGCTGCGAGGTGATGAAATAGAATCACTGTAGACGGTTATCGCCAATTATTCCGTATGTCTGGAACTAATTTGTAACTCTCTTCCGAGACACCCTGTAGCTCGAAGCCGAGCAACCTTCGATGAATACGTCTGCGTGTTTTCAGCATGGAAACTCGGCGCTACACGAGGCATCATGGCGGGGCTACAGTCGGACCGTGGCGGTTCTGGCGAAGGCCCTCGGGACCCAGCGAGCCCCTCTGCATGCCAGGAATCTCGCCGGATTTGCACCGCTTCACCTCGCCTGTCAAAACGGCCATAATCAAAGCTGTCGAGAGCTCCTCCTAGCCGGCAGCAATCCCGATCTTCAGAATAACGTGAGCGATCTGCCGATCTTTTACTTTTTTTCCGACCGTTTTATCGCATTCATCTCGGCAACGTGGATGGGGGATAAAGAGAGGGATTTAGCACTAATATCGTGTGAAGCCAAACCCCTTCCTAGAGGCCTAACTGTACGCAATGATATAGAGTATCGTTATATGTACACAACATTTTCATACAGATGTGTAAAGATAACTATGTGTGTAAATAAACTGTATAAATGTATGAAATTAATTATAGAAGATAATATTACAGCACACTTTTAATTGGATGAAGACATGATGAACTGAATAATATGAAACATCGTAGTACTATTATTATTTCATTTTGTATTATCTGAGACTCTTCTTAAAATAGATATCAAATTTATATGAATAAAAGATGCTGTCATGAATTGCTGCCATTTTTTCGCAAAATTATCCAAGAAAATTTTAATTATATATATTTATGTAAATAAGGTTTTTCACTCGGAAAGAGAGATTTTAAATTTTTAATTATTCCTTTTTCAGTATGGCGATACGCCACTTCATACTTCGGCACGTTACGGCCACGCCGGTGTAACGCGTATACTAATCTCAGCCCTCTGCAGGGTATCTGATCAAAACAAAGTAAGTAAACAATTATTTTTTTTTTTTTTTTTTTTAAGAGATCAAATTCATTCAAATATCACGAGCATAAATTCAAGAAGGAAAAAATAGAGTCGAATAACTTGTCCGAATTGATGCAGCTAAAAATTAACTTTTTTATGCAATTAATTCTTATGCAACATGCGTATCTTATTGAGTTGTACAATTAATTGATTCATTCATCTTAGAATGGCGACACCGCCTTGCATATAGCCGCGGCGATGGGTCGCCGAAAGTTGACGCGAATTCTCCTGGAAGCTGGTTGCGATCGAAGTCTGCGAAACAAACAGGGTGAAACGGCAAAGGATATCGCTCGCCGTAAGAATCACAATGAAATTCTGGAGATTATCTCCAAGGCTCGCGGTAAAAGCCGAATGCGTAGCAAAAGCCACGAAGAAGACTTGGTAGACGGCAAGATGGATAACGGTGAGAACAAAGTCTAATTATTAATTTATTAACTCTCAAACTGAACACGTGGGTCTTTCATGTCCGTGCTATTTTTAATCTATTGTTTTAAAAAAATATTAATAAGATCTCGAGGTTGGAAACTTATCAAAAAAAAAGTTTGTGCCAAAAGGGACTTATAACTGAAAGGACAATTTAAACAGTTTGTTCAGTGCAAAGTGCTGGCGAATCTAAATCTGAAGCGGACGCAAATGACCCACGTATTCGATTTATGTATATTAAATAGGAAAGGGTGAATAAGTAAATTTTTTTTAAAATATTGTTTTTTTTTGCTGTTAATCGTTTTTTATAAAAATAAGTTATAAATTTCCAATGATAATTTCCTTAAAAAAAAAAACAAATTGCTTTAATTTCTATTGTGTTCATTTATTTTCATGTTAAAAATATCTTTTGTTAATGATAACGAGCAACAAACAAGGGTTGTATGTATTAATCAATTTTTATACTGTAGATTGTAATGTAGATTACATTTTGTTTTCACTTTTCTTTCAAATAAATTATTTGAAGATTAAAACAAATTTTTCTTCAGAAAAAATATTATACATTTTTTAATACTTGAAAATTACCCATTTTCGATCATTCAAATAATTATATTTTTTTAAAGCCGTGGACATGTAGTATTTTTTTCGTAAACTTTGAATTTTGGACTAAAAATTCCTGGAAGCCTTTTTGTTCAAAATTATCTTTTTAAGTTTTTATTAATTTTTATATAAAACGTCTATGTTTCCAAATCTTGATCTAACAAATAACAAAAATATAGTATTTAAAAAAATTTTTTCTTTAACTCTACTATATAAACTTTTAGTTTAAACTTAAAAGAAGATGTGTAAATTTTTTTAGAATTTTTTAAGTAATTTTAAAGTACAAAAATTAACTCGGACTCTAGTTACCCACGCGTTCAGGATTACGGTGCCAAAAAACCGTGTTTAATTTGAGGATTAATAATATCGCATTATATATAAAGATTGACACTATTGTTTTTAATTAATTAATATTAATTTTATAATATAAATATTATAAAAAATAATATCAAATTTTAATAGTATTGAATTAATTGTAGGATTAAATTCGAATCAATTAGCTCGCGTTGACAAAATTTTCAGCTGCCTATTAAAGGCGTTCCATTTGATGAATTTGATGATTTTTTCTTATATTAGATAAGGCAATGAATAAAAAGCGAGAAAAGACCGGAAGTGGCACGAGTGGCGGCGGAAGTAATTCGAAGAAAGACCGAAAGAAACACAAGTCTAACAGCAAGCAGCACAAGGTCCGTTTCGAAAAGGCCATCATGGGCCGACAATGGTCGCCTTATGGCTGTCACTACTACCCTGATCCGGAAGCGTTTCCCCAACCCCGTTTGGACTCTTTGCCGTCTGACCCTTTAGCACGAGGCGAGCAGTATTACCTGGACCTGGCGGGTAATATCAGGAAAGGTCCGGTGGGCGTGGGATACACGTGCTACTGCGCACCATTCTTCCGTCACATGGAAGCGAAGCTAGAGCGGGACAAGGCCGAGCTAAAAGCGCACATCGATCAGGCTCACGAGAAGCTGGATCTGAAGGTGGCCAACTTGGAGAGGAGGACCAGGGGACAGATCTCGGAACTGACGCGATGCGTTCAGGAGGAACGGTCGAGATGCGACGAGAGATACTCGCACTTTCAGCGATACCTGCAGCGAGGTGGAAGAGGCAGATACAGCGAGAGACCGATGAGGACCAACTATAACCAGTCGGAGACGGTTGTACCAGCTAGAGCGAGATCGCTGGAGGATCTATTGGACGACCGGCCGCAAGATCGCAGCTTCGAAATCCCCGGGGAAACGCCGATTCATCGCGGAAGTTTGGACGACCTCGATATACCGGCTATACCTAGACTTAGCACATCCATGAGAGATCTACCTTCGAGATCGGGAACGACTAGATCGGCGCTCAGAGTGTTGGACATTCCTCCGAGATTGAACGAAACGTTCGACGGGGTCATTCGGCAGGGTGGAATTTCACCTTTAGACGCAGCCCCCACGGAATCATCTTCTACGGAAGGAAGACGTCAACAAAGGGTAAGATTTAATTATTGCAATTTCATTTTGATGAGTAATAAATAAAAAAAATACGATACTATAATATATAATTTAATATTATATTATAGTATAATATGAAAAAACGTTATAAAAAAATGATTCTTGTCATTGCAAGATTTTTTATTATTATCTCAGATTTTTAACGTATTATAGCATTTTTTTTAGAAAAAAAATAAAATAACTTTTATTGCATTTTAATTTGAGATTTAAGTAATTTATTTTTACTTAAATTAAAAGATAAATTACTTAAATTAAATCTTAAATTAAAATGCAACAAAAGATTTTTTTCTAAAAAAGCTATAATACGTTAAAAAAAATTTGACATAATAATAAAAAATCTCGCGATAATAAGAATAATTTTTTATAACGCTATTTTACCATTATACGAGAATAATTATTACTTATCTCGAGATAGAGCATTTGTGAAATTTAAAATCAAGATGATAAATATAAAATATATTTATCTCGTGTATTTTTAAGGATTGCACTTCATATGATATGCATGGCATAGCCGTGGATAATAATAATACTCGAAATATCAGCGATGGAAATACGATGGAATGGAATGGTGATCGTCGCAGCGTCCACGAGATAATTAAACGATTTCAGCAAGTACCTGATATGCATAATGGCTGGCAAAGGATTCGCTCCAGAAGTAACGAACAGGCTAATCTGGATGAATATACCAAGTGCTCATCAAATCAGAGAGTGCATTCTCAAGGTAATATAATTTTATAAAACTACAAAGTAATATTATAGAAAACACATATATTAAATTAATAAATAAAAATTACAGCGACAGGAAGAAATTACATAAACATTTATGAGATTTAGTTAAATTAAAAAGAAAAAAAGAAAAATCTTGCTTAAAAGATTAGATTAAGAAACAAGTTCATGAATAAAGAAAGATGAAAAAAAAAAGAGATATTTGTCTTTAAAAATTAAATTAAATTATGTTACGTTAAAATATAAATTATCACGATTTAATTTATAGCTTTAAAAAAATTCCAATATTTGTAAGAATTAATTCTTTAGAAAAGATACTTTCAATTCATCTTAAACGACATCGACGTTACAGATAATGACAGCGAAAGCAGCGAGGAAGAAGGCGACGAGGCCGAACAACCCGAGGCATACAAGGGTGCGAACTGTAGAAAGGGTATTCCCGAAGACGTGCACTATGACAGTATCGCGAGAATGCCCTACAGATCACGCAATCCGGTGTACAGTCCTACACCACCTTTGCACGATACTCATAATGATTCGGGATACAGCACTCGCATGTACGGTTCCAGCAAAGGTGCATCGCCTTCCTTATCGGGTAAATACGAAGGAAATATGATATTCCACGACAGTAATTTATGTAAAAAATATTATATAATATAAATGTCATAAATTAATTTACTATACTCCGAGAAAAAATTCTCAGCGTTTACTTATCATAAATTTTTTTATAAAAATTTTATAGCTTTCTCGGAAAATATTCATATTTAGATCTATACGAATTGTCACGCTTTTCAGAAATGTTTAGAAAAAGAATCTAAAAATTTATGAATAAATTTAAATTATTTACATCGATATAGATATATCTGAAATATTTTCATAATCTGGAGAAATACACGACTTACTTTTCTGCCCGATCTTTGAATGCATTTTATTTAGCAATATAAAAATGCAATCGTCATTTTATCTTTATTTTTTATTAGATATGAAATGTGTTAACAAAAGTCAACACATCTTATTGAATCTTTGTTCGATATCCATTTGAAAATAAAGATAGAATAACATGCTTGCGTTAATTTGTATCGCTAAATTAAATACATTCAATGACAGAGCAAAATATAAGATTCCGTTAAATGGAAAATATTATTTTAAAATTCTTCATATCAATAATCTGAATAATATATTTCATATTTTTATCGTAAATGAATTTTATCAAAATTTCTTGTAAAATTTCGTATAAAAATGTAAAATATTCTGAGATTTTTTATTTTATAAATTTCTAAAAAATATTATAAAACCTGAATAAAAATCTGATATTTTTTGCAAAATTTTCCATAAATTTCAATTATGAACAATTTCTAAAACATTCTAAGAAATTATGAGATTTGTAAATATTCTGTTTAACGGATTAGTTATGATTGAAACTCGAGAGATTTTATCATTAACAAATAATGTCTCAGAAGAAAGATATGATTTTTTCCTTTGTACAGGTCAGTTAGAATGTGACGTGATTCTAGCACCTTCGACAGGATCATTCGCAAACGGGGAACAACTCGCTGCTTTACTAGAGCAGCCAAGAGGACACGACCTAACAGTTTATGAGCGAAATGCTGATAATGTTGTCATTAACATCGGTACTGCCAGTCTAGTTTAGCGCAGCTAAAACCATATATGTAACTTTAAAATGAAATATAAATTCGAAAATGAAATATAATTTTTTTAGAAAATATATATAATATATATAGTTATGTTACACATTGTACATACAAAATATATATAGTACATAGACTGTTCTAGAGATGTCAAAGCAATGTTCGCTGTTAATATCATCGTTGTAAGTGTCATATCCGTCCGCATTGCCATGATTTTATTTTACACAGAAATAGAAATAAATATTATAAATAAATATTATAAACTATAAAAGCATCAAAATATTTATTATTTCTGTAATATATGTGAATTTTGTATGTGTAAAGAAAAGTAGATATAACAAGTGATTGTATCAAAATGGTTGATACAGAATCGTAACAAATCTCACTCTATATTAAATTTAAATTTATTCTTGTTATTTAATTCCAAGTATACACACATCATTTTCATATCTTTTTCTCACTTATGTAAAGTTAGCTTTAATAAATTTTTTTATCGTCGTAATCAACATTTATCGATTTTCTTATAACAATGTTATACAAAATGCTTATACTTTCTTATATCTTACTCTACCTTTTTTGCTGTCAATTTTACCATGTTTTCTCTACAATCTTAAATTTTTATATTTATTAAAGCAGTAAATTATAAATTCTACAGTCACACACATTTGCAGAGACATATTTTATCTGTCAAATGCAATAAAGTATATTGATTTTGATTATATATTTGATAATATGAAAAATAAATTTTTATAATATTTTGTTTTTCTGTATCAGATGCCAAAAGAAAAAAAAGTTGCAAAGCACGATGTACAAAAGATAAGAATTCATTATTTATTGTTTTGTATTTATGTCCGATATACTACACATGATGTAATGCATTTTATTTACTTTTTCATACAAAACTTTTATTTTTATTAACAAAGACAAATGTTTCAAAAAATAGTAATAAATTGTTATTATAAGATTTATTTTATTATCGGGAGATCGCCGAAATGTCACTTTTCGGCGATATGATTTAATATGGCCGCAAGTATGAAAAACATCATCATTGATTATACATTTACACACATTTCTTAATATGTACGTGAAATTATCTTAGTATATTACAGTAAAAATATAAACAATTTCAATATATGCATGAATGGGTTTTCAAAATAATATTTTCAAAATAATATTTTCTTGCATTAAATATAATATTTTTATATTTTCAATTTGCATTTATCTCCAAATATACAAAAAAAATTTATTAAGTAGAACAAATTTCAAACAATTTTGTATAAATTCCTATTTTCAAGAATTAAAAAAATCAATTACTCTTTACAAAAAATAATAATTTATAAATTAAATTATATTCACGCATATATAATTTAGACCAGTTTTAATATTATTTAATATTATAATTAAATCCCTCTTTATTTACATACACATATACGTATTATAATAATCAGAGATGTGCAAAATAGATGTTTGAAACTTATTAAAATAGAAAATGCAAAATAATTGGAATGTTTCCATTTAAAAATGCAAAATACAAAATGGTTTTTGGACATCCACTTAAAGTAAAAAATGAAAAATAGACATTTTTAAAATAATTTAAAATGATTTTTTTTAATAAAGATGTTTTTCTAAATAATTTTATATTTATATATCTATTTACATTATAGTTAAATCCTTGTTTTTCTTATTATCTGTGTTTATTACTATTTATCATATTAAATTATTCATTATTTTTTTGCATAAAATCACATTTGCATTCTGACATCACTGTGATATATGTTGTAGGAATGGTGGCATTAGAGTTTACTACAAAAACAAAACGATTAAATGAATTAAATTAAACTAAGCTTAATCTAGGATTTATTTTACAATGAACAAGTGCAACATATCTCTTTAATTTATTTATATTTATTTAAAACTATTATTGATAGACTGATTATTTTTTGAGTTTGCAAAAAAAATGCATTTAAAATAGAAAATGAGTAATGAAAACCCATATAAATAGAGATATAAAATGGTTTTTGAAAACTTATATTTTAAATGCAAAATAAACATTTTGCATTTTGCATTTTCATTTTAAGTGTATTTATGTAAAAAAAAATACACATCTCTGATAATTATTAATTTTGTACTTTAAATCCTATTTTTAGATATTAACTAGAATGAGATCTATCTTGATTATAAAAATACCTAAGAAATATTTATCAATTGGTATAAAATCGAAATTTTCAGTCATTGAATCTCATTAATAGATTTGAATTCGTTAAATTTATAGTTTTCGCCTTCAACCATGTGGTTTATAAGCAACTCCTTGTTGTGACCTTCCGACATGTATCTTCATGGTATATATCGTTTAAAACCTGATAAGTCTGATTCAACATCAAATTTTTGCATCACTTCTATTAAATGATCATATAGAAGAGTTTTTGCATCGATGGACCACATGAAATCCACATGATTGAAAGATTTATACGGAATTTCTTCTAATAAAACAGCATTTGGTAATTGTTTATATAAATACAAGACATTCTAGAAAAAGAAAAACAAAGAGATAAAATTGGTGATAATAATTTTATTGTAATAATTAAAATTTTTAGAATATAAACATTCCTTTCTTTCTTTTCATAAATATATCGATTTTTATGCACGTAAGTGATAATATAAGTTAAATATCCAGTGACGCGTTATAAAAATTTTGTATAATTATTTTTTATTTTTATTTTGCAATGTGAATTCTTTTATACTTGGCATGTTTTTTTCGCAAAGGATTTTTTAAGATAAGTATGTAATGTATAAAACCCCACATAAATAGCTACTTTTTAAAATATATGTTTGAATAAAATGTTTTCCTTAAATTAAATTTGAAATTAAAAAAGTATACTTACAGTTTTTAGAGAAATCGGATCATTAGCGCCATAAAATAAAGCTATGGGCGCAGTAATTTTTTTTACATTATATTCTATAGGTGTTCTCTGTTTATATCGCTCATAATTTCCCAGATATCCGTAATCGAAATTTTGAAACTTGCCTGTAACAATCAATTGATAATTATAAACACGTATGTAATTAATAAAAATTAAAGAAATATTTAAAAGAAAGAGTAAAATTAAATTCTTGTTTACATGCACAAATAAAAGGAAAAAGACGACTAACATAAAAATATTTTATTGTATTATTCAGTTCTTTAATAAATAATAAGATTATAATGGCGGAAATTGAAAATACATTTTAATAATAAAAGAATAAGGATTGCAATAATAAAAATATTATCAGAAAATTTAATATATATTTTACGTATAGTGAATTTGTTTCTTTATAATTAACATTATATATTATTAGATACTTAAGGTGACAAAATGCATACCTGTCATCATATTTTGATAATAATGGTCTAATGTTTTCACGGAAGTGCCGCCCGGACAATGCAACAATAATTCCGGTAACATTGTCTGCAATAATTTTATTAGAAAAATTAAAAAAAAATTGATTTATATGTGACATATAATATAAAAATCTTATATTTTATAATCTTTTTTATTCTTAAAAATAGTCATTAAATTGCAATATTAAAATTAGCAAAATAATTAACGAAAATAATATGTTAAATTAGAATTAAATACGATATACGATATAACTTACGGTATTAAGTTGCGCCGGATTGGCTCCTGCGAGTACGAACATTATTGTAATACACAAAGGTTGAGTGATTGCCTTATTCGCACACAATATTCTTCCTAGCGTGATGCTCGTCGATGATAACGATCCGAATTCATATATATTGTTAGTATTGAAAAATTCCTAATGAACAAATATAAAAGAGTTATAATAAAAATTATGTGATATAACATCTGATATTGTAAATAAAACTATTTATTAAATTATTACGTGCATAAAGATGAGCACCATATATTTTGTAAAAACAATGTTTTATAGAGAATAAGAAATATTTAAAAAAACAAAATTATAAAGTATAATTTATGATATAGCCATTCTATGTACGTCGGTGGTATTAATCAAAATATTATTCAATATCAAATCGTTTTTTCATATGGTAGCGGTGGCTGCTTTCTATGATGCAAGAGGAAATGAAAGGCTGATGCCATACACACAAAAGCACAAGGTTTTCAAAAGAAGTTTAAAATGAAGTATAGAATGCCGACATTACGCAATTTGGTCGAGCATTATAAGATGTATTTCCTGGACATAGAAGAAGATGCAATTGTTTTGGAAACAGAAACATATGATTTTGGACAAATGCATTGACTTATGTCAAGAAAGAATAAAAAAACCTCTTCGATTCAAAAATTATGCTACAATTTTTCAAACGTAGATATAATATCGATCTTGATGTGCTTAAATAATGGAAGATGAGCGAGTCTATTAATTCTCAAATAAAAGAAAAAAAATGACTTTGTTTTTGAGTGCCAGGACAATTATGGACTAAGAGCAATTAACATATAGAGAGAGCTAGATAAGTTCAACGATAAGGATAAGAGTCCGGAATGTTTTACTATGCAGATAAGGAAAAGATCAGAAATCCACGAAATCAGCAGCTTAAAGTCTGAAAGAAGAATATCAGGATAAGTTTTCTCCCATTTTTACCTTAATCTGTGACCCTATATTAACGAGAAAGTTGAATGTAGAAGACAATTCCTTCCAAAAAGCAACTGGAGCGAGACAAATTCCTAATTTTATTTTTGCATTGTATTCGGGTTTGGTGGAAAGTAAGGCGAGCAATGTGGTAGTTCCCATCGAATGACCGATATAATGCAGAGTTTCGGAGTTTGTATAATCAAGCACGTAGTCGATCGTAGCCGGCAAGTCTTTTGTTCCTTTATCATGATAGCTAGATAATGCAAATAAATTTTAATATTCTTCTTTACGTATTATGTTTTATATAATATGTTGTATATGTCAAGCATTAAAGATTTAAAAAAAATTTAAATAAAATAAAAGGAAGAGTTAAAAAAAAGATTTAACACATTTATAATTTATAATTATACAAATAATTTAAGAAAATAAAGATTTATAATAAAAATAAAATCTATTTTTAAAGTTATAATAATGAAATAAAATTTTACCTAAATTGCCAGAAATTGGGATCTTGTGGAGACATTTCGACATGTGATCTGCAATAGGAATTCCCTCTGAAATTTCCAACCCATACATCGTATCCTTTATCAGCTAATAAAAATGCTGCAATACAAGATGACGATACATAATTAATGAATATGATAATTTATTTAAATTATGACTATTTTAATTTGAATAACATATTAATTACTAATTTTTTATAAAGTCAAGCAAAAAATCGGCTATTTATTCAAATATTTTTTTCTTTTGCTAAATTTTTGCATTAATAAAATAATATAACATTTGTATCATGAATTTATATACATAATTAAAATACACTGTATATCTCACTGGATATCTCAGAATTAACATTTTTTAATAGACTTTTCCATTAATTTAAAATCAGATCGAATAAATGTTCAATGAAAAACATTGATAATTTCCAAACTGTACAAGATGATTCTAGCAATATTTATGGATGGACTTACCGAGATCTTTGTTAGCACCAAACAACACCCAGCAATCGGATGTGCACAAGATACCGTGTATAAGTAACACAACTGTTTTATTTTGTTGATTATTGGACAGAGGACTGCTAGGTATTCTGTGTATCTTCAAGTTATATCCATCTTCCGTTGTAACGTGATGTTCTTCGGCGGGATAGCCATATCTTTCTATCAAACCAATCTGTATAGTCGAGATTAGAATGGAATTGAGACATATATGGTCTTAATATATTTATTGTTAAAAAAATATTAAAAACTGTATGTACACTTACTTTATGCAGTTATCATAAAATAAAATCTATTTGTAAAATCTTGATAAAATCTTTCCAAATAATCTCAACTTTATTAATAGCAGTTTATATTTCTGATAAAATAAACACATACCCAAAAGAATTCTTTGAATTAATTACAAAGAGAGGATTTTAGTCGTTTAAACCTAGTCTAGAATCAAATAAGATCAATTTTTAAAATTAATTTTTTTCGAATTAAAAAGCCTCTTTTATATCAATTTATTTACAATAGTTCTGTTGGTTAGTTGGTTATCAATAGTTTGACGATAATATTTATCGATCACACTAATGGTTTTTCTCAAAAATGTGCTAATGAGACGAAAAAGATAAAAAAGAATAATAATTGTGTTATACTTACGAAATCTAACGTGGTCACTTTATTCGCTGCTCGGCCTTCTTCTGCGTTTCTTACTCTTACTATATCGGGTTCCTTAGGAAAGAGAAATTTGACCAGAAAATCTAATTTGTTAAAGTGCGTAGATCTCTCTGTCGGATTCGGTTCTGCTTCCGAAAATATTATAATAAATATTACTGAGAAGAAAATGAATTTCATGTTCACATCCATTACTTTGGCGATACTTTCGATTTTATTAATTGCACAATGGAATGCAACACATAGATGCAGACTATTTGGAAGTACTTCTTATGGAACTTATCTCTCTCCGCATCTCTTTATTGCCAGAAAACCTACAGATTCAATATTAAATTTTTGTTACTCGTTTAATCTATTAAAGTTTGATCTACTTTGTTTGTATTTTAAGGAATTATTTAATATATTTATATATATTTTTAACCATTTGTGTTTTATCTTCTAGCAGTCTTCTAGAGGTTACTTTTGTCACAAAATATATATTTCATTTTTTTTGCATCAATAAGTTGTATAGTTTTAGTCCAAAAGCTTGGAGTTAAAATTCAGCACTTATTTATTTAGATGTTTACTACAATATTTTTTAAAGTTCTTTCCTTGTTTTGCTTTTTATTTTGAATTTACAAAATATGCGATAAAGATTTGTTTAAGTAAAGAAATTTGAAAATTTAATGTAGAAAGCTTTTCTTACATTTTTATTATTTAGCTTTTTAAAATAAAAATTATTTTAAAAATTTTTAAGTAAAAATTACCTACTCTATTTTTTAGCTTTTAACATTTATATCAAATTTACAATTTACTACAATTCATGTTTATCACACGAGGAGAGAGAAGTCAAATTTATAAATTCTCTAATTTTACTTTTCCAGGAAATAAACTAATTAATATTCTATTAAAAGAGATGAAATAATTAAAAGATTTCAAATAATCCGTCCAAAAATCGGAGATCTGAAGAGAATCTTCAATTTTATCACATATCTTGAAATAAAAAATAAGAATTTTGTTTAAATATTTGTCTTATTTATTTACATTGTTAATTTATTCTTTTGTATTAATATACTCACATCAATACACACACATACACACTTTTTAACACGTTTCAAATTTTAAAAAAGGAGGAAAAACAGATATATTTATTCTTTTATAAGCATCCGTCAGTGAGATACCTAATTTGTAAACACGCGAGATCACATTTATTTCAAACAAATGTTCATTCACGTGCAGTGTATAAAATGAAACTGGGAATAAACAAGTGCGTCCATTCAGCTATATATATATAGCAACATTAGCAGCAATATATATATTTTCATGGCCACATAAGGAACACCTTTTTATTTTAATGACATCCAGTCAATCAACTTTTATCGAGAAAAAGAAAAAATGCACTCTGCCTGTATAAGTAAAAAGTTCTTTGTTCCATCTAAGATTTTATCCATGCATATTAATGTAGTTAGACTATGATCAAGATTAAAGTATGGGCACCATGTTCTGGTCTGGACACTATTTATATACAAGGTGTGCCAATTTTAATTACTTCACATGGTGATTTTTGCTAGCTTTTAATTAGTCAGAAAAAAGTGTTTTAAATAAAGTTTATTTTCTATTTTAACATTCCTAGGAGAAGGCAGCGATGTAATTTTAGTCACGAATTTGTTCCAGATTATAGATACATTTCCGTCGTCAAGTTCCGTTTCAAGATCACATTAATTTTGTTAAATGAAATATGATTTTTTTTTCTTACATAAGTCAAATCTTGTTGTTTCTTCTTACATAGGCTGCTTCTTCACATTGTTATTCATATAAAAGTATTGCGTCTCTAATAAATAGGAACTTGTGTCCTTCAATTTTGAATTAATTTTATTTGAAGAGACTTTGAGCATAATTTTAATCTTTATTATATAGATGTTTAGCGTAAGAAATAATAAAAAAATTGTAGAAAATATTAATCAAATTTTTTATATAACAGAAAAAAGTTGTAGAAATTTTTTATTTATAAGATTGCAACATAGAGATACACGTGCGGTGATGTAGCATATTATTGCAGGATTACAAAAGTCCGATGCCTTCTGAAAAATAACAGTATAATTACACATATAGCACTCATTTTTTTAAATTATAACATGTAATTATTGTACATAGAATGTATGTATTATGCATATGTATGCACATGTGTATCATGCGTGTGAAACCAAGTATAATATGACTGAAAAAAATGATTTCTTGCGTAAATGTAAGTTGAAAATGTAAAATAAAATCTTTTTACATCAGATTTTATTTTCAAGAGACTTAACTTTGAAACTTAAAAAATATAAAGTTGGAAAAAATATACTTAAGTACTTTTTTTAAACTTGATTCATATTTCTCATATTAATATTTTGAGGAAAACATATATATTTAAAAGCGTATTTTTTATATTCTGATTCTTGAATAATCCATTGACACACAAAATATCTTACTTTTGTATTGGAACGACATATTGGAACAAGGTCCTTGACATAATTATTATATGTATAAAAAAAATAACAAAAGGAAGAAGACAGAGAGAGAGAGAAAGAGGGAGCTCCTCATAATGGGGTATCTCTCTCCTTTAATAATCTCTTTCCTTAAATCATATGATTTTTTTTCTTACATTAAATTTTATTGTTTCTTCTTACATAAGCTGCTTCTTCTCATTGTTATTTATATAAAAGTATTGTGTCACTAAGAAATTGTGTGTGTCCTTTAATTTTGAATTAATTTTACTTGAGGAGACTTTGAGCATAATTTTAATCTTTATTATCTAGATGTTTAGCATAAGAAATAATAAAAAAATTTGTTGAAAATATGAATTAAATTTTTGGTAAATGTTTAGAATAACGGAGCCAGCTCCGATCGCGTTGACCTTGACATATGTTGGCAATGTCATGACCCTGAGTAACATCCAAAAAGTTTTAGCCATCGCTCGTTGTTTATTTAAAAGTTATTAACAAAAAAAGTTTAGAAAATATAGCAGTCATTTTGAATCATTTAAATAATTTGAATCAGTTAAAGCAGTCAATCGTTAATATATATAATAGTTTTTTATTAAAAATTCAAAATATTTTCTACTTTAATCACAAACAGTTAAATACAATTTATTCTTGTCTTTAACCAAACCATTTTAAATATTATGGGTGTATTTCTGAAAGGATGAAACAATATTTTCATAATACAAGCACGCATACACACACACACACACACGGGGGGGGGGCAAAGGGGGCTTCGTCCACCCTTCCCGTACCTACCGTAGGGATATCCTAGACAGAAATATGTCGTAAGTTATTATTAACAAAATATGCACCGTACTTCTACGCATTTCTGTTTAGGATATCCCTACCGGCGGGGTGGGTGTGGGAGGGGGGCCGAAGGCCCCCCTTGTACCCTCCCGCGCGTGTGTGTGTGTAATGGCCACAGCGTATTGTCTTTGAGATTGAGATTTGTTTGTTTACGTTTTTTATTGACCTTAGCTTATAGTAAAGTAATGAAAATCAGCAGGAGTCAGTACAAGATAGACAGTTGTACAGTTTACTTTGATTAGGAGAAAATGAAATTCTATGAATTTCTCGCTTTAACAACCAAGTATGATGAGTTGTTACGTTATTTGTATGGAAAAAAAGTTATTCATGACAAAATTAAAAGTCCACGTTGCCAAAACATCATCGATTTAAAGGATGGACAACCACTACCTTTTCATTGCACACGAAGTTATTATAAACAAAAAGAAAAGCGTAAACGTACACGAATAACTTGCAATTTCAAACTCAAATTATCAGTGCTTTGAACGGGGCTTGGTTTTCTCAGGGACTTTTAAGCGTTGACGTAGTCAGAGATGTGCATTTTCCAAATAGATGCATTTAAAGTGGAAATACAAAATGTAAAATGCTTATTTTGTATTTTGTATTTAAAATATATTGTTCTAAAACCTATTTTACATTTCCATTTAAATAGGTTTTATTATCCATTTTTTATTTCAAATGCATTTTTTATAAACAATACTACTAAAAATTTAATCAACGTGGCGTTTTCT